>NC_092501.1:45525872-45827872 GCF_047511675.1 Marmota flaviventris
GTAGGAACTGGGGGCTGACCAAGGCAGGTCCGAGGATTTTGGGACCATGTTGAGAGTCCCGTTGAGACACTGATCCCAAATCTTCATGCTTTAGATTCTTGCCAGTGGAGGGCCTGTGGTGGGGTTGGCCCCAGGTGAAGTTTGGTGGGACAGGTAGGATACTGGGGAAAGAGTCATTCAGATCAGCAAACTATTGAAGCAGTTGGGGAATGAGGTCAGGGGTGAAAAATATGTTGGGGTTAAAATAGAAGAAGAGAAGCAGTTCTGAGTGATAGCCTGGTCTAGGTGAGCCACAGGACAGGGAGGGCGAGGTGAGGTGGGGTGGGTGGACTCAAGTGGGGAAGATGCTCCCTGAGAGTGGGGTGGAAGCTCCAGAGGGCACAGGTGTTGGTTGCGTCACATGGATGCTGAAGACTCTCTAGTGATGGCAGGCCTTGGCCAGGGGAAGGAGAGACAGTGAGAAAGGTGGGATGGAAGAGTCATGGTGGAGGGAGAAGGCCCACTCTGTGGGGTCGATAGAGTCACAGTCTGAAACTTCCCCTCAGAGATGTGAAAGGAAGTGGGGACCTTGGGGTTCACTAGAAGAAGTAAGATATGGGACAGGAGCAGCCTCCCCAGAGAGAGCAGAGCGGGTGGGGTCACAAGTCTCCAGGTTTCCATCACTAGGGCCGAGACAGAGGGGATGTTCTTAAAGGAAACAGGGGTTCTGGAAGGGCCAGTGGGAGGTGTGGGAAGGCAGGTGGGTCAGGCTGGGTGAGGTAAAGAGTAATAAGTCGGGGGTGGGGGTGGTAAAGGAGAGTGTGCTGTGAGCCAGGAGCAGGGTGCAGGTGCTATAAACTCCAAAGGCAGGAGTCTATAGGATAAGCAGGGGTTCCCCAGGAAGGCGAAGATGGGGAATGTGGTCTGCAAGAGGACCCAGGTAAAGACCCTTTCATTCCTTCCAAACGCGCTCATGGAGGGGCTCCACACTATAGGAACGGCCTTTTGTACTTAGAATACATCAGTGAACAACATGACAATCCTTACTCTCATGGAGCTGATGTTCTTGCTGGTATGTGTGGAAGACAGAAAAAGCAATCAATATGCTAAGTGAATTAGAGAGTATTTTAGAGAGCGAGGAGACTGTGGTGAGAAGAAAACGTAGAACACTGTCAGATGGACCAGAATCCTGGAGGCAGAGCCGGGCAGGGGCTGGGGCAGGTTGAGATTGACAGCATGGCAGTAACGGGGGCTTGGGGAGTTGGGTTAGGCCAGGGCTCTCTGCAAAACTCCACCTAGTTTGACGTGAGCAGGCAGTAGGGGCTGAAAATAGGTAGAGGTGCTGTATGGTTACTCTGTTGGGTGGTATGTGGGAGTTTTGAGTCAAGAAGAATCTTCCAGGTTTGGTGAGAGTGACAGGAAGAGGAAGAAGAAACCAGATAGCCATGGACACCTGGTAAAGGCTAGGCACTGCTCCAGGGGGAGCCTCTTTAACTAGTCTCTACTAGTCCTCATGCCAACCCTTGTGGGTTAGGAAGGGGCTTCTCTTATTTGTCCCTAGTCGACATGAAAGCAATGGCAATACCAACGCGAGCTAATTATTGCTCAGTGCTGTGCTAAACTTTGCCTGAATTTTCTTTTTCTTTTTTGGTACTGGAGGTTGAACCCAGGGCAGTGTACCACTGAGCTACACCCAGGCCTTTTCCTGGGTTCTTACTAAGTTGCTGAGGCTGCCTGAACTTGCAATCCTCCTGCCTTAGCCTCCCAAGTAGTTGCTATAACAGGTGTGCACCACGATCATAGATGGGTCCAGGCTTAATTTTATTAATGCCTTCTCCAAGCCCATAATGAGCCCCTATTAATGCCTTCTCCAAGCCCCTAATAGGTGTCATAACTCTATTTTCCAATGTCAAGTCTGAGGCACAGTGGCCAACATCATGGACCTCAGTGGGTCTGCCAGGCTGACTTCCCCATTCACTAGCTGTGTGACTTGAGCCAGTTCCTTAACCTTTCTGGGCTCAGCTTCTGGAAATGAAGGTGATAAAAGCATCTGCCTTATCAGGTGGGATTAGGAGAAGGTGAAGTAATATATGTAAAGCACCCTGAACAGGCCCCAACACATAGTAGGTGCAGTGCAAGCATGCACTTCTATTATTGCCATCCAAGTCCACTTAGTTGTCGGGAGAGAAGGGCTTCAATCTCCCGGTGGGGCTGACCCTGCCTCCTCCTAGCTGACACTGAATTGTGTTGTTCTGGACGTGCTGACCTAGCCAGGGAGGAAGGAGCTGCAGGTCCCCCCACCCCCAGGCTTGTTCCTTTGCTGCAGGCATGTGACATATTGTGGCGTGATGTCTTTTCCCCTCATGGTGCAAGACGTGACTCAGAGGGGCATGCTGGGGAAATGCGTCTCTTGGATTTGCCCACCTCATCGCCCCTGCATTCTTTTGAATCTTTCTGAATCAGACTTTATATCTGGCTCTGCCATTCACCGGCCTTATTTATGCAGAAAACGGACCCACATTTCCAACTTGCTCAACAGCCAGAAAGATTCATCTTTGGCCTGGGGAGGGGAGCAGAAAAGGAGGGGGGGGGTAAAAAAAAAAAGGAAAAAGAAAGAAAAAGGAAGGAAGAAAGAAAGAGCTAGCAACAATCAAAACAACCTTTTTCTCGCTGTGTAATCTGGGCAGCTTCCAGGAGGATAATGTCTTTCCACCGCGGATCGCCCCCTCCCTCCCAGGCTGTTTTCACAGGAAGCAGATCCTGGAGCATTTTCAATGTGCCCCTCGAGGCAGAACAATGAGGCCCTTGAAGCCTCGGAACCCGCGCTTCCTCCAGTTATCCGGAGCCTGCGCCGAGCGCCTTCTGGAGCCGGCGAGGGGAGGTTGCACAGAGGGGACCCGGGGGCCATCTCTGGGCAACGGGGGAGGGGGCCAGTCTGCAGGGTGTTGCTGAGCCGCACGAGGGAAGCCCATTAGCCAAATAATAGGTTTGGATCCGACTGTTTTGCCAAGGTACCCGGCATTTATCTGGCTCCCCGATTGGGGGCGGGGAGCTGGGAGGACGCGGCGAGGATCCAATTACCGCTGCTCCGGCCCCGTCGCCGGGAGGCGGCGACTGGCCGGGCGGGGCGGAGGAGCGGGATCGGGAGCGGAGACCCTCGGGCCGGCCGGCCTGGGCTGCCGGGACCCGCGTCCGGGTCCTGCGCCCCGCGCCCCGCGCCGCTCCTCCCGCCGCGGCGACTCAGCTGCCTCATTGTTTATTGTGGAGTCGGCCTCGCCCCCTTCCCGTCCCCTCCCTCGCTCCCGCCGCCCTCCCGCTCCTTTCCTCCCTCCTCCCGAAAGAAAGAAGAGCCAGTCTGTGGAGACGAATGAGTCATGAATAAACAAACAGCGTGGGGGGAGCTGTCACTCAGAGCTGACTTCCTGGCCGCGCTGCGCTCCGCGACCTCCTGGCGGGACACGGAAGCCAGGCTGGCTGCGGTGGGCTGCGGCTGCGCGGGGCACACCACACGCGCCCCGCGCTCCCTCCGTCGGGGACCCCACTGGGGATGGGACGGGCAGAGGGCCCCAATCCCCAGGCCTGTCCCTGCCCACAGCCCTCACAAGCATCGTGGATCTTAAGAGTTGAGTGAGTGAGTGTGACGTGATGTCCCAGAATGGACAAGTAAGCAGAGGCTTGTGAATTAGATTCCCTTGGGTTTGACCAAAGCCGTGCACCACAGACAGGCTGTGCTAGTGGGCGTCTGCCACTGGGTTGCTTTGCCTGTGTGGGCTCATCCTCTGTGTGTGTGTGTGTGTGTGTGTCTGTGTGCGCCTGGAGTTTGTGGCAGATTCAGGGACACTGTAAGGATATTGTATATATTGCATGTGTGCTGTGTGCATGTGGTATGTCTGGCATGTGAGCTACATAAGAGTGTGGACTGGTGGGGTGTGTGTGTGTGTGTGTGTGTGTGTGTGTGCGTGTAGTGAGACCTTTTATGCTTCTGCCACTTTAAGCCTTGAGATTCTTATTTTATACTTAACACTTCTGTACTTGGTCCTTTTTCTTCTCCCTTGTGTGATCTGGTGGGTCATTTGGGGCCATCTCTCCCCATTAGGGAGGCCTCAGGGCCCCAGCAGACCTCCAGGCCCTGGCCTGGCTGGCCTCTGTGTCCAGCCAGCTGTGGCCACACGCAGGCTGACAGTGCCTGACAGTGCTGACTCATAGCTGGCCAGAGCTGAGCAGGGCCCCCGCTGTGGGGCGGGCACTCAGGGCCTCGCCTATGGGAGCCTTGCTGAGCTCCTGGGCTTGGACAGGGCCTGGGCTAGGCCAGACCTTCTGGGGGCTTGTGACGGCACAGGGTCAGCAGCAGAGACAGGAGCATGGCTTTCTTCTGACTTCCCTGGCAGCTATACATCTGCACCTGGGACACCCCAGAGCCTGTGCTCATGGCTGGGCCTTCAGGAAGAAGGTTGGTGAGACAGAGCTGCGGCCCTGGCCCCTGCTGCTTGGCTAGGTCAGCAACCTGCCAACTCCAGCCTGCTCCCTCTCCATGGAGTGGCCCTAGCTCCTGATGCTCCCCAAGCTTGGCGCTGGAGATTTGCATGCTGGGACAGATCCCCCCCTTCCCGCCAAAGCTGAAACAGGACACAGGGGTGCTGCCCTCCCCTGTTATCACTCACACCTGCAGCCCCACTTCCAGTGCCAACTTGCTGGAGTTGGTGTCCTGGCACCAGAATTGTAGCCTAGTTGTGCCCTGACCAGGGAGGCAGGCTCTAGGGTGGCAGAAGGCCAACGCTGGCCATTTTCCAGCCTCTTTCCCATCCTTCAGCAGGCAGGCAGTTTGGCAGACTAGGAGCAGCATACGTTGGGAGGCAGGTAAATGTGGGTTCACAGCTTGGTTCCTTCATTTGCTAGCTCTGTGACCTAGGGCAAGGCACTTAACCTCTCTGAACTCTTTTTTTCTTTTCTTTAAAATGTGAATTCTGATCCTTACCCCATGGGGTGGTTGCAGAAATCAAAGAGAGAATGTTTGTGAGCTTGAACACCAAGCTTGGCATTGAACGGGGGCTCAGGAAGAGACTAATCTCTGTTCACCCCAGCCCTGTCCTGGCCCCTGATCATCATGATCCAGTATTTTGTCTGCCCATCTTGTTTATCTTCTGACCGAGAAAGGGACTTGGACATTGGACCTTGACTGAAAGTTGAGGTCTCAGAAGCAGACCCAAATAGTAAGTGGGGGTCTCGGAGTCCCAGGGAAGTGTGGGGGCCTGGCCTGGCTAGGGGGACCCACAGCATTTTCCTGGGACTTTCCCTGTGGGGAGGGGTCTCCACTCCTCCGGTCACACTCTGTCTGTACCTGGGATGGTTTCAACTTGTTGGTCTGCATGGAATTTAAAAACCAGCCATTACTCAGGAATGAAGACATTTCACATGAAAGTGTGGGTTTCAATTTCCTTTGGTTCATTGGGGGATTTGGCCATACTGGCTCACATTTCTAGGTGGCAGCTGTGGGCCAGAGTTGAATAGCAGGGCCTCCCCCTCAAGGGGCCCCGTTAGGCAGGGTGCATACAGTTTGCTGCAGTCTCCACTCTTCTCTATTGCCCTGGTCTTCAAAACTAAGCATGCAAGAGGATCACGTGGAGGTTTCTAAAAATGCAGATTGTTGGGCCCGCCAAGATTTTCTGTTTTTGAGAATTTGCCTGAGAATTTCAAACATGTTCCAGTGATGCTGTTGAGGACCAGGGACCGACTTTGAAAACCACTGGGCCACCTGAGCCTGCATATGATGTATCTGTACCCTTCGTCTCTTGCTTTCACATGGAGTAGGGAAATAATTCTCTGTACTTACAACCCTAGCAAAATAGCAAAATTAAAGAGGACAGAGAAGCCAGGGGCAGGGGCCCGTGCTTGTAATCCCAGCAGCTCAGAAGGCTGAGGATCAGAATTTCAAAGCCAGCCTCAGCAACTTAGCGAGGCCTGAGGCTGCACAACTTAGTGAGACCCTATTACAAACCAAAAAAAAAAAAAAAGTTAATGGAGGTGGGGGTGTGGCTCAGTGGTTAAGTACCCTGGGGTTCAATACGTGGTATAAATAAATAAATAAATAAGTATCATTTGTTCCAGCAAAAATGGAGAAAAGGAGAGGCATACATTTCTTTGGGGATGAGAAGGATATTCCCTTGTTTTTCTTTGCACATAATTCGCATATATGTCAAATAAACACAACTTAAGGTCCTGAACGCAGAATGAGGACGAGCCATGTGGCTGCCACTACACTGGGTTTCACACCGTGTACTCACTCATTTCCTTTGTCTGTGGGGCCCACCAGGTGTTTGAGTGGGTGACTCTGCCCCACAGCTGATTCACTAATCGAACCACCATGATTTGTGTGGGCTACAGAGCCACAGGATGGAAAGCAGACCTAGTTTCCACCCTTAGGGGCTCACAGACCATGGGGACAGGCGGATAAAAGAAACTAAGCTAATATATACAAGAAATAATTATCATTACCATAACAATCAGGGTGCTGAGGTGGGGAATGGGCTGTACAGGCACTGCCTGAAGTCTGGGTATTCACAGAAGCTTTCCTGAGGTCCTCATCCTAGGGGGGAATGAGTTGGGAAGCAAATGGAATCCTGGACCAAGTCAGCTTGAATCTTTGCCCTACGATATGGAGGCAGATTGAAATTCAAGAGGCCTAGGCTCCAATGCTGGCTCCAGTATCCCTTTGCTTGGGTCTCCCCATCCCTACAGATTTTTTGGGGGAACTGGAAATTAAACCCAGGGGTACTTAATCACTGAGCCACATCCCCAGCCCTTTTTCTATATTTTATTTAGAGACAGGTTCTCACTGAGTTGCTGAGGGCCTTGCTAAGTTGCTGGGGCTGGCTTTGAACTTGTGATCCTCCTGCCTCAGCCTCCCGAGCCTCTGGGATTACAGGTGTGCGCCAGTGTGCCTGACTCCACCCATATAGATTTTATCCCCCTCAAAGCCCAAACCCTTGCTCACCAAACCCAAGAGAAGTACTGGCCTTGACCCATGCTGCTATCCTCCCTCCATTACTCCCTCACATCCTCTGACCTCCAGGTCTGACTGCCACCTTGTTCTTCCTGGCCAGGTCACATGACACCTAGAGTTGTTACTTAGTGCTTTATGAAGCTCCAGGTTTGTCTAGAGACCATGGCATTCCCTGAAAATTACTTTGTCTCTCTGGACCTCAGAACCTTCAGGACCATTTTGTCCTAGTCAATTGAGAAACTCAATGCAGTGCTTTCCATGGAGAATGCTTTCCAACTGGTCTGTCCACAACATGGGTGACGGGCAGGGCTTTTCCTTCCTCTTGCCTTTCCTCACAGAGGCTGGCCCAAGACAGAGCACAGAGCAGAAGATGGGATGGGAACTGGCACTTCTCTTCGTTGCCTCTTCTAAGATGCCTGAAGAATCTTGCCTGATTGTGGTGAACTTGTGACAAATTCTTCCCCTATGGTGCCCGCAGCAGACATCACTAATCAACCATGAGTTTTCCATTGAGTTCATGTGGGGTATAATGTCTGATTCTTCAAAGCAGTCCTCCAGGAAGCTCATGTCATGAATTGGAGTTCACTCGTGGGATGAAATTTATTAGCCATTCTTATTTTAGGGAGAGGACCCAGGTAGGATTCTAGGCAAGAGGCTGGAGTGGCCTGTATGCTAGCTAATGAAGAGAGCTCTGGGAAGTGGACAAGGAGTGGGCAAGATGTCCCTCTGAAGGAGAGATCCTGGGCTAAGAGGCATCAGGGCAGAAATGAGGAACCAAGACAGAAGGAGGTTCAGAGGGCAGTGTGCCCTGCTCCAGATCTCCGGAGGGTCACAAAAGGGTGTCCTGAGAGTGAGGACTTCTGGAACTTACCACTGCCAACCCCCAAGCTAAAGTATCATCCTTCCCCAAAGGCTAGACCACTCCCCACCCTAAGTTCCAAGCAGAGGCAGCTCAGGCACTTTGGAGGGTCCCTCTGTAAGCCAAAGAAGCTTTTATGAAAATTAAATGTGGATGTTTGTGTTCCGGGAACATCAATATATTTGACAGAGCCATGGTCCTTGGGAGAGCACAGGCATGCTGATGGCTGTCAAAGCTCCAAGGGACTGTCAGGGCTACCGAGGGACTGTCTGGAGGTCCTGCAACCTACCCTGGGTGGAGGCTCCACGGCTAGATTGCAGAGCTGAGCACAGTTCCCTGCACAGAGTGGTGTCACACGGACCCGAGGAAGGTCACATCTTCTTACTGTACTCAAGTCCTGGGGTGAGACATGGTGGGCCTTGGTCTGCTCTGGAGCTTGGCCCTGGTGGTCCAGGAGAGTTTTGAACAGTCTGGCTGCTGGGCACTGCCCGTCATCCCCAGTGCCCTGGGCATTCTCCACGGCCAAGCCTTTGCCTGCCTGTTCTCCAGGCCTGGTGTTCCCATCCCTGCTCCATTTGAATCCATTCCAGGTCCTTTTGTTTCTTAAGGGTCAACTTCAGGGCCATTTCCTCCACGAGGCACTGCCTGGTGAAGACCTCTGGCTCTCTCTGCTGCTGTCCACACAGGACCTGATGTCTACATGTCTGTGAGAATCAGAGGCCACCGTGCTTCCTGCAGGCTGTGAGGGCAGATGGGGACCACAGCTCTGGGGTGAGGCCAGGCCAGACTGTGAGCTGCCTACAACCCCCTCAGCTCCAGGGGTTGGTGGCCAAGAGCACACATCTGGTCTTGTTCACCTCCACCCATGTGCACTGCAGGATGAACAGGCCTGGCCTTTGGTCTCCACAACCGTTGCTTCTCAGCATCAGGGCTCAGGGACCAGGCTTGCAGATGGAAATGCACAGTGAATGGTGTAGGGTCCAGGCACATTCCCCAGCTGGAGGTGTGGCTCTGTGGTTACTCAGCCTCTCTGAGACTCGGTTTCCTCAATTGTAAAATGGAGCACCTGTTCCCATCTAAGAAGGCTATCATGAACATGTCAGGCACCAAGTTCTCTCTGCGTAGAGTATTATGTGCTTCCCCTTTGCCCACATGGCTCCTATTCATCCTTCCGACAATGTGGCCTCCATATCACCTCCTCCAGGAAGCCCTCTCGGGTCACATGGTCCAGTTAGGTTCTCTCACTGTGGAACTCTGCTCTCCTCTTCCACTGTTCTTTTCTCTAGGTCTCCTCAGTAGAGTGTGAGCTGCAGAAGGGCTTCTTCCCAACTGTATCCCCATGTAGTCAGCCCAGGGCCGCCATTTTGAATGCAACCAGTGGATACTTGCTAAGTGATTGACAAATAAAAGTGTCTCATGAACATGGGGACCCCATAGACTGCAGCTCTTCTTCTCAAAGGTGGGTCCTAGAGGCAGTGTAACCACTCTTCATTTCAGGTGGTCGGTGGGATGCTATATTGCCAGAAAGTTCTGCGTGGGCCTGTGCCAGTCCATCTTCCCTGGGAAGGGCATGTTCATGCTGGGTTTTATTGTCCTTTCAGTGTCTGATATAGTGGAGGCCAGAGGAGGCCAGTGAGGTGTGAGGCCTGAGCCCCCAACTGGTCACTGCCAGAAAGGAGCCCTGTGTGCCAGGGACTTCTGGGATGCAGCCCAAGCATGGAGGCAGATGAAGTCGCAGTCTGCACACAAGCTGTGTGGTTTGCCATCTGCTAATGGGAGTGGTGGGTGCTTCTAAAACCACACCTAAGGTGGAGGGTCTGTGCTCACTGAGGTCACTGTGCTCAGTCTGAGTTTCTGGGATCATGATCCACACCCCTACAACTGTGTTTGGCTTTTTTTTTTTTTTCAGTGCCTGGGATTGAACTTGGGGGTACTTTCTCTGCCTTTGAGCTATACCCCAGTCCTTTTTATTTTTTTTCTTTTGAGACAGGGTCTTACTCAGTTGCTGAGGCTGACCTTGAACTTGTGATCTTCCTGCCTCAGCCTCCCAAGTAGCTGGGATTATAGGCTATAGGCATATGCCACTGAGCTCAGCTGTGTCTAGCTTCTGGAATTTCCTTCTTCTAACCTCTGTCTTAGTGCTCCCATCCCCTAAGTAAACCTTCCAGTTCTGCATCTTCTATTTCTTCCTGTGCTGTGGGGCCCAGTTTTTTCGTATGTCAAGTGGGAACAAGAACCTTGTGAGATTGGTATTTGGAAGATCCAGTGGAATAACCAGCACCCACAATGCTGTATAGCTAGCAAAATCCTGTCAGATAGATGTGTTTTCCTGACAGAACGTGGTCTTTACTGTGGGGAACCAGACGTGAATCAGTGCCGGGGAGTTTAGCCACCCTTTTGTGAAATTGTGGGTGCAACTCCTGGGGGCACCACTCATGTATTTACAATGTATACAGACCCCTCTGCAGTAGAGCAGACCTGGAGTCGACCCACAGCTGACAGTGCATTCTGCCCAGTGCTTGGAGGAGATGTGTGGGCAGCAGATGGTCTGCTCTGCAAGGCCACAGCTCCCTTGGACCTCTCAAATCAGTCACGACTGTCTGGGGTCCCTGAGAACTGCAATAACAGCCTTAGAAACCCTCTGCTCTGCTCAGGCAATGGCCTGGATGACACATATGTGTGGGTACACACCTGCCTGCCAGTTCACATGTGCGCATGTGTGTGCACACTCACACACACACGCATATGCACAATACTGTAGACTGACCCTCTTACTTGCACGGATCTGCATGCTGCTGCTACAAAGAGCAAAACTCATTCAGAAAGTAACTTAAAAATTAAAAAAAGGAACTTAATACACAGGGTTCTGTGCAGGAGCACAGGGATCAGCCTCTCCCACCGGGCTGCCTGCTGAGGGCCCTGCCCATTGGTATGGGAACCTGTGTCCAGCCAGCTAGCAGCCCCAGCCAGGCCCCTACACTGGCCCTGCCCCCAGTCCTGCTGACACAGTCTCCATCCTGGCCTCTCACCTCCCCAGCCCTCTCCACCCTCCCGCTGGCAGGCTGCAGTAACAAGATGCCCTTTGTGTGCTGGGTGAGGGAGGGGGCTGCGGGCAGGCTCCTGTGCTGCTTCTTGCTGCTGAGTCACAGCTCCCGCAGGGCTCTGGGGACAGAAAGTCGCAGGTGACTGGCCAGGCGGCACAGAGCCCAAGACCTTGGAGACGACCTCGGACAACCCTTCCCTTGCAGGGGTGGGGAAACCGAGTCTCAGAGAAAGGAAGGGGATGTCTCGTGCTTTCCCAGGAGCAAATATCAAGAGTAGGCACCTTGACCTGTAGCCTGGGCTCCCCCCAGACTTGTCTCCCCAGAGTGACTGCGTGTCCAGGAACACGTCCGTGCGTGCTCACACGTGTATATATGTGTGTTATGCTCAAGAGCAAGCGAGGGTGCGAGTGTGTGTGTGAGTCAGTGTGGAAGTGTGTCAGCTGTCTTAGGAGCCCTGTGGCTACTCCCAGGACACCCAGGCCTGTCCTCAGCGGCACTACCCCTTCCATCTAACTCTTAGAATTTACCTGGGTTTATCCAGGCCCACTGAGGGAATTCCAGCCAGGTAGGTGAGTACCTGTGAAGGGAGGCTCATTACGCAGCGAGTCGCCCTCCTGAACCCAATGGGGTGTCTCTCTGCCCCCTTCATGTGCAGTGTGAGCTCACCTTAGGGGGCCCCACCTGAACTCTATATGCTGAGAACATGGGCTCTGGAGCCTAGTGGCATGGGCTTGAGACCTGGCTTTGTGATTTCCTGGCCCTGTGACTTGGCAAGTTACTTCCTCTCTGGGTCTCCACTCTAAGACAAGGGATAACAACATGCTTGCCTGCAGGGCGGTTATAGGACTGAGTTTGTACCTTCATTGCTCTTACCATAACTAGTGAGCTGCATATTGTAGATCCTTGAGGAATATAAGCTATTGTTTTGATTGTTGCAAAGATTGCTGTTCTTCGTGAGCCCAAGACAGTCCATAGGAAGGAGGCAGAAAGGCCTGCAGGTGATTCGGGCCTGCAGTCTGGCTGCACAAGGCTCGGTTCCTTTCGTCACTGACAAGCAGGCAGCCGTGGTGGGGAACTCTCACTGGGAGGAGGTGCCTGTTCTGGGCTATGTCTGTTTTGAGTGGCACCACCCTGAGCCAAGGCTCCCAGGTGAGGGCTGCACTGTCTGGGACAGACTCCGGCCTCCCTGGGCCTCTCAGCTGGAGCAATGGCCAGGCCCCAGGAGGCAGGGCAGGGAGGCAAGAGGCTGGAGCTGGCACTCCTCCCTCTCAGATGGGCCTTGGTGGCCCTGGCGGGCAGTGGGCTTCCTGTTGCTGCTGTGATGGCCCAGCCAGTGCTGGGATGGCCATCTGGGCATGAGGGCGCTGAGGGGGCCCGCCAGCCATCTGCTTGCTTGGCACTGGCTGCTTCCGAAAGGCAGCAGGGCGTCCATGGAGCTGGGGCAGAGGGAGGGGGCCTCAGAGGCCCGTTCTCTAGCCTGGGCAGCCTGTCAGGTCCCAAGCTGTCATGAGGAGGCCCGGTCCCCCAGCACCGTGCTCTAATTCTGCCCACATATATCCAGAGCCCAGAAGTCAGGAAGCCTGGCTTTCAAACCTGCAAGGTCGGCTATGGCTATGTGGCCCTAGGGAAGCCACACCCTCCTGGCTCTCAGGCTGTCCATCTGCACAGAGGGCAGGCTGGATACTCAGAACCAGACCTTTATCCAGTTTATGCTACCTTGAGGCCCAGGGTCTGACTGGGGTCAAGCTGGGCAAGCCCCCAGCTCTGACCCTGGGGCCAGTCTTTAGGTCCAGAGCTGGGGTTCTTGCTCAATGACAGCCCAGGTAGATACAAGGTGACAATATGCTGAGTGACATCTCCAGAGAGAGCTGGGGGCTAGCTAGGATTCATGCATTTATTTATTTTTTGTTCAGTTTGCTGAGTGTCATGCCCCAAACTGCCAGGCTCCGGGGATGGTCCTTTCAACAGAGCAATAGACTCCAGGGTGGGACGTCCTAGTAGGGAACACATCCCGCCAGCCCAGGGGGCCAGGAAAAGGCTTCAGAAATGCCAGTTGAGAGTGGAAGGAAAAGCTGGAGGCAGCCAGGGGTGTTCAGTCACCACAATCACCTTAGTGCTGTCATTGTGCCCATTGGATGTATGAGGAAACTGATTTTCAAACAAATAAATGCATGAGTGACTTTCCCAAGGTCCCTCTGAAGAAGTGGCAAGGCTGGCATCTGAGCCCTTGTCTGTCTGACTCCAAATCCACTGGGTCCCTCCATTTTCCAGCTTCTGGGACATTCCTGCTCCACCACAACTGCTGACCTCTCTGGTGAGGCTGGGGACCTTCTGTGTAGGAGGCCAGCTCCTCTGGCTGGAGGCCGAGTGGAGGGGGACGACCTTGAACATGCAGGGCTAGTGGGGGCTTGTGCTTCCAATACCCGGAAGACCTTGGGTGGAGCCAGGCAGGCCCCTTGGTGCTGTCTGTAACATAGGGACACACCCAAGTGCTTGGCCACCTGGGCTGGGGGAGACACTAGGCCCTGAACACAGCCACCCGGGAGCCAGGAATCCCAGTTCTGTTTTCCTTCAGACATACCTCTTCAAGCTTGGCCAGTGAGCAGGTAGGCCAAGCTTCTTGGTTTCTTGCCCAGGTAAGTTCACAGGGAGAGGTTTGAACAAAGGCTGGGAGCCCTGCCGCATGGAGTCCTCGTCATACTACGAGGCCCCAAGGGGGCTCAGCTCTGGAGTCACTCTCTCCCCTTGCTCTGCTCTGTGGGAAGCTGGCATCAGGCCACGTCTCCCAGGCCCAGGGAGGGCATTTACTACCCGGATGGCTGATCAGGCCTCATCAGTTTCTTCATCCAGGGTGACTATGGCTCACACCCAACTCTCAACTCCCTTCCACCCAGTCTGCAGATCACTCTGAGTTGCTCCTGATCCTATGCTAACAACCAATGCCACTGACTACCTAGATCTTCAATTTCTCCTTGCCTTGTCCCCTCCACTGTCACCATTCCTGTCCACCTCCTCTTTTCTGTGTAGCAGATGAACAACTGTCCTCTGCGCCTGGCTTCATGCGTCTGTGCTTGCGATCTCCCCACTGCCTCCTCCACACGCCTGCCAAGAGGTCTGCAGACCAAATCAGATGCTAGTCCCCCCACCCCCCTGCCGCCCCGTGGGGCCCTGCATCTTGGGCCCACCCGTGTGGTTCCTGTGACACGACTCCAGCCACCTTTGGTCTCCCCTTCTCCACTCTCTTCTGGCACCACTGTGCCTCAGGGTCCCTGCCCTCCCTTCTCCTCCCAGCTTTACCTGCTGGTCCCACCTGCCGGCCTTTGCATCTTGCTCCTGCTGCCTGGACCCTCTTCTCTTGGGCCTCTGTATGGGCCTTGTCACTTTGGCTTAAGGCCTACTATTGTCCCCCTGGTTCCCATTCACAAGATCCCGATACCCTGCTTTGCTTTCTTCATAGCTTTTCCATGTTTTGTCACCCCCCAACCAGAATGTAAACTCCAAGACACGAGGTCCCTTACTGTCCCAACCGTTCTGCATCCAGAGCCCAGGCTGGAGCTGAGAAGGTGCCCAGGGAGAGCTGGTAGAGCAAGTGAGTTTCTTGGGGCTATAGATTCCCCGTTGGAAGGGACCTTGGTCTTTACTGATCTTGGAAAGTTTTCCAGAAGCTTCCTGGTCAGCCTCAGCTTGCCCTCCCTGGGGACAGGGCACTCATTCCCTCTAAGTCAGCATTTTTCACCTTGGGGCAGCTTGGGCTCTTGGCCATTGTCTTATTCTGACCTGAAATCAACCTTTCAGTGATTTCCACTGGTCCTAGCTCTGCTTGCTGAGCTGGACAGTCTGCAGAAACTTCAACCCGATATAGGAAGAGTGTAGCTTGAGGAGACAATGGGAGATATAGCCACAGGCCAGGGGTCAGATTTACTCTGTTCACCTCTCCAAGGCCAACTGCAAGTGGCTGAAGTCTCTGAGTCTTGGCTTCCCTCTGTCGATGCTGGCAATGTGTCCCTCTGGCTGTACTTGGACCAGGGGCAGTGCTGGTCAGTGAGCTGTCTCGGTGCCAGTTTCAGGAGTGCTGTTTAAGTACAAAAGTCAAAGCCTCTGTGATTCTTCACTACTCAGGGGTGTCTAGGTCCTTGAGCCCTCCCCCTCATACACCCCTGCTCCCTCTGCCCGGGAGCATCTTCCTGGGCGGCCAGAGGGAGGTGGGCTGCAGGGATGTGCAGAGCTCTCCCCGGTGATTTATAGTGTTTTGCCTTTTGGAAAACACTGTAGTGCAAGGTTGCCCAAGGTCAGTGCCTCTGTTTTGTGATCTCTTTATGAAAAGGGAGAAGGATGTGGGCACCGTTTCCAAGATTTAAGGAGCTGGCTCTGAGCCATCAGAGGAAGATAGCTGCCTGATAGGCTTGGCCACATTCCCGAAGCACCTGGATGGGGAGGATGGAGGCGGACATTTCCCCGGGTACCATGGAGTGCCAGGTCTGAGCGCACTGTCATCGGGAACAATGATCAGCATTTGGGATAGCACAGATGTAGTTTCTAAGCATTTTCTGTAGATTGACTCCTTTAATGAATTTGATCCTCCTCACTCCATTTCTATGTTTAAATATTCTTGTTCCCATCTTAAAGATGAGTTAGTTGAGGATGAAGGTGTCAAATAATCTGTCCAGAGTCCTGCAGTCTTCATGGGCTTTATTTAATCCCAGTCACAACTCCCTGGAGATGAGGATCATTATTATCACTAGTTTATACATGAGAGGTCCAAGGCTTAGAGGGGCTAAGTGATTTGTTCGAGGTCACACAGCAAGAGAGGACAGCAGAGCTGGGGCTCAAACTCCAGTTGAGGTGGTTGCAAAGCAGAGCATGGTCCTGTGCTATGCAGCTTGGCTGGTCTCCTCACTTCTCCTGGGTCCCCTGAAGTGCATGGGCTTGGGGCTGGGAGGTGGGCTGGACAGCAGGCTGCAGACAGTCCTTGAAGTTAGGGAGGGACGGTGGGAGCTGCGCCAGCCTCCAGGGCTGCTGTGGGCCCCTCTGATTTTTCTGCCAATATGCTTTATGCAGACGTTTGTGTTTCCAGCATAGACCTAGAGGAAGAAGCTGAAATCCTCAGTAAACCTCTCTCCTAAACCCCTGCCTTTGTTATCAGAGGGATGTCAGGACGGACTCACATGAAGAGGCCATGTCTGGGCCCCATCATACCGGAACAGACCCCCCCACCCCCATGCCACAGGATGAAGTCAGATGAGGAGAAGGTCCTGGGCTGGAGCCAGGACCTACGTGGAATGAGGCGTGAACTGGCCCAGCACATCAGCCTACACCCAGCCAACAAAACCCCTCCTGGCCTGCCTCAGGGACCCTCCTGCTTACTCTCTCCACACCAAGAGAACCTCCTCCCAGGAAAGTTTAGGATGTGCCTGGAACCTGGGAGCCCCTGGAAGTCAGGGCCCTTGTCTCTTTGAGATCATTCCTGAGGGCCCTCTGCAGGCTGCTCTGCCGTGTAGGAAGAGCCTGGCTTTAAGGTGGAGACTGGTCTATAGCCCCAGCCCTGACACCGACAGGGGACATGGCATCATCCTAGGCCTCAGTTTTCCCAGCTGCACAATGGGTACAGGAATGTGGCATCTCAGTGGGCAAACACATTGGACAAGGACTCTGAATGTGGTCAGGTTTGGCCAGCTTCTCGCAGTTACTGTTCTGTCCTATAGTCTAGTGATTTGCAAACTTTGAATCACACTGGAATCACCTGAGAATCCTAAAATGTGCTGAGGCCTCGTTCCTTCCCCAGGGGTTCTGATTTCACTGGGGGGTGAACGAGCATCTGGAGTGGTAAGAGGTCTTGGGAATTTGAACATGTGGTCAGGTGAAGGAACCTTCAGGTAGCTCCTTTGGTCTGTGATTTCCTGGCTTATTAGGCAGAAGGGAGCTCCTAGGTCAATGTCAGGCCCAGATTCTCCCCTTGGATGCTTCCTCTGCTCCCTAATGTGTCCTGCTGAGAGCCTAGAATCCTAAACACTCTGCTTTTTACTAAATGTGCTCTGGAAGGCAGGGGAGCGGAGCACACGGTGTATCTTGCTGACCTCCTTCTGTGTGTGGAGGCTGTCTGGAGGAAGGAGGGGGAGGGAGAGACTCAGCCTGGCCCCTGACCTCCCCACTCTCACACAGGGCCCCTTCCTGTGCGGGACCTCACCTCTCAGGCCCCGGGAGGAAGGAAGAAGGGAACAAAACACCTTTCGCCTGCTCAGGACTGTCCCCGGATTAGATGTAAAAACATGTAAGAGAGACCTTGTCATCCCCACGTACAGACGCGGAGGCAAGGTTCGAAGACTCACCCACGGGTGTCACAGGTCAAGAGCAGAAAGATTGGAGTGAAGCCCAGTTCTCTGTCTACTGAGCCCCTGTTGTGGCAGTCAGGGGACAGGCGGCAGAAGTCAGGATATGTGCCTCAGACAGGGCCAGGGGCTGTGGGCAGGGTTTGGAGACAGAGTGGGTCCAGGGTCCCTTCTGCTCTCTCTGCTTCTCTTCCTGCCTTGTGGAGTTCCCCAGAGTAGAGGACGGCCTAGCTGTCTGGACCATGGGACGTGAGCACTGGGATCTGTGGGTCTGCAGAGCAGGGCTGGGGAAGGCAGCTGGCTCCACTCTCTCAGCTTTGGGAGTGACCCGGTGGGAGTCAGTATCCATGGGAGGGAATGTCATTCTCAGGCTTGGTTTTAGACTTAGAAGCTGGATCTAAAGAGGCCCATGTGATCAGGGCCCTGTTAGGATCTGGGACCACATGAGTAGGGTGACCAAGCAGAAAAGACTGTCACCATTGTGGAGGACTTCGATGCCAAGCTGTCACAGTCCAATTCAAGAGGGATCAGGAGCTGTTTGCTAGGCCCTGCTTTTCCCAGTGCCCTCACTGAATTGGGGGTAGAGTTGATCTCACCCAGCCTCTCTTTTCCCCATCTGTGAAATGGGAGGTGTTGTACGTCATTGTCAAGGTAGGTGGATGGAGGCTTCCAGTGAGAGTGCACAAAGGCATCCATCACCCGGTCACCTCTGCTTCCTTCTGTGCAGCCACCTAAGCTTCTGAGCTCCTTCAGTAAGCTAGCTCTGAGCAGGTGCTTGCATTCAGAGAGGGTCAGAATTTCTCTTGCTTCCAGGGACCTTCAGTCCCAGCAGGAAGCCATCCTGTGGATAAAGAGGTCATCATTCAAGACCACCGGGCAGGTCACAGGGAGGAGGCACATTCAGGCTGGCTGAGTGAGGTAGAAGTGAAAGGTGGCAGGTGGGTGGGGGGGAGACAGAAACCCCAGGCACTGATTGCAGAGGCCCCACGTGGTGTGGGTTAGGCAGGGCCTTGTGGCTCTAGTTGTGGCTGAAATTTGGCAGTCCCCACTGACGGAGCTGTTGGAGGGGGCTGAGATCCAAGGTGGAGCATGTGATAGCACCTGCTTCAGGGAGTGGGAAATGGCTGACTCACAGGGGTAGGGAGGGGCAGTGGGCATCGCAGGGCAGGCCCGGGCTGTGGATGGGGCCGCTGGGGAGGTGATATGCCACTCTGTCGGGTTCCCCCAGGAGAATTCGCCTTGGCTGTCTGCCCAGCTTCACTGCCTTTCTTTTTGTGGGTCAGGAGGCCTGTCCTGCCCAGATGCGGAGCAGACGGGAGCACCCACCTTGGTCCTTGCCACTTCCCACTTGGCCTCAGCAGAAAGAGTGATGCTGTCATTTGCATTTCAAAACCTCTATCTCCTCAATCTCCCCCTAATAAGAGCCAATTACACCTCTGCCCTAAACTGCAGGTTGCCTGCCTGTCATTGGACTTTCATCCTGTTTGGGGTGGGGAGGAACTTCTCCCTTAAATGTCACATTTAGCATATGCAAATGAAGAGATAATTGTCCTTAATGGAAAATGAACTCACCTGCTTGCTGTGAGCTCCAGACAAAGCAGATACTGATAAAATGGGCCCGGGCAGCCTGGGGTCTGTTCTCCTACCCTTGAGCCAGCAAGGGGCCCACTGGCCTCCTGCCTGTCTCCCCCCATCTGCATGATGTAAGATAACACCTGTAGAGATCATTTCTCCATTTGACAGATGGGAACATTGAGGCCTGGAGGGGGGGAAGGACTGGCCCAAGGTCACAGCTGAGCCAAACTTCTCAGGGGAAATCAGAATGAAAGTGGGCAGCAGCCTGTGCCAGAGAGTCCTAAGACCAGGTGAGTCTTCAACCAGGCAGTCAGGAACCAAGGGAAAGCAGCCCTGGGATTCAGCACTCCTGGGAGTGTATATACTCAGTGGATAATGGTTTCCAGTCTGGGAGGTGTGTTTGGTGATCTGGAGGCAGAGGGGAGAGTGTTGGAGAGGAGAGGGGCTTTGGAGACCATTTCAGCCATTGCCCCTGGGCTAAAATCCCTCCTCATCCAGAGCTAATGTTTCTTTTAAAACCAAGAGCAGAGGTGGGATGCATCCAGAGGGAGGGAGCTCTGTGTCGCTGGTGGTATGTAAGTAGCCTGGGAGAGCTTTCTGAGAGGGTGGTGACTCAGAAACTAGGGAGTTCTGGGAGGACAGAAGCTCTCTTTGAGAAGGAGCTCTGACTAGCCAACCCTCATGCCCTAAGCTGACCACAGGGTGAGGAATTTAAAGAGCCCCAGGCCTGAGTAGGACTTGGAGATTGGGTCTGACCTGCTCCAGGAATGGAAGTGTCTGCCTGTCGTCTAATTCCAACCAGGAGTTGGATTGTCGCTCATGCCTGAGTTCCATCCTGGTTCCTGCCTGGGTTTGGAGCCCAGGGGAGTGATGGGGCTCTGGATTTGGAAAACCTGGATACAAGTCTCAACATGTCCCTTACACAGATCATCCTCTGGGAATCACAGCACCCTGGCCAGTGGAGTGGCGCTGTGATACCTGCCTCCTTGTGGTGTGGTCGGGATGCTGCCAGCGGGCTCAGCAGGATGCCTGGAACACAGAGGAACTTGGTAGAAATTTGTTTTACAAATCACTGGCTCTGTTCCCTTCTTCTTGCCTGTGGAGGGGCCTGGCTCCTGCTGCCACCTCTAAGCTGCCTTGAGTGGCTTCTTTGCTGGGTCCCCCAGATGGCCAACACAGTCTAGCTCACCTCACTGCTGGATGACCCAAAATACTAGTGACCTTGGAGAGGAGACACTGGAAATCTCCAGCTCTCTTTCCCCAGGTGTTCCCCAGAGAGGATAAGGGACTTGTTCAAGCTTACACAGTGAGGTAAGGGATTAGTTGACCTGTCTCCAGACTCAATGGCTAAGTGCTACTGTTGTCACAGTGAGTGCATCTCTGTGGAACATGGAGGGCTCAACTGCTCCAAGAGGAGGCCACAATTTTTGCATCTGGGCAGTGTTAACTATAGACAGGGGTAAGGACCAGAAGATGGGGCTTGGTCTGAGCAGGTGATCTGATAGAGGCTTCAAGTCCAAAATGGACATGTGGTTTGTTAAGCCACTGACGTTTGGGGGCTGGCTATTCCTGCAGCAAAGCCTAGCCTATCCTGACTGGTTCTAGGGGCCATGCTGGTCATATTAGTATGAGAAGGGGTGAGTTTCATGCAATGCATAAAGGGGGATGAATGGTGGGGACAGGTGCATATCACTAAAAGCTGCACATTGCACTCAAAGGCATGTGCAAATGCTGGTCCAATAACACCCAGACTAGGCCAGGACACACTGACTCTTTCTTCTGTAGGTCTGAGGGACAGCTGGTATGAACCTTAGTAGGAACTCTCTCCACAGTGTCAAGGCTTCTAGAATGTGCATGCAGGTAGAGCCAGAGTGCTTCTCCAGTTTGCAGAAACTGGCTGACACCTGGGCAAGGAACCAAGCCTCAAGCCTTTGGACTATAGAGCCTTTCTGACGCCTTGCTGACAGCAGAATGCAGGTGTCACAGCAGAGGGACAGAGCAGCTCCTCTCTCCTGATTCTTAGGCCCGCAGCCAGGGCCAGCAGGCTCTCCCGGAGTTCCCCAGGCACTGGAAGGCAAGCCACTGGCTGACAGATTGGTGCTGGGTCACAGTAGGAGCCCCAACCCCTTGTGAGACCTCGTGGGGAGCTTCCTCCTCTTTCTGGTCTCCTCAGCCTGTCTTCAAGGCTGCCCGGAAGCTGATTCCCTGTGATTAATGAGCATTTCCCTTCCTTAGGGCCCTGCGCAGGGGGATGGATGGGATGTGGCTTTGGCCGTTGTGGGTAGTGCTGGGGTTTGGGGAGCCTGGGAGTGTGGCCTGCAGCTGTTTACTTGGCAGATGCTTGCTTGCAGATGTGAGGCTGCTGGGTAGGTGGGTGGGGAAGCTGAGAGGTGGGGTGGGACCCAGAGAGAATATCCTGCCATGTGCTCCTGCAGAGGGACTCACACCCATGGTCTCGTGGAACCTGTCCCTGATGGTGGCCCAGCTGTCTCCAGAGGTTGGTCAAGTTTCTTCCTGCCCCTGGTCCTCCTGCATGCTGATCCCAAGGTCTCTCTTACTCAAACCAGTGTGGTTTTGGTTTTGGGGTTGAAGCAACATTGGGCTCAGACCCAGGCTCCAATTATCCTGGGCAGTGGAATCTGGAGCTGGGAGAGGCCCGGCTTGGAAGAGTCCTTAGCTAATGGAAAGATGCAGCTGCGGGCTCCTCCCTGCTTAGCTCATCTCCAGGGTTGGAGCAGGCCATGCTTCTTCCTAGAGTGCAGCAGTTGGGTTCCAGGATGTGAGCTCAGCCACTCTGGGTGGGGGTCCTTTTCCCAGCCTGTCAAAGGTATTTTCTGTGGCTCAAAGGGGCCCGCCACATCTTTTTTTGACCTGGAACGAAAAGTCGTGAGAGGTGTGAGCTGGGGAGTCTTCTCGAGTTATTGACTGACTGTGGGTAGACAGGGCCCTCAGGGTAGATGGGGCACTCAATATACTCTGTTGGTGCTGTAGAGTCTTGTGCCTATTGACATGAGTAATTTACCCATTCCTTCTTCTTTCATTCTTACATTAATTTATTCATCTTCTAATCAAGCCATCAACCTACCCATCCATCATCCCTCTATTTATCATCCATCCATCTATCCATCTATCCATCCTAGTATTTATCCATCCATTTCATTGTCCAATCATTGACTTCTCTATCTGAGCATTCATCCATCTATGTATCCATCCACCCATCCATCCAATCATCTATCTATCTATCCATCCATCCAGCCATTCTTCCATCCATCCATTCATCCATCCATCCATGCATCCAACCATCCATCCATCTATCCATCACCATCTTGGCAAGTACTCATGTGGGTCAGATCCTGTGCCAGTTGCTAGGACACAGAGATAAACAATTCACCAGTTTTGCCCTAAAAGTGTTCCAGGTCTGGCGACCAGATAAACACTAGTAAACACCAATGTCACCTCGGCAATATCATGCTGTAGTGAAAGTGAAAGTTGTTTCATGAATCCACAGGATTAACAGACTCAAATGCCCCCTTCTCTAAGTTACTTTCTCTGATTCTACCAAATGGCATGGGCACTTGACAGGGAGAGAAGAGAGCGAAGGGCATTTCTGGCAGATGGACCAGGCTTTGACAGGCTGAAGCTCTGCAGATACAGAGCGTGTTTGAAGGACTGCAGCCCTGTGGCTGTGGGGCTAGAGGAGGAGAGCAGCACTGGGGAATTAGCTGGAAAGGTGTGTTGGGAGGTTGTGGAGCACCTTGATTGCCAGATGAGGGCTCTTGTGTGTTGTCCTGATGTCCCTGAGGCAACAGGGAGCAGGGAGAAGCAGAGGCAAACCCTGGCCAGATGTGTCCTTTGGAAAGATCATTGAAGCAGGCAGAAATCTGGGTTGGGATTCAATTCTGCCACCTTCTAATTGTGTGGCCTCAGGCAAGCAAATTCATCTCATGAGCTTGTTTCCTCTTCTCCAAAGAAGTGATGCTGTCTCCTTCACTGGGCTGTTGCAAGCTACACAGAGATGGGACCTGAGAGGTACTGGATGCCCCACAGCTGCCTTCTTCTGGGTTCCACTGGAATCCAGCTGGAATTGGAGCTTGGTGTTCTGCTGCTGGTTCCAACTCACTATGTGTGAATCTGTCACTTCATCTCTATGGGCTTCGGTTTTCTCATCCATAAAACACTCATCAAAGTGGTCACCTCCTCAGATTGCTTTGGAGAGGGGACAAGGTGATGAGTGGGCCTGGCAGGTCATCAGGGATGCAGACACAGTGATAGCACAGACTCATCCAACCAGTGATGCCCAGTTTGGGAAAGGTCTTGGGGACTGCACAGTGACCCCAAATGCCCTGGCACGGGGCCACTCGAAACTCATGAGTAGCTGTCTCCTCCCTGCCCCATCTTGCCCTGCCCAGCTGCTCAGAGGAGATGGCTTCCTGGCTCCATGACTGCAGCTGCTAATCCCAGGGAGCAGCGGACTGAGGCGAGACCTGACATGTTCGTGGTGCTTAGCAGCCCAGCTTCCCCAGTGCTCTGGCTCTGTGCCATCCCCACCATCTGCAGGGCTAGGGCTACTGTCCACCACTCCTACCCGATGCCCCACACTGACCTTGGCTCCTGCCTGACGTTGAACAAGACAGGCCATGGAAGAGGTCAGAAAAAAACATGTATAAGAGGAGAGTCACGTCTTGCGGGCTCACTCAATGTGCACTTCTGCGGGAGGCCAGGGAGGTAGAGCCGGGAGACCTTGCACCCAAGCCCTCTACTCTCACATGTGCCTGAGCCTCTGTGGTCAGTTGGCTCACCTGCGAAGTGGGGATGACAATGCTGACCTCACAGGACCCCCTTCTCTGGGGGTCAAGAGAAGACAGGGAAGGAAGGACCTCTGTAGAGTATAAGTCACATGTGTTTGGTGCCTAGTGTAATGACAGAGAAGCCTAGTGCCCAACCTTGTCTTCGAGGACAGTAATGCCCTTCAGCAGAAGCAAAGAACAGGTCAGCAGGAATACCTTCCAGAAGGAAACAGTCTGGGAATCCAGGAACCACGCAGGAAAACAACAATAGCAGGTACCCATGAATTCCTTTACTTGTTACCTGGCTCTTACTGTGTGGCACACAGATGCACTTGCATACACACACTCATGCACAAAGGACACAAACATGTATGCATATTTGCACACTAGATATGCACATAGCACTATGCAGAAGGTCCCTGCATACCTGTGTTTCTCCAGGATTCACACATGTATACAACAAATACACAAACCCGTGTCTGCAATCCATATGCACACTTTAACCCTTTCACAAATGGGTTTTCAAGGATAAGGTTACCTCCACTTGCTTGTGTTAACCCTGATCCTCCTGCAGTAGAAAGTTCTAGAATAACTCACACTGTAAAATCAAAGCTCTTAGGATCGGAGAGTAAAGGAGAGATTCTGGGATGGTCCCCTCCCCGAGTCTGGCTTGCTCACTTGCAGAGGGGGAAGCCAAGGTTCAGAGGGACAGGTAGCATGCCACTTCTAGCTCCATGACCTTGGCCAAGACAAGATTTTCACTGTGTTCAAGAATAGTCCCCTTAAAATCTATGACTTCCCTCCTCCCTTCTCTGCCCTAACCATAGGATCTAGGTCACCCAATCCCTCACCGAGTCTCACTTCCTCTTGGGGTAAGAAAGTGGCAACCCCCCCTCCCCCACCCCCGGAGATGCAGGAGCAGCCTGCTGTTGCTGGCACAAATGGGTGCCACCTGGAAGGACAGAAAAGCCTGGGTGTTGGCACTAGGGAGGGAGGTATCCAGGGGCTGGTTTGTCCATAGGCAGCACCTCCAGCTCAGAGCTTATGGATTTCAGTCTTTCTAAGAACATTTGATAGCTGAGAAAAAAAAGATCAATTCCAAAAAATGACTGCAAAGTCAAAATGAACTGATGTTTAATTGAATATGTGCATAACGTAACATCATGTCAACTTGTTAAATTGAATTCACCTCAGCTCCTATGAAGTTATATGTAAATGATATTTGAAGTGGGATGTAGGCGCATTCTGATGTTTATTTTGATGTGGTGTGACATGCTGAAGTGAGAGGGTTGGGGGGTGGCCTATGGTGATTTAAAAGCAGCTCTATTGGGGTGGCATGGGGTGGGGGATACTGCCCGGCATAGCCAAGCTGTTACCTTCCTTCTCCTCTGCCAACACCCACTGGGGACCTCCTTGAGGAGGTGAGCATTTCCAGCATCTATAGTAGATAGATAAGCTAACTCTAGAGAGCTCCTTGAGCTAATATTCTAGAATCTTCTCAGACAGCCTGGTAAATTCATTCAGTGGCTCATTATGCTCTGCTTGTCCTAGCCTGTTTCTGTGGGGCTGGGGATGCAGGCGGGGGAGGCAAGACAACCTGAAGAAGAGAAAACTGAGTATGCCTTTATACTTGAGGCAGCCCCGAGGGCTTGTGGCAGGAGGACATTGGATTTTGGGTGACTGTAAGGAAGATTAACAGAGCTGATCTGCTAAAAGAAATGACAGTGTGTCTCCCTTCTGCATGGTGTGGGGCTGGCTACAAAACACTTTTAAGTCCTGTTTCCTCTTCACCTCAGGAGGCCAGGATCAGTTTACACACCTGGGCAATGGGGCCAACAAGGCTCAGGAGAGTTGAATGAGCCACTCAGATTTTTGCTGTTGAGAAAGGACAGCTCTGGGACTACAACCAGGTCTGCCTGACATCTGGATAGAGTCCCTAGCCCACCCTGCCTCATACCATTTATTGTAGCTGCTTTGGCAAAAGCATGGATCATTCTGGACCCTGAGTTTGCTTTATAGATCCCATCTCTGCTCTGGAACCTTCCATTCTAGCCATCATGAGCACAGCCTGCTGTGTTGGAGGCCTTCACAGGGGACCGTGGGCTCCCTCACGTTCCCGACCTCCTGTGCTGAGACTGGGCCCGTGTGACTGGTTCTAGCCCACGGGCTGTGAGCCGTGGGGATGTGTCCCTTTTAGGTGCAGCTGAGGCAACTGGCCCTGATGGATCATGGTCTCCCGGATCCTTGTGTCCTCTGGTCCCCCACTCCAGGGAGTCAGGGTCATTCGTATTTGTTAATTTTGGTGTACAGTGGTATGGACATAGCCATGGGAATTTTATACTTAGAATTTTATATGGTTTTCCATAGAAAGGGTCCCCCAAATTGCACAAGTTTCAGGCCACAAAACCCGGACGTACCCCTGTGATGAGGCAGTTAAGAAATATGTGCCTCCTCTCTCCAGTTCTTCCCTGTTATACTGTGGTCTTGGGGGTCAGTCAAAGCCGTAAGATGAAGGAGGACTGCCTGCCTGACTCGTGCCTTTGTGTGAGTGGGGTAAAGCTGTCCCGGTGTTTTAGCACATTTTTGTTGCTGTAAGAAAATTACCTGAGACTGAGTAATTTACGAAGAATTGAAGTTTACTTGGCTCATGGTTCTGGAGGCTGGCAAGTCCAAGAGCTTGGGGCTTACTTGATTTGAACATGGCGGCAGGCATCACACAGTGAAACACAGCAAGCTTGCTAGCTTGGGTCTCTCTTCCTCTTCTTAAAAGCCACTAATGACATCATGGGGCCCCACCCTCCTGATCTCATCTAATCCTAAATACCTTCCAGAGGTCCACCTCCAAATACCAGGAAAATATGAATTTGAGAGATTAAGTTTCTGACACATGAACTTCTGGAGACATTCTCAAATCATAGCCCTTGGGAAGCCACTGAGATTTGGGGATGTATTGGTTATACAGTCTAACCTATAACAACCCCCACAGAAATGGAGACTGAGGCTCTGTCCTTGGGGATAGTGTCGATGCTCCCAGAATTGTGGTGGAGGGGCAGCAACTTGGGGCTCATTCTCCACCCCCCATACCAAGACCATATGAACCCTGGTAGGTGGGCTCCAAATTCAATGCTCCGAGCCCGGGAACCTTGGGTTAAAACCAAGCGTTCCAGAGTGTCATGGAGACCAGTGCCATCTCTCGTGGGACCTGCAGAGTGAGGGGTAAGTGTTGTTATAGTGCTGAGCGCACAGCCTGAGACCCAGGGTGTGGACTGTTGTGGGGTTATCTGAAGGCTTCTGGTGTCTTCAGAGATATCTGAGTCCCTGAAGCCCACTACTCCTGATATTGACCTCATAGAAGGTCAGAGGTTACTGCCCCTGGGCACTTTGTTTCTCCAACATGAGAATTGGGAACAGACAAACAGAGCTGATTTTTGAGGCAGCTTCCTAGAACCTGGCTCAGCCATCTTGGGAGAACAGGAGGTCACAGTCATGGAGAGCAATGGCCCTGGGCAGGAAAGTGGCCATGAGCTGGCTGCTGGTTCTGCCTGCTTTAGTTGTAGGACAGAAGTTGCTGGGATGTCTGGGTAGGGCGAATCCATCAAGTCAGACCTCGAGGTGTCAGGGGCATTCTTGCTGCCTGTCATCTAGTGTCTTTCCTCAGCTCTTCCTCAGATGTGTGTAGCACTGCATTCATGCTTCCACAGCTAATCAAAACAGCAGCCTGTGGATATATTCTCTGTGTATATACAGAATCCCTCCCTTGTTTTTTTAAGGTTTTAGTTACCCATGAGCAGTTGTGGTTTGAAAATATTAAATGAAAAATTCCAGAAAGAATTAATAAGTTTTCAATTGCATGCCATCTGAGAAGTATGATGAAATCTTGCATTGTCTTGCTCCACACTGCCTGGAATACGAACCATCCTTTTGTCCAGTGTATCCACACTCTGTATACTACCTGCCCATTAGTTACTTAGTAGCTGTCTTAATTATTAGATCAATTGTTGTGGTGAGGCAGTGCTTTTATGAATCCCTTATTTTACTTAATAATGGCCCCAAAGTACAATAATGTTGGTAATTTGGATATGCCAAAGAGAAGCTTCTTTTAAATGAAAAGGTAAAAATACAATAAGATTTCTTTTTTGCGGGGGGGAGAGGTAGAACATTGATATAACTTTTATTATAATATATTGTTTTATCTATTTATTATTAGTCATAAATCTCTTAATATGCCTAATTGATAAATTAAGCTTTATCATGGGTTTACAGGTATTAAAAGAAACAGAATACATATAGAATTCAGTATTTCATTAGTTTTGGAATTCACTAGGGGTTTTGGAACACAATAACCCATGAATAAGGGGTACTGAATGTTATGCTTTCCTGATTACATGTAAACACATGTGCTACACACATGTGTGCATGAAAGCCCCATGGCTATAAGCTAAGGTTATGCTTACCCCATATAGTGGGAGGATTAAATGAAAGAATTAGATGTAATAGGCTAGCAGCATGCTTTGACCTGTTTTGGCATTCAAGCATTCAATGCATTAAATATCTTGTAGTTTCTATTATAATTAATTGCTCTTACTTTTGTTCTACTTTTTTTTTTTTTTTTAAGTTTGAATACTCTAGTGCTACCTTGGTAAGGTAAGGGCTTTGTGCTATTGGTAAAGTCCTCAGCCAATGGGTGCTGAGGACCCTTCTGACCAGCCCTGGACCCCAGATTCTTTGCCTTGTGATGTCCTGGACTGGGTTATCCAGAGTTCACGTCGTCTGTCTGTTAGTGCCCAGCTGACAGGGCTGAATTGGGCCGTGGTGCTCGAGCTGAGGTAGGTCTTTGTTTCTTGCAGCCTTGGTGGCCCGTGAGGCTTCCAGCAGCTGAGCTGTGCTCTGACCCTATCTGCTACTGCTGCAGTCCAAGCACGCCAGCCTCCTGGGTGTGCAGAGCTGCACTAATCAGCTCTGGCCCTGCAAGATGCCAGCTGTCGATGCCCTCTGCTTTCTCCTGCTGCTGGGTGAGCAGCTTGGCAACTCTCTTAGCTTTAGATAGCAAAGACTGTTCCCGAGCTGGGGCTTGCCTGGAAAGCTCTCCCTGTTGTCTTGGGTCAGTTTCACAAGAAACAGGCTGAAGCCTGGATTCCTGTACAAGCTGTGTGCAGAGGGGAGTTCTCTGGAGTATCCAGTAAGGCAGTGAGGGAGCAGGATAGGGGAGGAGAAGGAGCTACACAGAGATGTAAAATGCAGCCTTCTCACCCTGTGGGGAGCTCAGGGATAGGAATTGCACCAGAGATTTGTTCCAGCTTGAAGCAGGAGGGTTAGGATTGAAACCTTGGCATCAGCAATTCATGGGCAGAGAGTTACCCCATTGGAGGGGTGGCAAGTTCCCAGACATCTTTAGGCAAGACAGCTCCCCACAGCTGGAGAAGATGTTGTAGGCTGTTAACAGCCCACACCCATCCTTCAGCAGCTGGGGGATGCTCCACTAGCCCCTGGGAAAAGGATCTGAGCAGGGTGCCAGTCTCATCTGTCACACCCTGCATGGTCATTGCTTCCTTTCCAAGGATGATCTTGTATTTTCCCCAGATTTAGTTCTCCTTGTTTTCCAAACCCAGAATTATCTGGCCTACTATGTGCCAGGCCTGCTGAGAGCCTGGGCATGCTGAATTTGGATTCAAATAACAGACTGGCCTGTCCAGCTTCTGGGGAGGACTTCCCCTCTCACCCACATCTAGTCCCTGGGCATTGCTTCCTCCCTCCAAGACCTGCCCAAGGCCAAGTTCACCAGATTGGTGAGTTGGTGTCTGCTCTAAGGCAGAGGAGAGACAGATTGGTGAGTGTGTGTTTTCTATTGCAAAAGGAAGGAGAAAGGATTTCGTTCTTTGGGATGGGTGTGGGGAGGTGGAGGAAGAGTGTATGAGGCATGCAGGTTTTTTTCCTTTTGCAAACTTTCTGAGCCAAGCAGAGGAGGCAGCACAGAGAACTCTCTCTCTTTCTCTCTCTCTCTGCCCTCGCTGCTGCCCGCCCACCCTCCACTCCCTCCCTGCTGGGCTGTCTCAGCTGTAGCCCTGGCCTTGTAGCTACTGCTGGGGAAAACAGAAAACCACAGCTATGCAGTACCAAACAGGCCTGCATCATGTTTACGAAATGACAGAGTCCTGGGCCTGTCTCCAAGGAGGCTGGGGCTCCCTGGGGCAACTCAGACAGCTCTTCCCTGTCCAAAGCTGTGCTTTGGAGGCCCCGGGGGGCGGGGGGGGGGGGGCACTGGAAAGGCCATGGGCGCCAAGTCTTTCTTTTCATCAGGAGGCCCAGAGACCAGAGATGGGAGTGAGTTGACTGAGGTCACACAGAGCCCTGAGATCTAGTTTAGGACATGTGGGAGGGAGGAGGCAGGGCTTGAGGTTCCTGGGTGAGGGTAGAAAAAGGGATTCAGGTCTAAGTTCAAGAACAAGTTCACATGTGACTGCCCTTAGCTCCTGCCACCCTGTTCCTCTCCTGTCTAACCAGCTACTGATTTTCAACCTGACTTTGTCCCAGGATGAACAAAGAAGGTAAGGCAGAGACCATGCCCTGCTCACCCTCTGAGCATCACATCTTGGAAGGTGAAAAAGGGTAAGAAATACATCACCAGGGAGAGGTCCCCAAGGTGGGGTAGGGGTTGGGCTCTCTGTAGAGCCACTCAGAGACCTTCTCTCCCGCAGCCCCACGGATACTTCTAGACGCTCCCCATCCCAGTCTCATCTCGTGACCTCAGTTCCTGTTTCTGTACCAGATCCAGAGGAATTCGCCTTCTTTCCATCTCCAGGGGGTCAATGGCTGCACCCACCTTACCCTTCTCTCAGCCTGGGAAAGGAGCAGGGACCAATATTTTCATCCCCCTTGCCTCTGTGCTGAGGGATTAGCCTCTCTCTTCTGCAGCACCACCCTCTCCCCACCCCTGCCCTTTGAATGGGTACCTGCTCATCCCCTGCTGTCTCCATTTCTGCAAGAAGGCTTTCCTGAGGCTGTCCTTGAACTTGCGATCCTCCTGCCTCAGCCTCACAGATTACAGGCATGTATCACCCACCTGACTCTCCAAGACTTCTTGTGGCAAACCACTCTTCCAAACCCCTGCCCCATCTGGTCACTTGTTTCTCTCTGCTCAAATGGCTTTGAGGTCACCAGTGAGAGGGCAAAACTTTGTCTGATCCCATTTGGTTCCTCTGTCCTGTATTGGATGTTATGGTCATCCCCACCAGACTCCTTCTCTGACCTTGTCCTCTGCCCTGCTCACTTTTCTTGAATCGAGTGTCGGATCATGCCTCATTCTCTTCAATGCTCCCTCTTCTGTCTCATACCCACAATGAGGTCTTCCCTACTTCCTCGCCTTGGCCCTTTTCTGCCTAGGAAATACATGTGAAATAAGAAAAGCTCCATTTATTCTTAATGGATACACCTATGTCTCTATTTCTGGAGACCTAAAAGTCCCACATTCAGATCACACCTCCCTTCTCTCTTCTGGCTTCATGTGGCCCATTCCCCACTGGGACTCCCTTCCTGGGTGTCCCCCAAGCCTCTAATTGGAATCATCATTTCCTACATCAAGCTCATTATCTTCCCTACCAGACTCCTCCATTCTTGTTTCAAAGCACCACTTGGTTTTCAGACTCAGAAATCTGAGTTTCATTCGTGGGGTAGGCTGAACAATGTCCCCATTCCTCCAGGATATTGACACTCTAATCCCTGGAATCTGTGACTACTACCTTATGCAGCAAAAGGGCTTTTGCAGATATGATGAAGCTTGGGATTTAGAGATGAGGTTATAACCAACCTGGAGAGGCTGATGTAATTGCAAGGGTCCTCATCAGAGGGATGCTGGAGGGTCAGAATGAAGAATAGGAGAAGTGGCAATGAAGCAAGAGGCTGGAGTGACGTGGCCACAGTTAGGGAGTGCTAAGTCACCAGAAGCTGGAGAAGCAAGGGGTCATTTCTCTCTGGAGTCTGCAGAAGGAGTCGGCTCTGATGATCACTTGAGTTTGGCCTTGTTAACACTCATATTGGACTTCTGACCACACAGTGTATTTTAAGCCACTCTGTTTGTGGAAATCAGCAGCCATAGGAAACTAATAAAATCTGGATATTTCTCTATAACTAGCTACGTCAATTTGGCCCCTATCCCATCAATTTGTCTCCAAAATACCTGTCAGGTGTACTTTTCCTTCTTTCCTCATGTACATGCCATTGTTATTTCTCCCAAGTTCTTCTGCAGAGACCTTTCAATGGATCCCCATCTTCCTAAGTCATTCTTCCATTGATCTGTGCACAAAAGGTGAGCCTCTTTTCCACAGCGCTGACTCAGAGGTTAAAACAAGGAGGTGAATTATTTAGATTATGAGAGCTTGGAATGTGCTCCATGATTACCAGTCTGTCCTTCCTGCCTGATCCCTACCTCACACCCTACTATTTAGTTGCATGGGACAACAGCCTTGGCACTTTGCCCCTACAATTCCCTCACCCTGAAATACCCCACTGTGACTCCTACCAATTTGAGCCTTCTCTGGACCTCAGTTTTCTCATCTGTACCATTAAGGGACTTGTACACATGAGTTCAAAGCCCTATGGACTCTTGACTTGGACCATTGGGCTAATTAGATATCACATCTCAAGAGCGTACCTCCAGAGGCTTTTCACCCACCTCTGTCTTGGGGATAGTGGTGCTTACCAGCTTGTGTTTCCCAACAATGCCCTCTTGGAGCCCCTGGGGTATGTGTACGTGTGCTGCATATATGGGCATGTGCTTGCGTGTTTTAGGGGGAACGACAGAATTTTAAGTAGTTTATTAAAGAGCTGCTAAAGGCGTCTTGGATATGAAATTTCTCCAGAAAAAAAAAAAAACCCTCTATTTTGATGATTTAAGTGTTAATGATTCAAAACCATATGGATCACATTTCCCTCCCATCCACATGGTTTTTAAAAAGTATCAGAGAGACTGCTTAGGGCAAAATGCACTTATGATTCTATCTATCCAGCAGCCTGGTGAGGGCCGCTCCCCAGATCTGATTGAGAGCTGGTCCCACTGGGCCAGGATATGGGCCCTCTTCACATGGTCTCCACGGAAAACCACACTGGACGTCTGGGGAGAGTTTTCAATACACAACTTGGTGGGAAAAAAACACTGCACCCCGGTGGGGTTTTTGCAAAAACCTCCAGAACTAATTTTAAAATGACTTAGGTTTTGGCTGAAGAGGTGTTAACTCAAACCCGGGTGGATCTCAAGGGAAATGTAATTAGAAAAATGCTCTCCTCGTTAGCTGGGAGACTGTGCCGAGCAGTAAAGATTCTTGTTGGAGAATTGTTTGGTGAGATAAAGATGTGCTGCCACCGGGGTCAATGTGCAGACGTGTGCCTGGGCCTACCTCCTTCCGCTGCCAGGCTCTGCACCATAACACAGGCCCTGGTGCTGGCAAGCCCAACACGCAGGACATAAAGCAGGGACCCTGGAGGAATGTCCTCCCCATGGCCACAGCTGAGCTAGTTATTGTTGGTTCCTCCTTAACCAGAGTGTGGGGAAGAGGGGACCTGGCTGATGGTGAGTACACGTTGATCCCTTTAGATTCCTGGGCCTAACTCCCTTTTAGTCTGACAAGATGACTCTAGCCAAATTTGAGCATCTCTGGCCTAAGGGTGAGGGGTCACCTCCCAGCAGGGCAGATCCGGCCCTTTGCAGCCCACCTCAGCTTTCTTTGCTGGCATTACCTTCCACTGCTGGTTTCTCCTGCCATCTGTCCTTCCCCGAACGCTCCATGGTTACATCCCACCCTACTTGTTTCAGGCATCATGCAGGTTGGGACACCAGGCTCTTTCCCAGGAGGACAGTATATCTCTCAAAAATGCAAAGAAATTCTGCTTCCCCTGTGGAAAAGTCCCTGGGGAGCATGTCCCTCCCTTCACTATGGCCCTTGAGCACAGTGGACACTCCTGTGTGCCTGCAGCATTGTGTCTTGGGTCTACATCTTGGTCCCAGTTTAGAAGCTTCTGGGGGGAGGGGGCTCAGGGAAGGGACTTGTCAGAATTCTATATAAACGGTGCCAGGGACTAGCATATGGCTTGCCATGTGGTTGAATAGTCAACAAATGTGGAATGAGGAGGATAAACTTTGAGAGTCACTATGTCTGTCACTCATTCATTGACCAATCCACTCATTAATCTACATATCCATTCACCTATCCAACCATTCCCCCACTCATCAAAAAACCTCTATTTTGATGATTTAAGTGTCAATGATTCAAAACCATATGGATCACATTTCCACCCATCCTCTCATCTTTCTATCTCCCATCCATACATCCTTCTGTCCATCACCTATCCAACATCCACCCATCCATCCATCCATCTTTCTATCTATTCATCACCTATCCAACATTCACCCATCCATCTATCCATCCATCCATCCATCCATCCTTCTATTCACCTACACTCATGCATATATGCTTCTGTCCTTTCTTCTACCACCACTAACCCATCCCTCATCCATTTAGCTGTCAGGCACTCATTCAAGAGATTGGGTGCTTTTTTTTTTTTGTAATTCCACAGTATTTAATATAAAATGATTTTGGAATATTTTAAAACTAAAGACTCTACTAGCAAATTATAATAAACAACCAAGGGCCACCCACTGAGCTTCACCTTTTCTTAGTATTATGCTGTATGTACTTCAAATTTTTCTTACTAAGACATAAAGTACTATAGAAATGTTTGTGACTCTCTGTGTGGACTCCACAATTCTATTTCTCTACCTCTTTTCCCCAAGATGGTGTCTTCTGTGATTGTCTGTCATTTTTAATCATGTATTTTGTGTTCATAAACAATACATAGTGTTTTTTTTTTCAGGTTTTAAACTTTTATGTAAATGGTATCTCGTGTATCTGTCACCTTATAACTTGATTTGTTTTTGCTTATTCTTATGATCCTGTTGCACATTTTATGTCTGTGTTCACTAAGCACAGTCGCTTGTCACATGACTCTCTTTGTCTCTCTGCGTGAGTTGCAGTCTCCTGGGGGCAGGAGTGCTCATCTGTACATGACCATGTGCCCCCAAGCCTGGCCTGATCTTCGTTGGCTGACTGCATGGAGACTGGGTTGATGAATTCAACACTGAGCTTCATGGTGGGCATCCAGAAGTGATTGGTACTCGGTCCCAGCCCTTGAAGAGCCACAGATGAAAAGATGAGAGCTAGTCTAGAGGCAGGGATGTAGGTCTACTCAACACAAAGGAAGAAAGAGGAATTTGATGTGGTGAGGGAAGTCTTGTCAGAGGCGATACTGAAGGAGGAGGAGCCGCTGTCCAGCCAGGTGAAGAGGGAGTGGGACATTCATGGCACCAGTGCAGCAGAGTCTTGGCGTATAGAGATCCTTCCCTGTTGCTTGCCCAGGAGGTCCTTCCACCAGGGAACTTTCCTCACTCAAGGCCTCCAGTCCCCTTTTGAGGTAAACCTTTGTGTCCAGTGCAGGCCTGTGGCAGCTCTCTCTCATTTGTTCAGCCCTTCCTAAATGGGATTTATTTAGTCAGAGAATGTTCACTGGGCATCTACTACGTGTCAGGCCTGTGTTTACACCTGGACATGGCAGTTGTAAGGATAAGTTTCCTACTTTTAGCATTATGGGAAGTGAGACAAAAAACAAACATATATGAAAATATCAGAGAGTGGCCAAGCAATCTCCCTGTGGAAGATTTGGGGAAACTGACAGATTATTGAGTCATTTTTAAGGTCCTTACTGGCCCGGTTAGATGCCCTGTACGAGGAGGCATCTTGATTCTTCATTACTGTAACAAAACACCAGAGACTGGATAACATAAGAAAAGATGTTTACAGAGCTCATAGTTTTCGTTGCTGAACGTCCAAACAGCATGGTACCAGCTCTGGTAAGGGCCCCCTTGGCTGCATCACATAATAGCATATGACATCATGGTGGGGGCACATTTGAAAGTGATCACATGGGGGTCAGGCTTACTCTTTAAAAAAACTTACTCTTGCAAAAACTATCTGGGGTCCCAGGAGAGCTGCCTTAATCCCTTCCAAAGGCACAACCCCAATGTCCTAACCACCTGCCACCAGGCCCCACCTCTTAAAGTTCCACTACCTTTCACATCCCTACCCCGAGGACCAAGCACCCAACTTTGGATCCTCCGGGGAGCAAGCCATATCTGAACCATAGTAGAAGGGGCACTTTAACTTGAGATTCAAAAGATAAGACCAAGAGAAGTGCACCCAGAAGGGGGAGAACACGGCCTGCTCCAGTCTGTCCCTGCCAGGGATCAAGGGTGGACGGGACCCAGCAGTGGCTTTGCGAGGCAGGAAAGGGGCTTAGGTTTTATTCCAACCAAATGCAGAGACTTCAGAGGGTATAAATGGACAATTGGTGGGATTCAGTTACTTTTCAAATTATTTGAAAGTAGGGGCCCAAGTGGTGAAGTGAGAGAGGAAGTCAGGCTACGGTCGTGCAGCCCAGGTCCTGGTAGCTGTGCCTGGGCCTTGTTGCTGGAGGTGGAGATAGAAAGAGGTAACTTTGGGGTGTATCTCCAGGGCCAAGTTGATAGGCCTTGTTGAAAAGGGAGATGGAGAAAGGAGGAGGGAGAGCAACTAAGGATAAAGTGTGGGATTGTGACCTTGAGCCTCTGGATTATGGGGTTAATGTTCAGAGAAGGGATTTGGGGATGGGTGGGAGGGGAGCGTCCTGCTTTGGCCCTCCTGATTTTGAAATGCCTTTGACATTGCTAAGTGGCAGGTGCCGGTCCTGCCCATCTGTCTGATGGTGCAGCTCATGGGCCCTCGCTCCCCTTCATTATGTTCCTCCTGAGGGTTGGGCCAGGTAGGAATTTATATGCCCAGTTTTCAGCTGGGTAGACAGAGGCCCAGCGAGCAAGGGCAGTGACTGGCCTGAAACCATGAACCAGAGCCAGGGCCCCACCCCTGGTCCTGGCCTGGCTGCTCTTCACCACCCACAGGTCACACTGCACAACTGGGTGAACGAGCCCCCTTTGGCTGTCTCTGGAGCTCTTTCTCCCTCTGTAAATGCTTTTTCTGTTTGGTGATGCATCCAAGGTCAAGTGGCTAATAAACTGCAGAACCAGGGCTCCAACCCAGGCCCACCATGTGTATGCCTCATGATCCTGAATGCTGGGAACCAGTACCTGCTGGGGGCACATGGTCCCCCAGGGTGAGTATCAGGATGTGATAGTGTCCTCTACTTTGTAAGGAAGGACAAGTGAAGGATTTAGGCCACTAAGGGTTGGAAAGGGCTTCTGATAATCAGAGTTCACACTCCTACGTGTTCTGGGTGCTCCGGGCTAAGTCCTGCCAAGTCCTACAGACCTGGAAAGTAAGAGCTAGAGTCGCTCCCATTTTATAAAGAGGACACAAGGCGTGGCTTGGAGAAATCACCTGCTCAGGGTCACACAGTGAGCAGCAGAGCTAGATGGGACCTAGGAGCCTGGAGGATAAAATCCACCTGACCGAGCCACCTCGCTCAGTGACGGTGGCATCAGATCAGTGAGTGGTTGTTCTTCTGTTTGTGTTAGAGTTAGGGGGGCTGAGGCCCAGCACACGATGGGCCAGTTTTCAGAGGAGCCCTGGAAGCCCAAGATCCAAGTGGCTGAGGCCCTGTTGGGAGGTTCTGGGGACAAGGTTCCCTAGGAACCTTGCCTGCCTGTGTGTGATAAGCCCTTGACAATGTCAGCAGCTCTGTCCTGGGAAACAGGAAGGGCTGAAGGTGTACTGATTGTGGCCAGGTGAGCTGTGGCTGTGAAGTAGAGGGTCAGGAGCTGTGGGGAGCTGCTGGCAGGGAATGGGAAGGTGAGGGGCCTCTGCCAGGGTTGGGGGGCCTGGGCCAGCTCACTTCTTGAGTAACTGCATGCCTGGGGCCAGGTGGTTACTCTAAAACCAGGGCTGAGTTCAAGGTGAATCTTCCATCCAGTTGAAAATCTACCTTGTGCCAGGCTGCGGCTGGGACCTGCCCTCACCTCGCCCTCACTAGTGGGGGTGCTGGCAAGTGGACATAATACTCAGTCCCAGGGGGAGGACAGCACATTGGGATACACAAAGAGGCCTGCAGGGAATGATTTCCAAGATGAACCCTGACATGTGAGTAGAAGCCATCCAGGCAGAAGGGACAGCTGAGCAAAGGCTCAGAGTCTGGAAAGTTATCGTGTTTAGGATGGAAAGGAACTTGATTTTTTTTTTTTTTGTATTAAGGGTAAATTCAAGTTCAATAGAATAACTGAGGTGTGCAACGCAGTGGGATTTCATCCATCTGCCATGCTGTGCAGTGGTCCCTGTTGAGTCACACTGCCTTTGTCTTCCTGAGAGACCTCAGTGGTTTCCTGCCCTGAAGGCTCAGCCCTGACAGCACAGACAGGTTGGCTGCATCTTTACAACATGGGCTGTGCTCAGGCAGGATGTCCTAGTCACAAAAACCACTTGGGGCTAGAAATGATGTGCCCATTTTATAGATGGGGATACTGAGCAGAACGGAAAAGATCTGCCTACAGTCACAGGGTCAGGGTCAGGACTGAGATGCAGGCGGCTGAGGCTCAGTATCTCAGGCCCTGTAGTTTCCCAATATGGATCTTCAGACCTGCTGGAATTCAGACTGGGGGCTGCGGTGTGTTTCTCACAGCATTCGGGCCCAGGGTTGGAAGCAGCTTGCCACACCTCTTCAAGGGAGGGACAGCCGGTCTTGTTTGACTTCAGCTCCAAGTACAGGGATTGGGGGGCCATGGTGGCCTCAAGGTGGATCTTTGAGGGGTAGCTCTGGTGGCTGGCTGGAGGCTTGAGGACGGTGGGTGTGTGGGCAGGCAGGTGGAGCGGGAAGTCTGGCCAGTGAGCCTCAGGACAAAAACCTTCCCACCGGCGTCCCCAAGGGCAGCAGCTGACAAATGGGCCCCAGCTTCCATTGTTAATTTGTGGAGTGGCGCTTAATAATAAAATGCTCCTTAAATCTGGGACGTGGCATGAGTGACTGCTTTTGCAGGTCCGAATCAGGGTCATTAACTGCATATGACAAAGGTTTCATAAACATTTGTTAAACTCCATCAGCTCACTGTGCTCATGGCTTGCTGCTCCTGGAGGCACCTTTGCTGACAAGAAAGGTTCAGACCCAGGGCCCAGGAGCCTGATGGCCAGCTTTGGAGGCCCTGCCATGCTGCCCTCAGAGGCGAAGCGACATGGGGTACCAAGGCAAGGAGCCCTTACTCTGGGAAAGGCAATTGGTGTCCAAGAATGAACGGGTGGCTGGCTGGTGGGTGGAAGAGAGCAGACTCCTAAATCTGCACCTTTGAGCATTTTATCTCACCTCGCTGAGCCTCAAGCTCATCACCCACAAAAAGACATGATATTTACTCACCATACTTCTGGGGGAACATTTTGTGAAACAAAACACACTGGTAGTGGGCTCCAACCTCCTGTCCCCTCTGTCCTCTCTACAGAAGCTAAAGAGGAAGGGGCTGGGGAAGCAGGGGTTCAAAGGGGAGATGGAGAAACCAAGCTTGCTCTTGGGAGGGAGGAAGGACCTGCTCCCACATTGTCACCTTTTTCCTGCTCTTCTCTTGGCTATCGTCGCTCTCCCTCACTTCCCAGTGTTCAGGAACATTCTGTTTCACATTAGAGTCTGTGTCTGTGGCCTTTTCGAAAACGGTGGGCCTGATGGGGCTGAGCAGGGCAGGAGGAGAGTGGCAGCTGACGTCGTGAGGGAGTTTTGGAACCAAGTAGCAGAGGATGGCAGCATTCAGCCAGTATGGACTGGTCTGGGACAACTGGGACTCCTTCCCATGGGGGACAGGTGAGTATGAAGGGCTTTGCAAGGCTTGCCTGTGGGGGCAGGCCACAGGGGAGGGACAGGGGGCTGGACCCACCTGTAGGGAGGCTAGGCAGCCCCTGGTGAGTCCTTTTCCTGATTCCCCCTTGACTTCCTGTCCCACTCCCCACAGAGGCTGGGGACACACATCACAAGTGGTCCAGGGATTCTTTTCTCCCCTGCTCTCTGCTCTCTGGCCCCTCAGCTCCCACCTCTCCTGCCTGAGGATACTCAATAATGAAGCCACAAGCAACACGGGTCTGTTTAGTCACACATGTGCACAGGCCGATTCCCCCGACTGAGCAAGAGTTTCCGAGGGGAACCGCCAGAGAGGAAGGGTGTGGTGGGGCCTGAGGTGGGGGAGTCCAAGCGCTGAGACCGTCCCTGAGCCGGGAATGTTTGCAGGGGAAAACATGACCAAGAGTGGCTCTGGAAGCTGGGGCAGGGGCGAAGCGGTGTGTGCCCAAGCATGAGAATGTGCACGTGTGCTCAGAGACTCTTGGAGGTGGGGAGTGGGGAGCAGCCAAGTTCCCAGGCACATTTACGTCCCTTTAGCCACAGGATCTTTGCACCTTTGCATCAATCTGGGTGGTACCTGCTCATCTTCTCGCTATCTATAAGGAGAGGGGTTACCTGTCTTGCCCAGCATCTCACGGCTGGCACCTCGACTGTGGTTCCTCATGCCCCACCATGCCCTGCGGAAGAAAGTTCCAGACCCTTTGCACAGAAGGGAAAGCCTCACCATGCCTTCTGATCCCTTGTCCCTGCTCCCTCCTCTGCTCCTTCTAGAGCCGGGAGCTGGTAGATCTCCTCTAAGCCTCAGGGCAGATGGCTGCAGGCCTGCGATCTCCAGCCAGACTCAGAGGCCGCTCCTCCTGCTCCCGCCTGGAAGCTGCCTCCACACTAGCTTTTGTCACTCTGCCTTGGAGTGGCCCTATCACACTGTCCCGTGCTCCTTACATGCAGGGTGCCCTTGTTCATTTTATGCACAGTGTCTGGCTCAGGCGCTGGGACATGGGAAGGCGCCTGTTAACTCTGGTGGATGAACAGATGACCAATGGGACTCAGTCACCCCTGGAGTGGACGAAATGCTCTGAGGAGGGACCTTCCCCAGGGACTGGATGCCGATCCCAGTATACTTTGGGATTCCCAATAGGGCTGCCCATCAGGGTCCTTTGCTTGTTCCTTGGCCTCGGGGTGCTGGAGTGTGCAGGGGATTCTGGCACTAGCTTGGCTGGGGGTGCTACTCATGCCTTGCTGTCTCTCCCAATGAGCATGAGAATTTGGGTGGGGTGGAGGGGGGTCTAGGTGACATCATATTACAGAGGAGCCATGATCCTCTGGGAACCTCACAGCCAGGACTGGAGCAAATGGAGAAACTGAGGCCTGCAGGGGACAGGGCTGGCCAGGCTCAGAGAGTGGGTGGGGCAGGGCTGCTCACTTGGCCCCTGCACCCCATCCTGCATCTAGAAACTGTAAGAGTGAGAGCGCAGATTGGGAAGGAGTGGAAATGCGGGAGCCAGGCCTGGCCCTGCATGGTGCTGGCGGCCCTCACCAGGTAACCCTCTGGCCACCTCACTTAGGTAAATTTATTTCGAGTCTCCCTCTCTCCGTCAGCTAAGCATGCTCCGCCTCAGGCGTCTCTCGAGCAGCGGCAGGAAAGAGTTATAAGATTCTCTTTTAAAATGAAAAGGAAAAAACATCCCTCCCTGCTCTTTAGCTCCCTCCCCTTCCCTTAAGGGAAAAATATGGATCAAGACTTTCCGCTGTGGCAGTTCCTTGCAATCGTTGGGCTGTTTGTCTAGCTCCTCTCGGGCGCTGTGAATTTACGGCATGGTCTCTCTGGAAGTGGCTTTAGGGGAAAAAGATGGTGGGGTTTTATTCTTGCTAATTTAAAACAATAATAATTGTTCACGAGTTAGGAAGCATTCCTAGGAAATCAGTCCAATCTTTTGGAACAACTGGAAGAGGACAAAGCCAAATTTCCCATCAGGGCTCCTTGGTGCTGTGGGAGTCACTCCTTCATTCAGCCTGTGGCCTGGGCCAAACATGGCAGAGAGGGAGCCAGTGCTCCACCTGGTGGGCGGGGGCAAAGAAGGGCATTGTACCTCCTCACGTGGAGTAGGACAGGTGTGAAGATGGCGGTGATGATTGCAATTCTGGACCAACAGGGCTCATGTTAGGACAGGGTGACATCTTTCCCTAACCCAAGAATCCCCCAGTGGGAGGACTGAGCTCTGGGGAGAGGTACTAGGCTTGGTTTGGACTTATGCCTTCGGCCAATGCCCTCCCCTTAAGATGTGTGTGATTTGGATCTTAAATGACCCCCAAAACTCACATGTTGGAGGCTTGGTCTAGCTGCTGGCGCTACTGGGAGAGGGTGGAAATGTTAGGAGGAGAGGCCAGTTGGAGGCAGTAGGTCACTGGGGTTGAGCCCCTGAAGGGGATATTGGGACCAACCGTGACCCCTTCCTCTCTCTCTTTTTGCTTCTTGGCCACCAAAAGGTGAGCAGCTTTGCTCCACTTGACCCTGCATGCCAGGACATTTGGCCTTGCCACAGGCCCAAAGTGATGGGGCCAAGTGACTACAGACTAAGACCTCCGACCACAAGCCTCCTTTAAAGTTGTTTATCTCAGGCATTTTGTCACAGTGATGGACAGATGACTAACATACAGGGGGAGTAATTCCAGTGTGAGGTGGAGACTGAAATAGGGTAAACCAAGGCCTGTGTCAGCTAGAGGTGGTGGGGAGGGGTTTGGTTACTTAGAAAACTCAAGAGCAGGAAAAAATAAGAGCTAAACCCTGAGTTTGACTGAAAGCGGAGAAGCAGATGGAGGCTGTACATTTAGGTCCAATTAGAGAGCAAATCCAAGGGGCCTGGTGGGCACCATGAGAGCAGCCGTGATGGTGGAGGCCTGCATCAGGAGAGAGACTAAATTCTAGGGCAAAGTTGAGACCAGGGCTGACCCTTACTGTGTCTCCTTCTGCACCACGTGGGGCAGGCCAGCTGGTGCCTGAAAGCCACTGGCAATGTGCAGGGCCCTACTGGGGGAAGGTCACCCACAGGTCATCCAGGAGGCGTGCAGGGCCACAAGGACAAGTGGAAGAGAAATCTGCACCCAAGAAGGAAGGTCTGAGCCAGTGAGGAGACCTGTGGGTTGCCTTCAGAGGTGCCTCCAGCTCCGCGGTGGCTTTGGGCTGCCCTGAGGCTGACCGGAGGCCGTGGTGGCAGGATGAACACAAGCTCTGTTTGTCAGGGGTGGTCCTGGTTGTGCCTGTGCCAACATGAATAGATCACCTTTCAGTCTCAAAGACCCAGTTTGGACAGAAAGCATCTTGCCTGTATGACCGTGCCGTCCAAACCAAAGTCGGCCCTCCTTGGTCCTGCTCGCCCGCCTGCCGCCAAGACTTTGTCTCCGAGGACCTCCCTGCCTTTTCTCCCTGTGCCAATCTTGATTAGTTTTGTTGACCTCTGTGTTTCTGAGGCTCAGTTTTGTCCTTGGTTTGCAAAATGATCATCCAATTAATAACATTGTCTGTTTCCCAAGGAGACCAAAACTTTCTCTCTCTCTCTCTCTCTCCTTTATCTCTCTCTTTCTTTCTGCAACTCTCTCTCTCTTGTTCTTGCTATCTCTCTGTCTCTCTTGCTCTTTTCTCACTTTCTGTCTCGGTCGCTCTTACGGCCTCTCATCTCCATCTGTCTCCCATTTTTCTTCATCTGTCCATATGTCTGTCCACCTGTCCCTGTCTGGCTCTGTCTCTCTCCTGCTCCTGTCTGTCTCTCTCTGTCTCCCTCCCACTGCAGAAGTCTCTGGGGTAGAGGAAGCCAAAAGTCTACCTGGGACTGAGTGCAGTGACTTGTCTTTTTTCTCTTTCCTACCTCTTTTCATCTTGGTCCTGAAGACTCCTGGGGCTCCTCAGAATCGAACTCAGGATGGCCCTGAGTAGCAGGACAGAGGAAGAGAACTCGCCGGGAGGGAGAGGCCACAAGTCCACTTGAGCCCTAGGAAAGCATGTTCTCCTTCAGCTCTAGAAGCAGTTCTGGAACAGAAGTCTCCAAAAAGCAATGCAGCCTCCACGAAGAGTGCACTGGGCTGTCTGGAAGGCGGGCGGTGGAAATCCTGCTTTCTCTGGTGTTCAGATGGCCTGGGGAACTCTGCATTTGCTCAGGATTGTCATGAGGCCTGAACCCGGATCCCACTCAGTGCGTTTGGCAAACAGGGACATTTAGTCCAGAGAAGTTCTTAGAGGCCACAGATTCACCGCTCTCCTGAGACAGGATGCATTTGCCTTTCTAAAACTGACGGCCAGTGACCCAGGTGGCCTGAGAGGTAGTGATCTCCCCAGTCCTGGAGGAATGGGAGCAAACCTGCCTGGCTGCTGGGGGGAGGGGCAGGGGCTGTCCTAGTGGCAACAAAGCACAAGGCAGGGCTGGAGAATTGGCTTCCAAGGTCCCTCCCAGAAGTCCCCAGCACTGCCTCCTGCATTGTACTCTGCTAAGGCAGCCTGTTTCCTCCTGGATGAGTCAAGAGCCCGCCTGCTGTGGCCTCCTCACTGGGTGGAGTTCCCAGGGAGCCGCCAAGGCCCCCCACTCCCGCACAGGGTCATGGCTTTCACAGCCTCTGGGGTTGCCTCTTGCAGCCACCACCCTCCCGGAGCCAAGAACTGAATTAATTGGTTAAACAAGGAAAAGGCAAAAAATATACACACGTGCACACACACACAGACACACAAAGAGAGGGAGACTTAGTCTGGAATGAGAAATGCCGTCTTGCTCTGGCCTTTTATCATAAGCCCATGGAGATGAATATTCTGACCTAATAATCAAAACAAGCTGTAATTGCAAACAGACCCTCTCCAGGCTGCTCAGTATGGCCGGGAGAGAGGCCTGCTGAGCCCGCCAGCCCTCCTCCTACTCCCCGATCCATGCAGCAGTCCAGCGAGCACCATTTTTCGGGCCTGGCAGGCGGGAGCCCTGCTCGCATTCTGCCCTCCCAGAGACCCCAGGCCTCCCTTTGCAGGGACCCCATACCAGCCTGAGACCACAGGAGTGGGGTTGTTGCTCCCACCCCCTCCCTGAGCCCATCTCCTCTTGGCTGGGGAAGAGGTTCTCCTGGGTGCGACCCCAGAGCTGGAAGATCTTCCTGTCCCCTCCCCAGCCCCCCTCCTTTTTAATGTTTTGTTTCAGGCACACCCTCAGCTCAAATTTGCTTTGAAGGTCAGTAATTTCCACTCCTTCTTTTCAAAACAATTGCACAGTTCTTCTGGGACCCAAATGTTGATTCTCTTCACCGAGGAATGAATCTCCCTCAAGAACAAATACATTCCAGAAATATCCATTTAGCATCTCCAGTGGAACCAGATATCCAGGAGGGGCCAAGGTGGACCAAACCTGGTCCTCATCCCCAGGGCACTCGCTCTGGTAGAAGCCCGGCCAACGGTGCCACACTCACAATGGGACACACGGTGAGTTAGTGCTATTTGGGGGGTGGGAACCCCACAGGAGTCTTGCTTCCACTGGGTGGGGTCAAGCTCTTAAACTTAAGTGCTGAAGGAAGAGGTGGCTGCTGATGGACAGGGACCGTGGAGGCAGCATCTACCAGACGGCTGGGACAGCCGAGGCAAAGGAGAAGAACCTGGACGAGTTGTGCGTCGTTTTGAAGATTGTCCCCGGTGGTTGCTGGGACTGGAACATCGGTCTGTGGCTCTAGGACGGAGGGGACTGCATAGGAAGATGATCCTGGGCAGGTAGAGGGATTGAGGTCACATCAGGATGGACTTCAAAGAGCTTGCTAAGGAGCTGAATTTCATCCCCAAAGGAATAAGGACCATTGGAGGGTTTGTAATAGGGCTGAGGTTTAGAGATGTCCCTTTGGTGATGGTGTTTGGAGAGGGAGGAAAGGAGGGAGAGAAGATGGAGAGGAAACGGTAGGAGGCTGATTAGGAAAGGGTCAAGTGTCCAGGTGAAGGGAAATGCTAGTCTGACTCAGAGCAGGGGCCGTGGGAAAGGTAAGGAGGAAGGAACTCTGGGGGCCCGCTTCTCTCCTGCTTTGCTTAGGTGTTGGGTGGGGTTGTTGAAAGACCATCAGGTTGATGACATGGGTGCTGAGGAGTTTTGAGATCAATATAATTTTTTTTTTAAGGTTCTGGGGATTGAACCCAGGGGTGCTCTACCACTGAGTTACATGCCCAGCTCTTTTTATTTTGAGACAGAGTGTCACTCAGTTGCCCTGGCTGGCCTTGAACTTGTGAGTCTCCTGCCTCAGCCTCCTGAGCAGCTGAGATTACAGATGCCACTGTGCCTGGCCCACTATCATTTGTGTGTATGTATTTTCATTTTAAAATAATTTTAGATTCATAGGAAGTTGCAAAGACATGGCAGAGTGGGCCCTTCACCTAAGGTACCCCAGTGGTTTTGGCTTGGGGAATTTGAGTACAGTAGCAGAAGAGTCCAGGTCAGTTTGACCATTGGGCCCATCCAGTCCCTGCCTGGAGAGCTGTGGGTCTTGGCCTACGCTTGGGTGGCATGAGCTCCGGCTTCTCCCATGGGTCAGCTTTCTGAAGTTGGTTCCAGTCCACTTCTTTCCTAGCACTGAGGGAAGTAGGCGAGACTGGCCAGATAGGGAGGCCTGGGGGTATCAGCCCTACCAGCAGCAGGCTTGGAACTAGTTGAGCAGCTTTTAGTTGGGAATCTGCAGGGTGGAGTGAGCTGTCCTGCATAAAGCTGTGTGAGGTGTGATGGGGTCCTGCCCCGGCTTCCATTCTGATCATTCTGGGACTGGGTGAACCTAGAAAGTGGCTCTGAGCTTCAACTTGCTTGGCCAAACTGGCTCTCCTCCCCACTTTCTACCAGACGAATCTGGAGGGACAGAGCTGCCTTTGGAAACTCCCACCCCAAATCCCAGATGGGCTCTGGAGTCTTGCCGGACTGTAATGCCATTGCCATAGGCGTCTGCAGCTGCCAGGGGCCACTTCGTCCCTCAGAAATAGGACGAAGCAACCTCAACCGTGCTGTGATGGGGCATCCTTCTCAGCCTTGCACAGTCCCCCAGGGGTGACCTGCTCCCCAGCCTTGCCTGCCCAGCCCCTATACTCCCCAGAGGGGTGACCGGAGCCATGTCCCTCTAGCACCATGTCACCATGGTGTCTTTGAGTTCTTTACCGGGGAAGCCAGGAGAAAGGCCAGGGTGGGTCCTGAACTGGGACCCACAGGGCATCTGGCCCTTATCTGACCTACCTTTGACCTGCTCTGTGACTCCAGGTAAGTGACTAAGCCCTCCACTAGGAGTGATTATAACTGTGGCTAGGACCCACCAAAAGAAATGATTGACACCGTCACATTTTTTAAAGCAAAGTGCTGTGCATGTTAAAGCACCCTGGTCGAGACATGCAATCCGTCGCTAATTCTCTCACAGTTTGATTTCTGCTGGTCCCTTTCTTACCCATGAAGGATAATTAATCATGAAACCAGTGGTAGAGATTCCACCACTCCCAAGTGCATGACAAGTGTCATTCCCAAAGTGAGCATTTTAGAGCAGACTTGACCAAGGCTGAGAGAGGCAGAGGAGACCCTTTATTCCACAATCATTCATATAGCTCCCGCCATGGGCATTTCGTTCAACTTGATGCTGGGGCTTTGGACTGAGCCCATCCTTACCTACATAGTCACGAGCCTACGTGGCATGGAAGAGGCTCTAGGCTTGGACTTCCAGCATCCAAGGCCAGCGTTCCCTTCCACGTGGTGCGCTGCTCTTTATAGACTAGTTCTCCTGAGGTGAGGTGGGTCTGAAAGGGCTGCTCCTGGATCTCTCTCTAAAGACACAGCAGCGTCCGTGTCTGTGGAAGGTCTCACTGGAGCCCGTGGCACTTACACAGGAAGGTCCTTGGGTGTGGTCTCTCTCAGGTGGTCTGGGGTACTACCTCTGTGGCCCATCTGGCACTGGGTACTTTGTACTCCCCCCACTCTGGTGACTGCTGTGACTCCCCAGGGCCTGTTGAATTGAGTCAGGCTCCTCAGTCCAGGAACGGTCCTCCTCAGCATACCTGCTGCCCTCTCCATTCTGCCCTCCTGTGCCATGGACTTCCTGCAGATCCCCGGAAGCTCTCTACTTGGCCAGATGTGAAAGCCCACACCTCTCCTGAGGTCAGGCCTCTGCGCTGGTCTCGGTTCCTGACCTCTGCTCCAGGTAGACACTTGTTGGGATCTGAGAATCCATCCTTTGCCTGACTGGTGGGCACACTCCACTGTGGGACGTCTCTGAGTTGCATAAATGAGAAGGAGGAATGAGATACCCCAGCGGTAGGAAATGGAGCTTTCTGGGTTTTCTTAAAGAGTCTGAAAGGAAGCTTGGGTCATGGCTATATTTTACCATTTGTGTTTATCTCAGAATGGTATTTCCCTGCTAGGAGATGCATTTCATGAAGGCATATTCTAGAAGCTTGCTGGTGGGGTCCCAGTAGGATAGACACAGTGTGACCAAAGGGGACTGGTCACACTCTTCAATTACTGCAGAAATGAAGGCTATTGTCAAGGCCCATCTTTACATGGAGTACCTCTGGGGTGCTGGGTGGGGCCACCTATCCTGAGAGTCCATAAAAGACCTCAGCAGGTCTTTGGTTTTCCTTGATAGGCCAAAGAGGAGAGTAAATGAGAAAAAACCCTGGTTTGTTTCCTTGGGTGTATCTGCTTCCCCTCCCCACTTGCCCTGCATCTCACTGTCCTTGAGAATAGCCCGGAATGGTCTCTTTTAAAGGGAAAGCAGCATGCTGATACCCCAGTGGCTGGGGATTCTTGCACCTCGGTCCCTGGCTCATTGGTTCACTTGTTCCCTTACTCACTAACTCGCTCAGCCACTCCCAGGTTCATCTGAGTGATCGCCACGTGCAGCCGCCCAGAGCGCAGCCTCCTCGGGCACCACAGTGCTGATCTCCCTGCCTCCACCTGTGTGGCCAGCCTCTGACCCAGCTCAGCTTCTGTTTAGGGCCCCGTCTACCCCTCCACCTTGGCAGCTCCAGCAGCCAGACCAGTTGCCCGGGTTGCAGTGACATTCCTGGTGGTACCGCAGAGGACTCCACCTCAGCTGCTTTTGCCAGTTCCTGGGAGGGCCCGTGGCTTCCCAGTGTCCCAGACCCATTAGTCACCCATCCCTGGAGCATCAGGTCATTCCAAGCAACACCTACAAGTGCATGCAGGGAGAGCTACATGGGGACTCTATTTCCTTGGTAACACCTTCTGGCCTCCAAACTCTGAGGGTCTCTCCCTCACCCTTCATTTCTGTACCCTTAATACCTGGATCTGGGGACCTACCATAGGCACTAGCTGACCCTGTGAACCAGGGCATTTGGGAAAGCACCTTGAGGAACATCCGGTTGAGCCTGGTCTTAAGGAGAGGTGGGAGTTTCCTAGGTGAATAAAGGTCTGTGATGAGCCAAGCCAGGGGAAGTAGCTGAGAACTGGGGAGCAGTGGGGTATCCCACGTGACTACAGGTAAGACGAGGACAGGCTGGAGCTGAGACACAGTGAGGTCAGCAGCAAAGAAATGGTAAGTCAGAGAATCTAGGGATGGAACCTGATTGGGGTCACGGGGCATTTTTAGAGAGGAAATGGGACCATTTTATTTAGGTCAGTTGCCATGGAGGTAAATAGAACATGGACTCAACTGGAGGGAGAACAGTAAACTAGGAGGATTTTAAGAGTGTTTAGAAGGCTGGTACAATCACCCCTTTAAAAATATAAATTTAATAAATCCCCAGATGGTGATGGAGGACCACCAAATTTATAGAGGTCATGTTGGAGAAAACAGTGGACTTTCAAATTATCCTGTTATTGACACAAAATCCAAGAGGCCACCTTCCCAGAGGACTGGTTTGAAATTCTTGTGGCAATACTCCTGTGTATTAAGCTCCACTTTTTTTTTTTCTGTATCAAAATCATTTGATTTCTTCATGGTGTGTCCACAGAGCCATCAGAAGATAATTATTCAGAAAAAAATAGTTAGTCTCCTGGCCTTGCTTATTAGATTGGCACATCGGCTTTCCTGGATACAGGAGACACGTGATTTTTTTGTAAGGTGAAGCTGTATAGGATATTTGTCACACAATGATGTGCACACGTTTAGCATACCTTAGGGGCTCCAATGTTCACCAGGCATTTTTATGCATGTTAGACATGTCACGCTTTCCCCCGGAGCTCTGATCTGTTCTGAAGGCAGTGAATACCGGAGTGACGTCTCTATGGTCTATATGTATTGTTGGCATCTGATGTGAGACATTATCAATCAAGTTAAGGACACTGCAAACACATGTGCTCTCTCTCTCTCCGCCCCCCCCCCCCTCCCTCTCTCATACACACACACACACACACACACACACACACACACACCCCACAGGGAATGAAACTGGCTGATAATTTGACCTGTAACATATTATTGCTGGGAAAGGTTTTGAAGTCACCTAGGCCACCCCTCATGTTCAAGATAAGGTGACTCATGACGACCCAGACACGGGGAGGAACTTGCCTACTATTACTCAGCAAAGAGGAGGCCATGGGGGGCCTTGGACACACAGAGGCTCAATCCTATTCCAACAAGCACACAGCCAGAAAATCCCCTTGTAGTGAATGTGCCGCTAGGCCGTGCACGTCAGGAGGGCTGGGTTCTCTTCTGCAGGGTCCCAAGCTTAGCTGGGACCCTGGTGACGCTGGTGATGCTGCCTCTGCCACAATTCTTGTGTCATGAAAGGAGTGGGGCACATCCTCAGAATCATCTTTTATTTAGGCTGGCTTTCCTTCCGGTTCCTTTATTCCTAGAAGTTGGCAAAACGTGTGGAATGAAAGCAATCCTCGAGAGTCTCTGAACCTGAAGTTCCTGCTGGTTTAACACCCCTGTGGGTCTGATGGGTGCGATTTCCTGAAGTTTGGGTCTTTGAAATCTGTTCTCATTGAACTCCTAAACATAAGCCTCTCATCTTTCTCCTTCCTCCTTCTCAGGAGAGAAATTATCATTCTCTGTTGGTGTTTAACCAACAGGACATCACAGAACACCTGCCGCTCAGTCAGGTCCACCTGGGGTGAACAGCCTCTGGGAGGCCGAGAAACATAGGGTGGGCTTGACATGTGGTCAGCACTTGCTGACAAATGCCGTCAGTTCCTGGAAATCAAGAACTGCCTCTCACCATCCATTCATTTTCTAAACTACCAAGATGGCAGACAGTGCCATATCTCACATTGAAAGGCCACATTTTGTTTGCTTATGTCACGAGGTCACACTTTAACGCCTTTATGTGTAATAATTACATTAAGGTCTTTTTTGAGCATCCATGGAACTCTTATTATATAACAGACAAATGGTCCCACAGATACCTTCTTCTGAGTCCTGTCCTTGACTGTGTTCCTACATGTTCTGGCATGTTCTTTGTTTTAGGTTAGCCCAGGCAGCAATGACCAAGGTGAAGTCAAATAAACGGGCATCTGTACAGTCACCAGTGTCCTGGGTGTGTGTGTGACCTCATCCTTGATGCATTTGAGGGGCCACCCAAGGAGTAATATCAGTGGACTGGCCCTAGGGGGTGTGTGGGGAGGCCAGAGGCTAGGGCCACGGAGACCCCAGCAGAGCGTGTACACAGTGGTTAAAGTCGGGGAAATTTTGCCCCAGGGCACACTTGGGAAAGCCTCTAGATATTTCTAATTGTCATGACTGGTGGGCGCTGTTGGCATCTAGTGGGTAGAAAACAGGGATGCTACTCAACATTGTTCCAGGTACAGAACAGCCCTCACAACAAGGATTTGTCCAGCTCCTGATATGAACTGTGTCCAGCTTGAGAGACCCTGATGCAGAGAAGAGAGGAGATCCCCAAAGATGGAGCTCAGAGAAACAACGACATTTAGGGGAGCAGGAAGTTTAAATATCCCCTGTTCCAGGGCACTCTTCTGCCGTCCTGGAGAGGTCCTTTGATCCCGTGCTGAGAAAATTACAAACAGCGCTGTGAGGTATGGCAGCCCTCATTGTGTACACAGAAGGAGGCAATTGAGTGTGTTCTCTTGAAGGATTCAGGAAGCGAGGAACGTGCTTTGGATGGTTTACATGTGCATGTGTTCCTTCTTTGGGTAGTGATGCAGGGTGTCTAGGCCACCTGAACCCTGAGGTCACTGCCAGCCCCTTTGTACCTCTGAGCTCTCCTCCCACTTCCCATCGCCTCACTTCCCTGTCTCCTCGGGGCTGTGAGGGCTCATCCTGATTCCGGTGACCTTTGGTGCCTTTTCTCAGAACACACCCCAATTTATTGCCTATCTCATAAAAAGCAAAACTTGGGAGAGAGAAGATTGAGTTTGCTTCTCACAGAAGAATTTGATTTAGGGCCAAGAAGGTGGCAATTGCTGCAGAGTGGAGATCGGCTATTTTGGGAGTGCTGTGAATGATTTTTTCCCATCTCCAAATGACCTTACATATATTCTGTCTCTTGCCCGCCTCCTGGTCGGGATTGATGGGGGCTGCTGAGCCTGGGCTCTGGTGGGCCCTGATGCTGCTCCTAATAAATCCATCTGATGGACAGAGGAGCACAGTACTCGGCCATGTGACCTGGAGGGGTGGCTGTAAACACATGGGGTTTGGGTGGGTTTCCAGCCCCCCAGTAGCCTCTGTGGTCACCAGTGCAATGCTAACGTGGTCAGATGGAGAATGTCCACTGTCCCAAAGGCTCTGCCTGATGGAGCAGGTAATGGGGTACCTTTGTCTGAATGCATCAAGAGGCTGGCTCCTTCACTCTCCTAGCTCTTTGAATTCTTTTTCCCCACAGATGTCAACTCCTCAACTGTTCCCGAGGGCCACTGTCATCCCTGCCCCAGGACACCTGAAAGTGTCCCTGCTGGGGTTATCCAGATGCCCGGATAAACCATCCAAGAACTTGGGTTTGGATCTTGCAAAGTGGACCTCCCTAGGCAGATTTTTTTTGCACCAAGTCTCAACTTTTTAATCTGTAAAAAGAGGGTGACGCTAGTATAATCCACCTTCTAGGATTAGTAAGAGACCTCTTATCTTCCTGCCTGGGTTAATGGGCTACAGCTCTGCCTGCAATCACAATCTCCCAGAATGGAGGACCAGGGGGTTTTGATAAGGGGAACATTTTGATTTGGCTATATCCAAGTCCCTAGGCTACAATTAAAGTCGTTGAGCTTTATTTCCAGGTAGTGCGCCCATCTGACATCCCCACCCCCACCCCGGACTCTCCTGCACCCCTGTGTCTTCCCTCCTATTCTGATCTCATCCCTGAATTCTGTTCTCACCCTCTACTTGTCCCCACCCCAAGAGTAGGGCTCTGTGACTGCTGTAGCACAGGTGACAGAAGGAGGGGATTAGCAATGGTCATTCCATGCCTTACGTGGTGACTATGGCTCAGTGGTGGAGCACTTGCCTGCTATGTGTGAGGCACTGGGTTTGATTCTCAGCACCACATAAAAATTAAATAAATAAAATAAAGTTATTGTGCCTATCTGCAACTAAAATATTTTTAAAAAGAGAAATAGATGAATATCTAATGTTGGGTTTTTAGACTTTGCCAGAACATCTCCGCATCCACGTTTACATTACAATATGGAATCGAAAGCGGTCACCAGTGACTGGGGTCTGCAGGGCTCCTGGGGATGAGGATGGTGCTGTAATGGAGGGAGGTTCTGTCTTTAGGCCTAGAAGCTGCTTCTGAGAGAGTCCTGCAGGCCTGGGGATCTTGCAGGCTAACCCTGGACCACAGTGGACAAGGAGGCTGTGGGGCAGGAGCTGGCTGGGGGACAGGAGAAGTTCAGCCTCTTGAATCAGCTCATTGCCCTCTACTCCCAGGATTGAATGGGAGTCCGAACCTAGGGGGGACAGGGACTTTCCTTGGGACCCTTCCCTAAAGCAAGTGGGCTGCAAGGCCCTCTTCCCTAAAACTGCTGGGCAGGAATTGAGGACAGACACTGAGAGAGCCACTGGGCTGGGAACAGTGGAGACAGATGGAGCCCAGACCTCTTCCTTACTCAACAACTCCCGCTTCTCACCACAGCACCCCTCCACCCACTGGGCAGAGCGTCTCTCTTGTCACACGCAATATGTCAATGTTCACATTTAAAAAAAATCTTCATGCTGTGGCTCTTACGGGGAAAATGAAGGCCTTTCATATTAAGGAAGAGGGAGGAGGATGCAGCATTTATGGTGCACCTGCTGCATACCTGGGACCATGGAGAGTGTTTCCCATGATTTCTGATACAATTCTAATAACAAGCACATCTTCCCTGGATTCTACTAACAGATGCCGAAACCATGACTTTTAAAAAGCGAGTAGCTTGTCCAGGATCCCTCAGGAAGTGAGACAAATGGGATGGAAGATCCCTGTCCTCTGGGACAGTCCATGTTTTGGAAGGGAGACTACACAGGAGCCCCCTGCACAGTCCCTCCCTGGCCATTCCTTAGTTCATTCATTCAATCTGCAAATACTGGTTGAGCAGGTGTCTTAGCAGGCTGGGGGCTCTAACAATGAACAATATAGGCTCAAATCTTCTTCATGATACTTAAATTTTAATGGAAGGTGGGCAGGGAGGTCGGATGAGCAATATATAAAAAAAAAAGGCTGAACTATATGAGCTTTCTAATACCCCACCATTCTGAAATATAAAAATGGCCATTTCATACAATTGAATGTAATAAGTAAAGTATACAGACAGCGATTTTATGGAGAAAAAAATAGCTGGAAAGGAGTGGAATAGGGATTCCTGGGTTAGAAGGGTCTTTCTTGCATAATCATCTGACTGTACCACCTTTTCCTCCATCAAAACGTCCTTGTGTTAATTTGGATGTAGTCATGCACACCTGTCATCCCAGTTACTCAGGAGGCTGAGGCAGGAGGATCTCAAGTTTGAGGGCAGCCTGAACAACTTAGTGAGACTCTGTCCAATAAATAAATAAGTAAATAAATAAATAAGTAAGTAAATAAATAAATGTCAGTGTTGGGAAAGGAGCCCCACCTCCTTTCTGGGTCCTCAAGACTGCTCAGTGTCTGGTCAGCTCCACCTCCGTCCCTCGGTCAGACCCAGAGCTCCAGGAATACAGCTGACTCCACTGACTGGGGCCTGATGCCATTGTCTGTGGCCCTTCAGGCCCAGCTGGAGTGGCCCACGCTCAGAAGGCCCGCCCGCCCTCTCGCAGACAGCTTTAATTGCTCCCTCCTCTGCACTCACCCGCCACTTCACTCCAGCACTCAGTGCGGCTCTGCTCTTCAGAAGATGCCGTGATTTATTCATGTGCCTTATTAGTGGCCCTATTCCCAGTGGCTGGTGCAGAGCCTGGCAGACACCAAGGCTCCGGGCAGGTTGAGAGGCTGAACGGAAGGCCCAGGGAGTGAGTGGTCCAGAAGGTGGGGACATCAGGAGGAGGTGAGCAGAGGCAGGCCTTGAGGAGGGAGAATTGCCCCAGGGAGGGAGCCAGTGAGGCCCACACCCATCCTGCCTTACCTGCGCACACCTGCTCACACCTGCGCCTGCCTGCTCATGCCAGTCTATGCTCAGCCAGCCCTCACCTGCCCACACCTGCCCATGCTTGCCTAGGCCCATCCTGCTTCCACCTGTCTATACCTTCCTATGCCCACACCTGTCTGTGCCTGCCCATGCCTGCCTATGTCTGTCCTGCCCCCCTCTGCTCACACTTGCCCTCACCTGCCCAGGCCCACACCTGTCCATACCTGCACACACCTGCCTATGCTCCACCTCCTCCTACCCCTTGGGCACCACTTCCTGTCCTCCAGCCGCATGGGGCTTACTTTTCCTAATGCCTCAAAGAATTTTGTCTTCATTTCACTCCCTGCTTCCTCCCAGAGCTACCCTTCAGCCTCTTTGGGGAGGTGTGCCCTGGTGTCCTGATGGAGGAGCTTGCCCTGCAGCGAGCACCCTCGATGTCCAGATCTTCTCTTGCACTGCTCTTTACAGGTGTGAGGCTTGCCGGGCTGCTGTGAGCCGTGGATGAGTGAATGGATCGGACATATAGCTGGCAGTGACCTTGGGCAGGCTTCTCTCTCATCCTCAGTCATCTCCCCTGTAAAATGGGAATGGTAATTATCCTGGCCTCTTACAGGAACAGCACACGTGGTGGGTCAGCACAGAGTGGGGTAGCAATTGCTCAGTTAGGCTGGGCTCATTGCCATGGGTGTTCTTCCCTCCAGGGGGCTCCAGGAGCACAGCCCCCACCCCCAGGGTCTGGTTCTCTGCCTGGCACACAGAGGAAGCCCAACGGCAGCTGTCAGCAAGCAGTTCCAGGAGGAAGCGGGGTGGGCAGAGACTTGCCGCAGGGGAAAGTGCAGAGAGGAGCCCGGTGTGACAGCAGCACGTGGGACAATGCAGATCGTGCCGGCTCGAGGGGCAGGGTGAGGCCTCTGTGAGCTGAAGACCAATCTCTACTCTGGACACGTTGATGAGCGACTCTCCGCCCATCAGGGAGCAAGGTTGCCGGAGAAACCAGAGAGGCCCGAGCCCACATTTGGCCTCTTGCCGAAGTGCTTTTCTCTGTGAGATTATATATTCTGGGCCACGTCCCTCCCATCGACACTTCCTCCCTCACTTTACTCCTTTTCTTACTCCTCCATCATAAAAGTCTCTAGAAACAGGTTTTGTTCAAAGTGAATGAGGCAATAAATTCTCTGTTTCTGACAGGCCGACAAGAGAGATAAATTCTGCAAAGGGAGCCGCAGCACTGCTCTCTTGCCCTGTGGAGTTTCAGCTGATGTTAAGGTCTGTCCAGGGAAGAGGGGACTCTGTGAGGGAGGAAGAAGAGGAGACAACGTGGAGATCCTGAGGCCACCTGGGGAACTATCTTTCAGGTGGCCAGTTACCACGCCTAGGGGACCTCAGGTCTATCTATTGCTACAGCTTTGGCTGGGTGATATGGCTCCTTAACTAACTGAGAGGCTGGGTGGGATGGGCTTCATTCATTCATTCATTCATTCGATCACCCATCCTCAGCAGTTTCCTAGCATGCGGGAGAGGAATCTAAATCCCCTGAAGTATTACCTTCTTTAAGAGGCCTTCTCACAAAGGGCCGAGAACACTTGCAATTCGAGTCATAGCAAAAGATTGATTTCCCTGGTAAATCAAGAGCTCCTACAAATCATTAGGAAAAATAAACAACCTAATAGGAAATCCGACCAAAGGATGTGGACAAGCAGCTCACAAAAGGGAATACCAATGGCACAACGGCCAGGTACCTGGAAAGGAAGACTCCTGCTTACACCTGATGAGTGCTGAGGGTGGAAATGTCAGGATTTGCAGTCCCCCACTCCACCCCCAGAAAATCCAAGACTTCTGGGGAAGGTGGGACACATGCACGTTGCTAGAGGTGTGCAGAGGAACAAACGCTATGGACAGCAATCCGAACCAGTGCCCCAGCAGGTGCTTTGGCAATATCTCAGCACTATGTGTGTACCCGGCCTGCACCCAGCAGACCCACCTCTGGAAATTATTCTCACCTCTGTGTGTACCAGATTATTGCACATGTACAAGACTTTTCAGTGAAGCATTTTCTATATCACTGAAGGAAGGAATTAAGGCTAAATGTCTATAACTAGGGAGTTGGTTAAATTATTTACTGTATTTGGCTAAATAATTCACATAGTACTCAGTACACTACAATTTTTTTTTTTAAAGAGTAGCAGGATGGTGGGACTGCAAATTGGTGCAGCCAATTTGGAAAGCAGTATGGAGATTTCTTGGAAAGCTGGGAATGGAGCCACCATTTGACCCAGCTATTCCCCTTCTCGGTCTATTCCCTAAAGACCTAAATAGAGCATGCTACAGGGACACTGCTACATCGATGTTCATAGCAGCACAATTCACAATAGCTAGACTGTGGAACCAACCTAGATGCCCTTCAATGGATGAATGGATAAAAAAAATGTGGCATTTATACACAATGGAGTATTACTCTGCATTAAAAAATGACAAAATCATAGAATTTACAGGGAAATGGATGGCATTAGAGCAGATTATGCTAAGTGAAGCTAGCCAATCCCTAAAAAACAAATGCCAAATGTCTTCTTTGATATAAGGAGAGTAACTAAGAACAGAGTAGGGTCGAAGAGCATGAGAAGAAGATTAACATTAAACAGGGATGAGAGGTGGGAGGGAAAGGGAGAGAGAAGGGAAAATGCATGGAAATGGAAGGAGACCCTCAGAGTTATACAAAAGTACATACAAGAGGAAGTGAGGGGAAGGGGAAAAATAATACAAGGGGGACAAACGAATGTCAGTAGAGGGGGCAGAGAGAGAAGAGGGGAGGGGAGGGGAGGGGAGGGGGGATAGTAGAGGATAGGAAAGGCAGCAGAATACAACAGACACTAGTATGGCAATATGTAAATCAATGGATGTGTAACTGATGTGATTCTGCAATCTGTATATGGGGTAAAAATGGGAGCTCATAACCCACTTGAATCAAATTGTGAAATATGATATATCAAGTACTATGTAATGTTTTGAACAGCCAACAATAAAAAATTAAAAAAAAAAAAAAAAAGAGTAGCAGGATGTATCTTTAGGCACCAAGATGGGCTGAGCTTCAAGATGCACTTTTTTTGTGTGTGCAAAGAGCAAGACACAGAACAGAAAGGAATGTGAACGATGCTGCTATTTGTACAAAGGTGAAGAAAGTGAATCCGTGCACACTCACAGGCATAGATGTGCATTGGCTTCTCTAACTTTCCCTCTGGAAGGACAAAGATCTGTAGACAATGGCTGCTTGGGGAGCCGCGCCAAGACCTGGAGCTGGAGGCGTGAGTAGGGAGGGGGACTTTTTACTCTATATAGCCCTTTGTGCATCTTGGATTTTGGCTTGTGTGAATGTGTTTATTACCGATTCAAAAAAATAAATATCATTCACATTTTTTTAAAGAGAGAGAATCCAAGGAGGGTGACTGAGAACTGGGGAATGAGGAGGTGAGGGATAGAAGAAAAGCAAGTATCTGCAGGGGCCAGCACCCTGAGAGATTGGGGCACAATTTGGGGACCCTGGATGAGGTACAGTTGGAGTGTAGCTTTGGGGAGTCTTGGGAAGATGGCTGGTGAGGAACAAGGGGAGGGGTGAAGATGGATTTGTGTATGTTAAAGACTTTGGATTTCACTACAGGGACCAGGGAGGGCTTTAAGTACAAACAGCACAGGGTCGGGCTATACTTTAGGAAAACCCCTGGAAGTGATATGGGAATGCTCTGGGGAGAGCAAATGTAATGCGTGCCTGTTGTCTGTCCTGCTTTCTTGTCATATGCTCATGTCATCTTTAGTAATTCCAAAAGAAAGCCGAAACTAACTCTATAACACAAGGGAAACTGAGGCTCGGGAAAGTTAAGTAACCGGTCTAAGCTCTTGCAACCTGGGGACTAGGCTTCAAATTCAAGTCTGTGTGTCTTCAGAACCTGGGCTCTGAAGATAGCCCCATGGTGGACGGACTTTTAGTTACAGGGCTGTGTGCCCCGTGTGTGCTTATAGTCTGGGAATCTTAACTGATGTGGCCAAGCACCGAGTCATCCCTCCAATAGCAAGAGTATGGTCTGTAGGTTGATGGGTGCAAGTGCATCTGGTCTTGGCAACTAGCTTCCACCAACTTCTGCCCTTCTGCCCTCTGCAAACTTCTGCCCTCCCCCTCCGCCCCGGTGGGCTAGCGTCATGGGATACATAAGCCCCCGATCTTAGCCTTTGGGGAAAAAAAAACAGCCAACTTTTTTATGGCCCGTTTTCCTCTTTAAGGACATATGGAAGGTCAGAGGCAGGCTTCCTACAGGAGGTGACAGGAAGGGTCAGAGGAGGTTTCCTCTGGAAAGGGTCTGGGGGAGATACATTTGGCTCTAATTACACCAGGGCTTCTAAATTTCCTGGTCATTTGGTTTACATTTTCCTGCCGTCTCTTTGCATGCATTTTTCTACAACTCTCATTTTTAAACTGTGCTATGGGAGAGACTCCAACAGGCCCCGATTCACCTCAGGCCACCTGGATTGTCAAAGACAGAATCAGCTCTCACACCCTTGCCTTGGATTCCAGATATTTCCACGACAGCATGCTCTCTTCCTTACCATGTCAGTATGGGTGTATCCGATTTCTCATGAACACCCATACATGGCTTCTGATTTCTCCACAGTCATTTAACAATCTGGCTCTGCGTGTTACGATTCTGGCCCTCCCTGCTTGTGTACTGGTGTTGGACCTTCAGATACTGGCCCTGGAGTCATGGGGGACTTCTACGGGTTGGACCCCAATAGCCAGGGCATGATTCGGCCACTGCTGTGAAGGATGATCACAAGCTAGTTTAATGAAGAACTGGCGGCGGGTGACCGAGAGAAGAGGGGTGCAGAGTCTATGGGACGCTGATGAGGTTGGTTGAGGAATCTGGGCCTCTGGGGAAGACTCAGGCTCCCAGTATGAGTGGTCTGTGCAGGACACTGGTAGGGGACTTGGTGAGGCGGGACTGAGTTCCAGATTGGCTGTCTCCTCAAATGATCATGGGACTATCCTTGGCAAGGGATAGAAGGGTTTAAGTCTCCCTCTAGACTCCTGGGGCTCATTCCTGACTTTTCCTAGTGTGTCACCATGGATCACAGCTCAGTTCTGCCACTAACTTATTCTGTGACCTTGGGCAAGTCACATGAACTTTGTGGGCCTGAAGTTTTTCACGTGCACAATGGAAATAAATAATGGTTGTTTTTCCCAACTTCATAGCATTTTGGGGAGGAGCAAATTGATAAATGGATGAGATACAGTTTGGAAATTGTAAAGCACCCTACAAGGACTGGAAATGACACTGATGATCAGAGCCACCCCTGTGATGGACACCACCTTCAACAGCATGGCTGCACCCAACCACTCTCTGCCTCCCTTTCTTAATGGTCATAGTAAGGTCCTCTCCCATGTTTTAAACCCTTTAACTGAAAATCCCTTATTGCTCTTCAAATTCTAGTTAATTGTTTGGTAATTAATTTGCAGTGCTGGGTGTTGAGCTCAGGGTCTCCTGTCTGCCAGGCCAACCCTCTACCATTGAGCTACACCCCAGCTATTTTTTTCTAATTCTAAAAGTTCTTTGTAAAATGTTCAAGAAATATTTTGCTTAAAAGAAAAAAAATATTAAATATTTCTGGCTTTGACATTGTTATCATATGATTTTGGGAAGTTCCATTTTTCATCTCTGTGTTCTCTGACCCCCCAACCCCGTAGCATCTAGGTCAAGGCCAGTGAATGTCTAAGAGAGACTACCTCTGTTCCACCTGGTGGGCCTCACTGGGGGAATCCAACAATCCTTCCTGCTGAGCTCCCTTCAGAATCCTTCTCAACACAGCCTCCAGAAGACTCTTTGCATTTGGGACAGGACAGGGTGAGTACCGACCGACATTCTCTGGCTCCTCAGAGGAGAGGTGCCAAGGGCTCAGGAGAGCTTGGAGAGCCCCTCAACCCATCCCAGTGCCTAGGGAATTCCCTTTCTTCTCCTCCTAGGATCTCAAGTCCTGTAAGGCAGATGTGGCTGCCACGGGGAGTTCTCAGAACATTTCGAGAAATTAAAAAAAAAAAAAATTAAAAGGAATGAATTTTGCAAAGTCAATGGAATGTGAGCAAGTGACTTAATAAAATCACACCCACACAAATGCTTGTGCTCCTTTTTCATCTCAACATGAAACTGGGTGGGGCTGAATATTTCCGAGGCTCAGGCTTCCAAAGAACATACAGGGGGCCGACTGGGTCAGCGACCCACTCTACTTCCTCATGTCCCCGGAATGCGAATTAGCATGGTTCTCCATTTTACCGATGAGAAAACTGAGACCTAGAGGAAGGAAGTCAGCTGTCTGAGGTCATTTGGCCTGTGACAAAGCAAGGACCTCGGTTTGGTTCTGAGGTTCCCACTTTCCTGGTCAACTTACATGACATGTCAATTGAAGGTCCCCACAATTTGGAATCTTTCTATGAAGTGAAGAAGGGATTTGAGGTTGGGAAAAGGTCTCAGTGCTGTTGCGCTTGCCACCATCCCTGTGTCCCTTTCTGGGTTAGACACGAGAACTTTTCCTCGGCTGTGAAAGGAAGAGCTGGGCAGGGAGCCAGGAGATCGGATTCTGGTCCAGCTAGGAACTTCTGCCCCCTGAACTTAGGTTCCTTCATAGAGCTTTGAGAGGACCCTGTTGGCAGCCCAATCACAGAGATCAGAGTTTGGCTTGGGGGGCTGGGGAGGTGGCTCAGTGGTACAGCGCTTGCATAGCATGGCTCAGGTCCTGGGTTCAATGCCCAGCACTGAAAAAAAAAAAAGACAAACCAGAGGGTGGCTTCTAGAGCCATCTGCCTGGGTTCTTTCCCTAACATTGCCACCTATAGCTGTGAAGCCTTTAACTTCTCTGTGCCTCCTGGTTAACGGAGGTAATAATACTCCATATTTCATAGAGTTGCTTTGAGCATTGAACGAAGAACCACAGGAGTGCCAGTTTGAATGCTCAGTAAGTTTGAGTTGATGGTGGAATTGACCCTGAATCTCAGGGTTTGGGGCTATGCCGTGAGAAGTTAGGGGGTGATGGGCATGATGGCCTCTGTAGATTTCATTGTGATGCACCTAGCTGGGGTTTACGCTGGGTCCTCTTCTTTGAAGAAGTGGCTCACCTTCCAATATCTAGTCCAAGTTCAGCAACTTCAACTCCTCTTCCAGGAAGCCCTCCTGGATGGGTGGACAGGCCAGCATGCTCCTGGCTGCCGGCTCCCAGCCCCCACTGCCATGCCACCCTTTGGCCTCAGACAAAGCGGGCACCAGCAGCGGCAGCAGCCGGGCCAGCTCGGTGGCTTTCATGAGGCTGGGGCTCCCGGGAGCCTGGGCTGGGCTGGTCTGCTTTGAATGCTATTTGCATTGCAATAGGCGAGCCTGGCCTTCAATACAGGCCCCTTCTCTTTTGACAGAACAGCCTCACAATCGCCTATTGACCGGGCACCTGTTCCTGCCCCAGACATTATGCAAATGCCGGCCAGGAGCGAAGCCGCCAGCCCCCCGGGCCATTGTGCATTGAACCCTGATGGCGCCCTGCCAGCTCCCAGCCGGCCTTTGTTCCCGGCTGCACTGCGCCACCCCCGCCACTGCCTCCCGCCCGCCCGCCCGAGGTGCCCCGCCGAGGATCCACCCGCTCCCAGCTACTTGGGTCCTTGCACCTGAAGAAAAGCCTGGCGAGCCGGAGGCTGGGCCCAGCTGAGGCAGAGCCGGGGCCTGGAGGAGGCAGCCAGCGCCGGCCTGTGCCCTGCACGGCCTGTCCCCGGGGACCAATGAGAGGGGCCTGGCAGGCGGAGGAGGGGGCAGGCGAGCCACCGTGCCACCTGGGGGAGGGGAGATTATAATAATCACTCTCACATCTGCTGAGGGCCTTCCAGCGCAAAGCCCTCTCACGGCGGGTCTCCCTGCGAGCCACACCTGCCCCTCGAGGAGGTGGGCCGGCTGGATTGTCGCCTTTCACACAGGGGGGATTTTGGCCTCCTGGGGGGAGCTGGCTGATGGGGGGGAGTCAGGGCCACTCCAACCCAGGGCTGTGGACATCTCTGCCTCCCCGCTTTTTGCGCACAGAGCTTCCTATAGCCCACCTGTCCTTCCGTGTGGCTGTGACTCCTCTGAGTCACCATGTCATGCCCTGCACTGGGTGGCTCCGCCCTGCCAGGTTTTCAGAACCTGATCCCAGCATCGGCAGCATCAACATCACCTGGCACCTGTCCAAGTGCCAGCCCCTGGGCCCCAGGCAGACCTGTCCAACCAGAAGGTCCAGGATGGCCCCCTCTCCCTAACTGGACCAGCCTCCAGGTGTTCTGAGGCTCAGTCCAGGGTGAGGACCACCAGTCCTGGCCTCCATTTCCACTCCCCCACCCAATGCCTGGCTGACACTGTTTCAGCCCCCATAGCTGGGCTCCTCCTCCCATTGGACCCCTGTCCCCACCCTGCTTTTGTTGAGGGTAGTAAACTTTATTAAGCACCTGCCTGGTTCTAGGCTTAGGGCGTCCAATAAATGAGACCCACTTTGGAGCAACTCGGTGTAGGTAATTTTTCATTTGACTATTTCAAAGCAGGATGCTAAGGCTTGGACAGAGCTGAGTGAGGATGGTGTGGGGAAGATGCACCAAGAAGGGGTACTTAAGACAGTTTGGGGGACTCCAGGATGGGGCCTGCCTCGGGTGTGAAAGAAGAGCATGAACAGACATTGAGGAGAAACTCAAATAATTTCAGAATAAAAGGCTATCACCACTGTGGGCTCAGGAACCCAGAGAAGGCCCCTGCTCTATGTGTTATAGGCAAGTTTAGGTCCGGTGGTAAAGAAGGAAGGAGGAGAACTGACGCCGAGGTCACCAGCGTGGTCCAGAGGGCTTGTCATGATTTTTACTCCAACTGGCTGCTTTGGATCAAGAAGAAAGCAAGTGGGAGGCTGAGGCAGGAAGACTGAGGGTTCAAAAACCCGCCTCGGCTGCTTAGTGAGGCCCTAAGTAACTTAGTGAGATCCTAACTCTAAATAATAATAAAAAACCCATGTAATCAATATATATAGGGGCTGGGGATGTGGCCCAATGGTCAAGTGTCCCTGGATTCAATCCTTGGTACCACCCCCCCCCCAAAATAAGGAAGGCAAAACTAGGAGGGACCATCAGGTTTCCCTCTGTGTGGCTGGTAGAGCAGCCCAAGGCCAGCTGGAGGGTGCTGTTAAGACATCTGTGAAGTCTGCTTTGGCAGGGGCACAGTTCAGAGGCTCCCTAAGAAGGAGCCTTCTTGCTCCTGTGGCCCCAACCTGCAGCTGTCACCCCTTGAACCTAGCCCAGGCACCTCTGCCTCACAGCCTTGCTACAAAGCAGCCACCAGGATGGGGCATCAGAGAAAGAGTAAAGCAAGTCCCCAGCATGACCCTGGGCGCCATCCAAGGTGCCCCTCGCCAGGCCTTTGGCCCTGGCAATCTTTCACCCATTGCCAAAGTGCTTTAAAGAGTTTGGCCCAAAGCAGGGAAATCTGATCTCATGAGAGGCCAGGGCGAGGTTTCCTGAGCCAAGTGTTGTCTGTCTCACGATTTGTCTTCCTCAAGGGCTGTCAGGGTGCCGTTCGCCTAAAAGACAAAACGGAAAGAAAAGTCAATAAAGTCAGTCGCCTCCCCAGCCACACTCCTTAGCGTGGCATTCAAGGCCCTCTGGGGTCTGGCCTCTGAGGCCTCTCCTGCATGCCCTGTCCTGGTCTCACCACTTTGTCCTCCTGCCACACCTTTGAGGTTCTGTGGGGCAGGTCCCTCTGCCTGGAGGACATTACCATTTGAACTCTCCTTCCCTCTGGGCTCATTGGATGAACTTCTCCTCAAGCTCATAGACGCCCCCTGTGTGTCCCTTCCACTGCGGTGACTACTTTTTTTTTTTTTGGCGGGGGGAATATTGGGGATTGGACTCAGGGGCACTCGACCCCTGAGCCACATCCCCAGCCCTATTTTGTATTTTATTAGAAAAGGGTCTCCCTGAGTTGCTTAGTGCATTGCTTTTCCTGAGGCTGCCTTTGAACTTGCAATCTTCCTGCCTCAGCCTCCTGAATGGCTGGGATGACAGGTGTGCGCCACTGCGCCCTGCTCTGGTGACTTCTTATTCTACTCTAGTAGAGAAGTATGTAGTGAGTACCTGCCTGGGACCAGTGTCAGGCTCTGGGAGTCAGGTGATGTGCCCCTCTCCCAAGGAACTCCCAGTCCAGGGACCGAAACAGTAATATGTAATGGGCCTGCATGAGGGTCCAGGTGGGTGTGGGGTGGAGGATGGAATTTAGGGTGTAGAGTGGACACCACTGGCAGGTGGTTCAGCTGGGAGGGGCATAAAGGAGGGAGGAACTAGGAGGGACCATCAGGTTTCCCCTGTGTGGCTGGTAGAGTAGCTCCTGAGAAGGGGGACGTAGAGAGTCGTGATGGGACCATATGGTAAGAGGAGGAGTCAGGTGCTGGCTGGAGGTCACATTGTCCTGTTGCCCTGGCTCAGGTAGAAAGTGGTGCCCACCAGAAGATCTGAGAGGTCTGTTGTTCAGGGAGGGTCTGAGCTGATACATCCTATGAGCGCCTGTGTCTGAGGTGGGGTCTCCTGCGCCCTGGATGGAGGCATGGGCAGCACTGCTCTGCCTCTGATGTCACCATCACCCCTCCTCTCTGTCCTCATGGCACTGGTCTGACAGCTCTACCAGCATCAGGAACAATGCAGGCGGGGGAGGAGGTGGCCACCTCCTAGTTCCTGGGTGTGGTGACTTAAGACTCCTCTGCAGCCTCAGCTTGTGTGGCTCACGTCTCTGCTGGTGTGTCTGACGAAATGTCTAAGCAGCACCTTTGGGGACATAAATGGCCTGTGAAGGAGCCACCAGCTGCCAGCACCGCGATCTCCAGTGAATCCAGAACTGCCCTGGCAGGAGGCATTGCTGACCCCCTTCCTCAATTTCAGAGGAGGAAACCGAGGCTCAGGAAGGAGCAGTGGTGTGTTCTGATCATGTCCTGATGTTGTCACTGGTGAAGAGGTGACTCTGTAAGAGGGTGCCTAGGAGTCCCCAAGAAAGGGGCTAACTTCACTCAGGAGTTTTTGACGTATATGATGGAAAAGAATTTCAGCACATGTCAGTAGTGGCACCGACAGAGATTTATTTACAAAAGCAGATGCACACGTCGGCCATCTCAAGAGAGGCACATTTTGGGGTTCCGGGCTCCTCCTTTAAAGGACACTTGATGAGGAGTAGGCATGGGAACATATGTAGGAATGATGTCAGTCTGGTGATCTCAAGATGGTTTATGGTGGTCTGGTCATTCTCAGGATCCCTAGGTTGACATGGTCTTCATTATCTGATCAATAGATAGCTCTGGAAAATGCCCTACATTATAGGTTCCTTCAAATATGCTGTCTCTTTTTGCTGAATCTGTTTATTGTTGGGCTAACTAATAGTGCACAGGGTAATTATCATGCGAGTGAATTTATAGTTAACTTTAAGATTTACAAATTTCCCAGAAACCTGAGAGTGATAGCCTTGGAAAAGTTGGACCCTTAAAGTAAGAATGCATTTCCTTCTCTCCGTGTCTCCTTTCTACCTATTTCTCTTTTTTCTTCTTTCCTTTCTCAATATTAGAGCATCAGGGACACATTAAGAGGGTGAAAGACAAAGACCTAATGTAGTCGAGAGGGGAAGGGGATGCATCCCAGGTAGGAAGTAGCTCACCTGGGCTTGCACAGTGGACACCTGGGTCAGTGCCTGTTCTGTTGCTTGGTCCTTTCCTCTGGGAGCACATAGGTCCCTGGCGTGCACAGACTTCTGACCATCAGGAGAAAGGGCTCAGTCGGGCCTTGGCAGATGCCAGGCCCAGACATCCCATCTGTCTGAGCACTTGAGAGAATGTTCTAGTCTCTCCAGTTTGTTGACCCACATGGCCAAGTGCCTGCTGGAGGCCAGTTTGGAATGTGCTCTGGGGCAAGTTATCCTGGTGAATTCTCCTCCACTTTATTTCTCTACCACTGAGCCTAGTTCCTAATATACCCAGCAAATAGAGAGTGGCCCTGGCTTTGATGCCTCAGGGGCTCAGGGTGCTCTCCTGCCACACCTAGCTTTGGGAAGCGGGGTGCTAGGATCTCCTCCATCCCCAGATTTGCTTCCCCTGCCCCCCTGCGGGGTCTCCCTGTTGAATTTACTTCCACCTGGCCTAGTGGGCCAAGCCAGCCCTAGGTTGGTTGACCTCCAACTAAGACTTGGTCCTACCACCATGTCACCAAGAGACCCTGCCCAGTGGCGTGACATTATATATATTCTCAACAGTTGCTGTTAGCTGTAGACGCCCCTCCTCCTGCCTCCCGCCGTCCACGGCTGTAGAAAACGACTTTCTCTTCGTGGCTTTGTGAAAGGTTCCTTGGGAATTTTGATCCAGGCTTTCCTGTCCCGGGTCATCAGCCCCTGATTTACAATCTAGAGAAATTGTGTTTTCTTTGTGAATCAAGAGTGGGTTGAGGATAATGCAGCTGGAGCCCCTTCCTCAGCTGTCACAGGATAAAACCACAGGGCTGAATGGGCTCTCCTAAGACTCTTGGAAGGTGGCTTACAGCCAACAGGGAACCTGTGGGCCCGCAGCCTCGCTGGCCTTTGTCCCTCGAGGGCTTCTCCCCTCCTCTTCCAAGGCTCTCGGTTTTCTAAGGGCCCCTGCTGCTTTCCTCCCCTCTGGATGGCTGGTCCGCCCTCCTGCCTGCTCTGAAGCCTCCAAGGACCCTCAGGGTATCTTTGCTTTCTCACCCAGACTAAGCTCTTTAATGAAGGGCCACTCTGTGCTGGGCCAAGGCATTTTAATGCTTTTCTCTCTCTCTCTCTCTCCCTCTTTTGAATTTTTTTTTCTACCCCCATCTTAACCTCTTGGTTTTATCATCCCATTTTACGAAGGAACAAACTGAGGCGCTGTTGTGAAGTGACCAGCCCGGGACTATGAATCGGTGACGATGGGGCTGCAGCCAGGACCAGGTCTTCTGCTCTCTGATCTTGTCCCTCTTTAATCTCCTCAAAATCTTTTATTCCATTCTACAGTCTCAAACAAGGGCCCCAGAATGGCTGGCACAGCTGTGTCTGATGCACTTCTATTTCTTTTCCGCCACGAGTGTCTGAAATGTTTTCTCTCAGTTCTCAGCACGGAAGAAGGGGGTGGTGGCACAGGGGCCTGGTGGGGAAAGCCATTCCTGCTGAGCACAAACTGGACAGATTGTCCCATGTAACGGACTCCACATTGGGTGGTGCCCTCTAGTCTGGCTGCAGTGCTCAGGGAATATTCTGGAAGCAGTATAGTCTGAGCGCAGCCCGGGTTTGAATTCTGGCCCTACATATATAGCTTTGGGGCTCTGGGCAAATTTCAAAATCTCTCTGTGCCTCGGTTTTCTCATCTATCGGATAGCAATACTTCTAGAAGCTCTGCCGTTGCGGACTGAGTCAGTTTACCCATGTCGAAGGCACGGACCTGGTTCTGGAGAGGCTTTGATTAGTGGCAGTAGCATGGCATGCACTGGGCCTGAGGAGGGGACGGGGTGGTCCTTCTGGCCTTCTTTGTATTGCTCCTACCATGAGGCTCAGGGCCTGGAACCCAGATGGGCAGCTGTGGCCTTGGGAATCCCGTCTCTCCCATCCTGCCCTGCCCTGCATGGCTGCCACAGTGGGTACACGGGAGCCTCTTTCTGTGCCTTTGATTCCTGGGAACCAGATGAGGAATACACACGAGGCTCTGAAAATTCTGAGATAATGTTAGCCAGACCCAGGCTCGAGGCTGCCCTTGCTGCAATGGATTCCAAGTGGGACGCAGAGCCCAGTGCTTAGGAGTAGCCAAGCCATGTGGAAATGTGACTGGAGCCAACATGAAACACGGCCTGAGATGCTCAAGACGCAGGGTCCAGGTTGGTGCTTGAGGGGAGGAGGAGGAAGAGGAGGAGGAGGAGGGGGTTGGGAGGCCGGGGAGGATGGGAATGGGGAGTCAGTAGCAGGTACTTCTGCCTACCTGGATGTCCCCTGCAGGTGTGGGTGGTTTAGGTACCCTGGAGGCCATCAGGCCCAGGTAGGAAGGGACTTTGCAGCCACAGCTGGGAACGGGTTTGTGGTAGGTGCTGGAGTGAACTTCTTCCTGTTCTGGGAGCTCATTCTAGCTTTCTTTCAGGAAGCCATGGGGGAGAGGAGGAAGACTAGGGGCAGGGAGCATCCCCAAGCTGCTGTCACCACCCAGGCAGGAGGGGACAGCAGCTTGGGCCAGGGTGTTGGCTGTGTGGATGGAAGGGGACAGACACATTTAAGAATCATTTTGCGCTTTGTGATGGAGTGAACGTGTCAGCGATGGAAAGGAAGAGAGAGGGCTTGAGGGTAACACCTTTCTCTAATGTTCTTGCCCAGGGGTGTGCAAGCCCTTCTCATACACCTCCCTGATGGGGAGCTCACCACTGGGTTGTTTAGGAAGGGGATAAAATGGACATCCCTATTCTCAGAGTCCAAAGTCTGAGATGTTCCAAAACCTGACACATTTTGAGTGCTGATGTGGCATCTCAGAGGAATATTCCACACCCGACCTCGTAAAAGCTCACAGTGAGAACACTCGTGCAGGCCGGGCAGGGTGGCAACCAGGCCTGTGATCTGCCTCTTGGGAGGCTGGGGCAGAGGTTTGAAAGTTTGAGGCCAGCCTCAGTGACTTAGCAAGAGCCTGTCTCAAAATGACATTCAAAGAAAGAGAGGGAGAGAGGGAGAGAGGGAAGGAAGGAGGAAAGGAAGGAAGGAAGGAAGGGAGGAAAGGCTGGGATGTAGCTCAGTGGTGGAGCACTTACCTAACACGTGCGAGGCCCTGATTCGGTCTCTAGTGCCACACAAACAAACACACACCCCCAACCCCCCAAACAAACAAACAGAACACAGGTGCACTAAAAATATTGTATAAAATCACCTCCAGATTGTGTGTTTAAAGAATGTTTGAGAAACCTAAATGAACTTCATGTATAGACTTGGGTCTCGTCTCCAAGACATCTCAATATTTATATGCAAACATTCCCAAATCTGAAAAAAAAAAAAATCGGTAACCTGGAACATGTCTGGGCGCAAGGGTTTTGGGTACGGGCTACTGAGCTTGTACTTACTGTGGTTTCAGTCTGTCTGCATGTGGTCCATGGGTGCACACGCCACCACAGACCTCACCCAGGAGCAGCCACCCAGCTCAGAGGCAGTGTGGCCTTGTATGCTCTCTTTTCACTGTCTCCACACTTTGTTGTCTTGGTGTCACGTGGGTGTCCTCGGACTTCTCCGTCTACTTTGGACATTCCATCCCCCTGTATTCTATCTTTGGTGAATAAGAATACCCAATAATGCATTTGCAAAAGAGAGTCACAACCGTCGCACTGAGTGCGGTAGCCCCATGGCCCTGCACAGCCTATTGTCCTCTGGGAGAGAGTAAGAGGAAGTCAAGTTATAATTTAGAAAGTCTCTAAGCTCACCAGTGTCAAGATGCTCAGGAAGAGAGTCATTTGTCCATGGTGGCACATTCATAGAAATGTGCCCGCGGAGACTGAGCTGCTCCTAAGCACCAGTGGACAGAGGAGGCGGCCACTGTGGCAATCCAGAGCCTGTAGGTCACGATTGAGGAGATGAGGGTCGGGTCAGGGCTGGGGAAAGTGGCTTTCCTGGGATTTGGTCCAGAGCCTGGTTGAGGGGTGAGGGGTCTTGAGGAGACACTGATGTGCCCAGGTTGCTGGCGGCAGGGGCTGGTGGGCAGGGTACTTTGTTCTTGAGGGGCATCCAGGAGGGAGAGTGGGTTACAGGTGGGTGGCAGGAGCAGATGCTGATCTCAGGTGGGACATGGGGTGCTGGAAGTGCCTGTGGGACCTCTGAGGAGCCACCCAGCAGGCAGCACTGCCTCCCTGTGATCTTGGCACGCAGATCCCTCCTGGTGCTCGGCAGCTGGCTGTGCTCCAGGCCCAGGACAAAGGCTCCGCCTCGCACTCTGGCCCGGGAGGCTCTGCAGAGGGAGTGGGGCACTTCTCAGTACAGCTGAGCTGCTGAGGTCCTCATGCAGCACCCTGAGCCACTGTGCAGGGCCAGGAGACATTCCCTAGAGATTTGCTTCCAGGAACCAGCACTCCTTGGCTGACTGGCACATCTGGGAACTGCAGTGTCATCTCTCTGTAGTCAGGTTGGCTGATTTGGAAGAGTCTGGGTCAGACCAAGCCCAGAGAAGTTCAGGGTTGAGACAGCTCAGTGCAGGGACACAAGGAGGCCATTGAGCAGCCCTGGCACTGTGTGAACTGGGGACCCATGGGCACAGAAGTCCATGGAATCGGTATCTACTGATGCATCCGATGCCTGCAGGCTGTGTGACCTTAGGCAGTCTCATGAGCTCTCTGAACCTCTCTCTTTCCCCTGTGCAGAGAGAATAACACTTCTTGCCATTTTTCTCCACCACCTTCTTCCCAGAGTTGTCAATAATACACAAAGTCATGGATGAAAGTGAGCTCTCAAGGGCACGGGCAACAGTGTGAGAGGTGAACACACCCGGAGGTGAACAAAAACACTGAGGGACAAGGTGGGCAGCTGGGGGGGCCCCTCCTTCTCCAGGCTCTGTATTTGAGGCTCCCACACCGGAGCTGGCCGGGGTGAGCTGGGGCAGGGGAGGGACAGGACTTGGAGGAAGAGAGAGAAAGGGGAAGTCTAGAGAGAGAGAGCACACACCCACAACAAATACACACACACACCACACAACGCACAACACACACACAACACCCACCATACACATTACACACACCCAGAAGGAGAGCTACAGGCACAGAGAGGGAGAGAGACACAGAGCCACACACCCAGCAGGATAGAGAAAGAGGCAGAGAGATGGAGGTAGAGATGGACGACAGAGAGAGACAAAGAGGTAGAGTGAGAAGGAAGTGGAGGGAGACAGAGACATGGAGGAGAGAGCGACAGACCCAGCTCAGGCAGGCAGCCAACACAGAGGACAGGGTGCTAAGGAGACAGGGAAGCTGTGACTGAGAGAAGAGATTTGGGGACAGGAGGGAGAGGGAGAGGGGAAGTCAGCAGGTGAGGGGGCACCAGGGTGTGTGAGCAGAGTGGGGTGGAGGGGGTGCTGCAGACAGGTGGGGCACCGTGAGGGAGGATGGGGCCCGACAGAGCACCCTGCCCCTGTGGGCAAGGCCCTAGACCCACCTACTGGGAGTTCTCTGCCTGCAGAGCCAGGTGACCATGCCACGTCCAGGTGATGAGGTCTACTGGAGCCCCTCAGCCTGCTGTGGTTGGTGTGGACACGCCCAGGCCTGCCCTCCAGAGAGGCGAGGGGAGGATCAGGGGTTCACAGTAGAAAGCCGGGCACTGGTCGGCCCTGCTCAGAGTGCATTTGAGAGCAGCCTGCCTGGGTCTTGTCACTCCTGAGGTCCCCGAGGGGCAGTACTCTGTTGTAAGGGTCTGGATTCTAGGCCCCAACACAGTTAAATGTTTGCTGTCTAGGATCCAAAGTTCTGGAAAGAGGAGTTTTTTTATGTTTAAAGAAGAGGCCTCTGCTTAATAGAGAATCCACGTCAACCCCCAGTGGGCTGGCACTCTGCAGGGGAGGGCATGGAACCATGGGCCAGGTGAAACTCACAGGGCCCTGTCCTCCCCAACTGGAGCACCCTCCCTGCTCAGGACTGTGGCAGATCCCTGTAAGCAACTGCAGAGATGGGTTACTCTTTCTCCAGGGCCCCTGGAACATGGCAGTCAGTAGCATCTCTGGATGGAGGGATCTGGGCCCCTCGGGGTAGGAGCGGAGCTACCTGTTCAGCTTTGGAGGAGGGACGGTGTCCAATGCCACCCTTCTTTGATGGAGAGGACAAGGGTTACAGGGGTTAGCATCCCACGATCATGTTGCAAAGTGGTGTCTTCTCTAGCCAGGGCAAACCTGTTGGTCTTCTGATTTGAGAAGGCTGGGGACAGTGGCTCCAAGCTCTGCTTCAGCTCCGGAGGAGTAAGTTCTTAGAGCAGAGTGGAGGCGGGGGGGGGGGGTGTCCAGGTGGGAAATGGTGACCCTGTTCTTCACCCCAAATCCAGCTTTAGAGAGCAAGATGAGCCTGAGTAGGAAAGGAGCCCAGTACTTAGTAGCTACACAGTAAGTGTCTGTGAGGAAGGGAGTGGAAGAAGTCACCCTCTGTCCCGAGAGTCTGGACATGGTGCCAAAGGTTGGAGCTCAGACAAGCTGAACAATGACTTGGGCCTCAGGTCCCAAGACTTCTCCGCTATCTCCCCAGCATGGCCTGGCGGGGGGGGGGGGGGGGGGGCGCAGTGGGTTGAGTAGGAGTCCAGGGGATGAGAGATCTTCCTTCTTCATGGAATGAGCTCCAAGGTTTCTCTCATCCTCTGGAGTTGGCCTGTGTGGATGTGGGCTGGGCTCTGGGTAGAGGATTCGGGGCCTCTTACTGATGCAGTTAGAGAAGAATTCCTTCCTCACTTCCTGTGCCTCCATTCTTGCCAATTTCCTTACCATTCCTTATTTATCCAACTCTCTTTAGGCTTCTTTCCTGGGCCAGGGATGGTGATAAGGTGGCTATCAAGGACAGAAGGGCCACCAGGGCTCACCATCCAGTGGGGGATTAACGGGATCATTGGATTGTCACGTGGACATGACTGGGTACCCGGGTGGGAGTAGGGAACCCATGTGGGGAGACTGTCGCTTTCTTTGCAGAGGCAGAACATGGCCCTGGGCCTGGAGGGATTATCAGTAGGATTCAGGAGTCAGACAAGGGGATGGAGATCTCAGGCTGAGGGAAGAGCACGGACTAAGACAGGCAGACGGACGTGATCCATTCATGAGAGTGGGGGGACTGTGCTGTTGGGTCCCAGGCAGGTCTGGGTGGGAGCTGGAGCTGGAACACTGCCCTGGACTCAGGTTGCAGGTGGTCAAGGGCTACGCCATCATTCGAACGTCATTCTGCGAGCCCTGGGACTGTAAAGCATGATGATCACGGTCGAATCTGTGATTCAGGTCCAGCGTCTATTCTAGAGGACTGGTCACCAAGGGCACATCTAGAGGATGGGAGGCCTGGGAAGGCCCAGGGGTAACGATGGAATTGACCATACTAGTGAGGATGGGGGTGATGCTGACGCTGCTGGCTTAAAGGAATCTGATGACAGGACAGATCTGGGTGGGGGAGGGGGGAGAGAGAGGGATGACCAGAGTTTCTGCTTTGGATGTTACAGTGGCTGATGAGGTGCCTGGGGTCTTCCATGGGAGGTGACAGGTGGACAGTGGCCACTCAGGTGTGGAACTCTGCAAGACAGAGATCTGAAAGTCCTTGGCACAACATGGAGTCTCTGTGACATGAGGCAAAGACCCTAGGAGGGTGGAAGGAGGAGCCAGGGTCCTCTGTCCCCACGGTCCTAGTGACTGCTGGTACCAAAAGGAAACAGAACAGGAACTCGGAAGCCAACCGTCCAAGGAAGTCCCCAAGGGAGGCCTGGGGCTGGGATGGGCCTTGGGGTGAGGCTTCTGTTTGTCATCCTGTCTCTGCAGAAAAGTCAGCCTGGGTTTGTGCGACCTGCCAGGTTCTAAGCCCCGTGACATTGGAAAATAGACATCTGTACTCAGAAATCCCTTCCTGATAGGAATGGAGGAACTGAGGCCCAGCGAGGAGGAGAAGGGACTTGCATCTGTGACCCATCCTCAGGTGGATTCAGGCCCTGGCACCGGCCGGCCCTGTGTTCTGCTAGCGAATCAGGCTGCATCCTATATTCTTAGGGAGAGGGACTGGGGGTTAGGGAAACCTTGCCTTAGGGGCTTCCTTCCCTCCTGTCCTTCAACAAGCCCCACATGGCTCCCAGGACTGTCCAGAGCCAGGCCTGGGGTGAGGGTACCCCAAGGTGTGTATGCAGAAGGGGGCATGGGGCAGAGCCCTGACACCCACCATTGCTGAGACCTCGGCAGCTGCCCAGCCCAGACGTGGACCCAGTGATCACACGGCTGCATCATGGGGCCTGGACTTGGCTGCAAACAGCAGACTGGCCTTTCCTGCCCTCTCCCGCTGCAGGCCCTCACACCAGGCTGGAATGTCCTCAGGAAGCTGGTTACCTCTCTCCAGGGGGTGCTTCTGAATTCCCATCTGTAGCTGCAGCCAGAATGTTTTGCAATAAGTGTAGAGAAAGCATTCATTCCGGGAAGAACTGGGGAGTGGAGCGTTCCTCGCCAGCAGGGGTCTGGGTGAGAGGGCGCAGGACTGCCTGCTGCCCTACCAGCCCATTCCTCAGCCCCTCGGGGACTTTGGCCTCTAAGCTGTTTATCTGTCTGTCTGCCTGTCCATCTGGATTAGAGAAGCCCGCTGGCTCACACCAGTTCCCCACACCGTCTGCCCACTGCAAGGCAGCTTGGGCTTTGTTTTGTGCTTTATTTTTGAATGTGACTCAAAAGTGATTATTACACAAAAAGGTCCACCCACCCACAGCCCCGCTTCTTCTGCCCATGCCCCCTTGGCACCATGGGTCCACCGTTTTTTGTTTATTCATCTAGTGTCGTAAGTGGAAATATAAGCAGCGACACGTCTACATTTGGGTGTCCTCATTCTTACTTGGAGAAAACATTCTCTACGCACTGCCCTCACCTCGATATTTTCCCACTGGGCAATTTTACATGGGGATCTCCATGCTGGCCACACGGTGGTCTGCAGTCCTCTCTGCTGGAAGGCTCTGCCATGGTTATATTAGGCATTTGAGTTTTTAAGCCCAGGCACCTGCAGATACCACGTAGATTTCCCCAAAGGTTTGCTTTTAGGGACCCCAACCACAGGAGCAAGACCCTTCCTGTCTTTTGTACAGACTCCTGCAGGCCATTTCCTTCCCATGGCCTGATCCACTCCTTCCCCTTCCCATGTGGTTGGCATCACGGTGCACATTTCCCAGGGAAGAAAATGTGGCATTGAGAAATCAAGAAGCACATCTAAAAGGATAAAACCATGGTGAGTGATGAAGTCCAGGTACTTGAACCCAGGAAGTCTGGGTCTAAAAGTCTTCCTCCTTGCATCTGTCACATTGCTGGGGAATATAGACCAACTTAGTCCTATGTCTTCAGAAGCCAGATGGAGCTTCTAAGCCCTCAGAGGGCTGGTGACTTGGTCAAGGTCACACAGCCACATAGCAGCAGCAGCTCCCCGAGGGGAAGCATCTCTTCTCCATCAGGCCCGACACTAGAGCTGTCCTGTATGTGCAAGGGGGCTGACTGGGTCCCTGAACTCCTGGACAGAGGGCTTGGAGCCCATTGTGACTCCTCTGCTCACAGGCCAGACACACTCACCGAGGAGAGCCACTAAACGATAGAACACATGCGTTTTACAGATAGACACAGTGAGACGGACACAAAGGGGAGACCCACCCAGGGCAGCTGCCACAGAAGCGGGGGCAGACTGAGCGCCCGGCCCAGGCCCCGGCACACCCCACCCAGCATCCACCCCCTGGCAGCTCCTGGGCTTCCCCGTGTCCTCACTTTGTATTCCTCGCCCGCAATCTTCCTCCTGCCTTCTAACAAGAGGGCCACTTCTAGGCTCCTCTCAGCCTTGTCCATGAGCCAGGGCCCTATTTCCGTAGTGTTAATTGACTACGGCTGGGCTCCGCCAGTGGGGGGAGCGAGGCGGCTTGTGTACGGAATCCTGGCAAAGTCTGCAGCTGCAATAACACTCTGGTCAGTGTGCAGCACAAGGGCCGTGTGAGTGTGTGTGTGTGTCTGTGTGTGTGTGTGTGTGTGGCTCAGGCACAGGAGCCACGGCCCTCACTCCTGGATCTCTTGATGGTCACTTACCTGCCTGCCTCGAGCTTTCATTCTAGAAGCCACGTGTCCTGGGTGGGCTGAGATTTTCTTGGGGCATAAAGGCAGGGGATGGCCTGAGGTGGTCCAGCCGACTCTGCTGACGGCCCAGTAAAGACCTAGGCCCCATAAGACGCGTATCACACCCATGCTAAGCCACCTGTGTGAGGGTGAGGTCTTGGAGACATCACTTCCTCTCCCTGGCCTCAGTTTTTCTCTCCCACAAAGTGGGGATGGGTGTCTCTGCAGTTTTACTCTCCGGAGTGTGGTGAGGACACAGTGGGTTGTTCCCTGGAAAATATAAGGAGCTTTTCCCAATTCTGAGATTTCTCAGATTTTTGTTTGTGTTTGGTACCGGGGATGGAGCCCAGGGGCGTTTTACCACTGACTGACGTCCCCAGTCCTTTTTATTTTTTGAGACAGTGCCTTTGAACTTGCCATCCTTCTGCCTCAATCTCCCAAGTAGTTGGTTTTTGCTGTACGGATGTGTACAGCACCCAGCCCCAGCATCAAGTTTGGCAGACAAATCAATCTCACTAGATATTGTCATGTGCATGAATATATAGATACACACACACATATATACTTATGTACATGTGTGAACCTGGAGTTAGTTTGTCCTAAGAGTGTTTGGGGACTAGGATCATATGCTTGAGAACGTGGGTCCTGATGCATGCTAATTAGAACTTAAACATAATGGCGTCCCCTCAACACCTGGCATCAGTCCTCCTGTGTGACTCCATTCCACTGCTCTCGCGCTCTGGGTCGACAGGAACAAGCTGTATAACGTCGTGACTCACTGTCTTCATCTGAGAACAGGGCTGACGGGTGTGCCCGCCCCCGGGCGCTTGTGGAGATTGGACGCATCCAGCACATGGGCTCTGGGCCCAGCCTGAGCCTCCCGAGTCGCACTTGAGCGGTTCTTAGCCCTTATGTCATCGCGTTCACTTCCAGCAGAGCTGGAATGAGATGGTGTGAATGCCGCCACCTCTAATGGGGATTAGGATGAGAAAGTGAGCCCCCACCACCCGCCTCCTACCTCCCGATCCTTTTCCTGTGCCAGGTGCCTGGCTCCGGTGGTCTTAGTTAGCGACTTGGTGCTTCCGTGGGTCTTTCAGTAGAAGACAAGAGTCCTTGGAGAAAGTGGTGGGGGAGAGATTTTTTTCGGAGGGACTCAGATGTACGTTTTGTAGAGGACACTCCTTCAGAGGCTGCGACCAGACAATTGCCTCTGTCCTAAGGTCTCACCCACTCTCTGTCGTAGCACTCTCTAAACTGCCCATTGATTTGATGGGAGTCTGCAGTGGAACATCAATAGGCGTTCCTTCATCCCGTGAGTTTGGGAAAACCTCAGACTGTACCTCCCTCATGGACATCAAAAATGCTTATTATTATTATTATTATTATTATTATTATTATTATTATTAAAGATGCTGTCAAAACTGCAGTAAACAGATAATATTAATTTTGTTTAACCCAGTGTTTCCCGAACGTCCTCTTCTTCTGCATAACCCCCGCTACAAGGCTCTGTGGAATGCACCGTGACAAGCACAGATCTACAGAATCAATAGTAGGGACATCAGCAACACCGTGTGTCTCCGGTCACCCTCAGGGACAGGAAAATGATGTCATAAAGCAGTGCTGCTCAAACGCAGTGCACATACACATTCCCTGGGGAGCTTGTGCGAATGCAGGTTCTGCATGGGCAGGTCTGGGTGGGGCCAGCTCCCGGGGATGCCACGGCTGCTGTCCAGGAGCATATTTTGCATAGTAAGATTATAAAGAACCCTCCGCTACAACGTGATGTCTCCTGTGCCCGCGTTTGCAACAGCATTTGGAAATCAGTGGCCACCTACGGTCATGTCTGATCAGGCCATCAGACCCAGCAGCAGGGAGGTGATCCTGTCTCTCCAAGCTGGGCAAGTAGCTCTGGCGGGGGGGAGGAGCCAGGCTGGGTTAGCAGCTGCAGCTCATGTGAACATTGTGGTTTGGGCTCTGCAAGGTCCTTCAGGGCTCTGCCATGTTGGCGGAGTCCGCCTGAGAAGATGACAATCCCTCGTACTTCTGTCACCTTCCTTGTCTCTGCAAATAAGGTTTGGGTTGTTAGTGTTCTAATTTATTTATTTATTAATTTTTAAAGAGACATTTCCCCTTTCTTTCCTCGGGTCTGGAGTCATTAAACAGGGATTAGCTGGATAAATAGAGGAAGTGATTTTTAAACTGTTTGCAAACTTAATGTGAAGAGCCCAGCCTTGCAAATTATCACGTCTAATCAGAGGCCCTCGCTCCACTGCTCCAGTAATTGTACTGGTATTAGTCAAATTCTTGTTGTCTCCTCATTAGCCGTGAAAAGGAGACTCAAGACGTACTTCATTAGAGTGTCCTGGAAATATATTGCTAATGTGGAGATGGAGGCGGAGGCATGAGGGAGGGTGGTGTGTGGGGACGGGACAAGGGCATGTGGCATCTACCTCAACCCTGTCGACTTCCTGTCTCTCTCAGCTCCGTCTCACGGGAGCCTCCACTTACCTAAGGAGCAGCAGGTGGCCCGAGAAGACCCAGAGACCAATGCTCCCAGGCTCTCTCCTTTGTGGCCTCCCGGGACCACCCTTTCCTTCTCTGGGCTCAGTGTGATTGATGGGGCGAGAAGGCTGGGCACCCTGGGATCTGAGGCCCTCTGTCTGAGGTTCTTGGCATGTGACTCTAAGCTTTGAGGTTTTGGAGGATGATGACCACTTGCTCTTCTCTCAGTTCCTTGAGCTGAGACTCTCCTGGGGACTTTGCTTGAATGTCAGCCAGACGCCCATCTGTGGCTGTCCTTGCTCTTGTTGGATAGACAAAGTACTATGTGGGCTCACTCTGTGGAGTCCAACAGGGTTGAGCTGAGAGGACAGCAGTGGTTACCAGAGGCTGGGAGCGGGAGGGGAGGATGGGGAGAGGGTGGCCAAAGGGTTAGATAGGAGGAATAAGTTCTGCTGTTCTATTGCATGGCAGGGTGAGTAGTTATCAGTTATGATAAATGTTTAAGGTGATGGATGTGCAAATTACCATGATTTGACCATTTTGGAATGTGTGCCTGGATCAAAACATCACACTGTATCCCATAACGTATGGTGTTTTCAGTGCCAGGTATGGAACCCAGGGCCTCGTGCTTGCTAGATAAGTGTTCTACCACTGAGCTACACCCCCAGCCCGATAGTGTACAACTCCTGTCAATCAAAAAGGAAGGAGTCATTATAACAACATCTTCTCCCTACTTCCCCCCACTCCCTTCTTTATTTCTTTCCTTCCTATTTATGAAGTATCAAGTACTAAAGTTATTGAAGCTTAAATTAATTGAGATCAAATTAAAAGTCAGTTTCTCCATGGCACCAACCACATTTCAAGTGGTTGAAAATAGTGACAGGTGGGCTAGAGGATCCTGAATTGAATTGAGAGTGCAGCAAATTCCACTGACCGCTCTGGCCTAGCCCCCTTCTGCTCCACCCTGTGCTAATCAGCAGGAGTGAGAGAGATTCAGGCTGAGAAGGAGAACCCTCGCCTACAGATGCTCACAGTCAGGTGGGGAGGAGATCACAGCCCGATCCAGGTAGTTAAAACTAGGGCCAAGCAACAGACAACAGGTGCACCCCTGAACTTCCTGGAGGGTAAACTTGAACCTCTTGAGCCAGCCTGCTGAGCTGGAGAGATCCAGCAATGCTTCCTGATCAGCAGGGACTTTTTCAAGATTGAGGCCTGTCTATGCTTATTTTGAGGCAAGACTGGCATATCAGTGCCAGTGAGCTGCTGCGCTCACTGCTGAGCTCCGGGGAACCTTACCACCTATGGGTGAGCACACACACTAATACCCTTCACTCCCAGCCACTGGAGAGATCCATCAAAGGCATGCACTTGACCACGTCACCCCTGCTGGAAGACGGTAACCCCCACTCTCAGCCTGTGTTCCGCATCCCTGCCTGCCTCTGCCTCCTCTCCTTGTCCTTCATCCCAGAGAGCTCTACACAGCCAGGGCTTGCTTTATCCTCTGAAAGCTTTGGTGTGGTCTACACTGGGTTTCACATACAGTTCCCTGCCCAGGACACTCTTTCCCTCCTGCACCTGCCATCCAGAGAAGCCCTCTGCATCCCTGACACCAGTGCACACAGCAGTCCCTCCTGACCTCTGGGTCAGATCTGGCCTCCCTGCCTGCTGCTCCCGAGCCCAGGCAGCAGCCTGTGACTTTTTCTCTGTCCCCTTCTAGGCTGTGAGTGCCAGGAAGACACAACCCTGGGGTCTTGACTGAGTATATTGTGAGTGCAGAAGGACACATTTGGGGCAAAAGAGCTAATTCCATGTGGGGAGAGGGGTCAGCAGGCAGGTGGGAGGGACCTAAGACCTGTTCGTGCTTATTGGCCAGGGTATGGGGTGGCATATTCCAAGGGGATAGACCAGCAGGGAGTAGGGACTGGACACCAGCCCCTGGGGAACAGCAGAAAGGCTGACAGCAATGTTGTCCCAGAGAAGCCCAGAGACTACATACAGAGGGCAAGGATATAGACTTGGACTTAATGGACAGGATTTTGAAGTCCATCTCTGGCACTTTCTAGCAGTGTGGACTTGTGCTGGCCTTGGTTTATGAGAATAACACCTACTTCAAAAAGACGCACTGAGGATTGAGCGAGATGGGGTATGTTAGCTGCACAGCTCAGTGGCCAAGGCGGGGCAAAACTCATCATGTGGAGTCATCACAGGTGATTATGATTTTAGGAGTGAGACCCAGGAGATGTTGACCTCTACCTACAGAGGATCGATTTTGGAGATTATTTTGAGCTGAGAATCAGGTGTCACTGGGGGTGGAATGAGCAGTTCCACCCACCCGGAGTTCCCTGGTCTCAGAAGTGTGCAAATTGGTCTGGTATTCCCACACCTCTTTGTGTAATTTTAAATCCCAGATCTTTCTCAACTGCTGATATATATATATATCTTCTAGATTTGAATTAAGACAAATGTCCACAAATAAATCATTCCTCACCTAAACTGTCCCAAATAAGGGTCCGTTGCTTACATTCTCTGCAGGGACCAGGTGTTCCTGGGCTCAGGGTCTGGGCAGTCTTAGCTGGATGTCTGGGATCCATCCCCAACAATGGCACTGCCAGGTGGGACCAGGCAATGGTCCCGGGGGCTCACCATGGCACCCCTCTTTCCTCCTTGCAGGCTTTTCTTGGTAGCACACCCCGAGGCACGGCAGGGGCAGAGGGAGTGAATTACCTTTATGTCAGATACACCCAAATCTGAATTTGCCTAAGTGTTCCTTGCTACTGAAGCCATTCATGGCCTGAGCCTCAGTTATGACAACTGTAAAATGGGGACAATAATGTCCACCTTGAAACTTGCTGCTGGGATAAATGACATGAAGCTGAGAACAATCAATCCTCCCTCTCTCCCTCCCTCTTTGTGTCCTTTTCCTGGGTCCTTCCCTGCTCTAGAAGGTACCTGGATTGCCTACCACTTCTACAGCAGCTCTGTATCTCTCAGGCCTCCGAATGCAGATCTGCCGTGCTCTGAGCCTTGGAATCCAATTTCTCTACCTCCTCGAGGACAGTGGCTGAGTCAGCTCCCTGGGGATTCACTCTTGAGGTTCCACGGAGTCTGGGTGCCTCAGCGCCAGCACTCAGGCTGCTAATGGAGTCTGAATGGATTCTGGGCTGACGACACAGTCCTGAAGTGTGGAGTTCACTGGAGAAGCCACTATATATATATATATATATATATATATATATATATATATATATATATATATATATATTTTAAATAACTTCCATACAATAGGTTTCCTTTTAATCAGGAACTGGTTGTGTGCGTTTCTGGCTTCTGGTAACTTCCTCTCTGGCCCTATAAAGCCCATAAGAGGATCAATTAGATGTCCCTGGTGCTGAGGGTTGGAAAGGGGCCAAAGAGGTGGCCATGTGTCCCCTCCCCACTGTCCTGAGTGGCATGGAAGGCATCAACCCTGGAGGAAAATCCTCCTGATTGGGCTTCCAGATGCTCTGGCATATGGGAGGGTCCTGGCTCTCTGGATGCAGGTACAGAATCAGAGGTGGAAACGAGGGTGAGAGCTTTGGGCTAGATGACCTGGTGGCCCCGGGAGGTTAATTGACTTGCCAAGGGTCATGTAAGCTGGTCAAGTCACTTAGGCCAGACTTTGCTTCCCTGAGTCCTTTTCACACTTGACCCTCAATCAATCAATTCACCCACCGTTGCCACCACCCACCACTTGTGAGACACTGGGGAGCTCACACACTGTGTATTTCATCATATCAGCTACGGTTTCTGGGAGAAGCACTTTGTTCCCACCAGGCAGCTGCGTTTCCAACCAGATTGGAAGCACAGGGTAAACGGGCAAGATCTGAACTCCCGAGGCCTCAGTAAAGCTGTACCTTCTTCTTCTAAAAATGGAGTGTGCCTATGGCACCATCTTTGGTACGTGGCAGAAAGGAGGTGCCACCTCATGGTCAGTGAACTCCTTCCTGGAAATTACTGTCCTCTGGGGGAAAAGTTTCTCATTCCCTGTAAGTTCTGCAGAATCTGATGGGCTAGACTCTAGGTTTTCAAACTACTGTCCTCAGGGCAGCAACAACAGCAGCTGAGAACTTGTGAAAAATTAAATTTCATTTTAATTTTTTGGTACTGGGTATTGAACCCAGGGCCACTCAATCACTGATCCACATCCTACGTCCTTTTAAAATATTTTATTTAGAGACAGGATCTCTTAGGGCCTCATTAAATTGCTGAGGCTGGCTTTGAACTCCTGATCCTCCTGCCTCAGCCTCCTGAGCCACTGGGATTACAGGTGTTACCACCATGCCAAGCCACAATCTATTTTTTGATAAGCCCTTCAGATGCCCCTCAGGCCTCTTAAGTTTGAGAATCCCTGGGCTAGACATTCCCTTTCTATGGGCCCAGAGTGTGGGAGAACCATCGTGGACTGAGATGTGTGGCTAGGGAAGGTTTCTCCCGGTTGGTGGTAACAGAAATGGGCATTTGGAGGCCAAGTAGGAATTTGGTCCTGGAGTCATTTGAGTGTGTGAGGAATGATCCATGGGAGAAGGCATGCTGAAGACACTTTTGCCAAAGCCTGTCCTGCTCCCGCCAACACACAATACCCAGAATGACCAACAATGGCTAGGTTAGAATTTAGATTTGAACTTGATTGTGTTATCACAAATGCTATACCTTTATTGAGTCGCAGTGGAAAATCAGGGTCAGATGCCCATCCATCCATCCATCCATCCATTCTTCCGTCCATCCATCTCTCCATTCTTTCTTTCAACCAAAATTTATTGAGCCTTTACTTAGTGCCAAACATTTAGCTATGTTCCTTGTTTGTAGAGATGATACAACTAGAGATATCAATTGTGTGCTTTGATAAACTATATTTTGAGTGATTGAAAATCTACTGTAAATAAAACAGCTTTCCACCAAGCATCACCATCTAAAATATTAAATTAAATATTTCTATGTGGCATGAAATAGGAACAATATTTAACTTCAGGGTCTGATTCTGTCTTATGATGCTCACAAGTCTGAGTAGAGGAATTATATGTGTTTAGAGTAGAACTTCAACTAGGGAGGGCTCACGAATAACTGCACTCATTTGTTTGACTCTTAGATATTCTGGCCTTTCCTTCTTATCCATTTTCTGGTTTAATTCTGCCAACAATACTGTGAAGTCTGAGGAAATCCAAACTCAGAATTTAAATGACTTGCCCCAAGACACAAAGGAAATGAGCTACAGGACCCTGAAGAAATCTGAATCTTTGGATTCCCCCAAGTCCTGAGCTCAGCCATGCTGACTTCCATTCATAATAGAGAAATATCAGGCATGGGATAGTTGTTCCTCTTTTGGGATGTCCAGGATGCCCACTTTACTCATGTGAAAGGATAAAGGTGAAGCCATGTCTAACCTAGGAAGCTACTCAAGAAACTCCAAGATCCATTTCCAAAAAACATCATCCAATTTTTAGCATGGGCCATTGGAGGGAACTCAGAGACATTGGCCTCACCACCAAGTATGGCTACTCTGCAACAGAATAAGGAATCACCCAGCCTCCTAATATCAGGTGATTTCATGAATTTAGCATCTCACTCATGCCACCAGGTCACTATGGGGAAAAAAAATTCAAAACATATACTGGTAGTAGGTACGGGGCTCTTTGAACAATATTAAAACGACAGCAGCGACCTTTCATATAGAATTAATTAACATAAAACCCAGCATCCTCATTGCTGCAGAACCCTAAAGTGGTTGCCAGAATTTAATTAGACTTAACCTTTTTTCCTACACCAGTACCACTTTATAATAACTGCAAATCATTATTAATTCCTTTGGTGTTCACTGTAATAACATTAATCATGATGAACTTCTTTCTGTAGTAATGTGTATGTAATATGTAATTCTATAGCAATTTAGTATTAGTTAAGGCTAAATTGAAATTAATTTCACAAAAAGACACTATTTGTTATCGGATTCTGTGTATTCATAAAACAATATTTTAGGGCAATTTATATGAAGGTGGTCAGATTAGGAGGCATTTGGTAAACTGCTAAAAGTTCACAGACAGAACTATTTGCTGCTGATTACTGGAGCATATCTGATTGCCAGCATCTCATATCCCAAGGTACTTGAAATATCAAACCAGAAAATGGGGAGGCTATTATGGGATGGTCCTTGGAGATACAGCACTTTATCAATCTGATGGTGCCGCCTTGGACAAACTTTGGAGCAGTTTCCAGAGCCCAGGCCTTGGATTGATTAGACCAAATCTCAGGGTTCAAGGTCGCTCTCCTGACTCTCCCAGGCTCAGTCTTCTCTTCTGTAAAATGGTTCCATTATTCCCTTATTGCGCTCTTCAGGCATATCCCAAATTTGATGGCTTAGAGAGAGATTTGCACCATAGGAATAGCTGAGAACACACAGGATACCGGGAAGAAGAGAAGCCGTGGTATGCATTTTCTATTGTCATGTGTATTACTGTGATGGATGTTTGGAAGTGGAGGCAATTTTTAGATATTTAGGTGTACATGACTCTGATTTTTAGAAGTCACTGAAGGCCGTGTCCTTTACCAGGACTCTCTGGACACCCAGAACTGTAGGGGACACAGTATTCACCCATCTATTTAGCTCCCAGTGCAGGATTGGGACGCAGGAAGATCTAATTCTGTCTGCTGGAAGTTAGAGGTCTAGGAGACAATGGCTGTGAGTAGAGGATTAAGGTGTATTCCAATAAGGGTAATAGAAGTGGGCTCGGATAGGGAGGAATAAGGAAAGTAAGTGATGGCCTATCAGGCACAGGCCTGGCCAGTCGGCATGTCGGAGGGCATGTGGGTGTGCGTTGGCTGGAGGCCAGCTGGCTCAGAGCATAATGGGATCCCTGAAGAGAGTCCTCTAACCTGGTGTGCAGGAAGGCAGTATTCAGGGAGGCCTTCCTAGAAAAGGAGAGAGTCTTTGGCCAAGAGCAGGAAATAGTGAGGCAAAGCTCAGAGACGACAGGATGTGTATGCGATGGGAGGTACCAGCAGTTTGCCATGGAGGACTGAGGGTCCCCGGGAGTGGGGTACCACATGCACCAGGGCCTAGTACCATAGGGAGGGCTCCCAGCACTGGGAACATGGACTTCAAAGGCTGAGCATGGCGCGGGCAGTGCAGTGGAGCAAGAGCGTTGCTCCTGTCTCATCTTGATGGTCTTGAGCATTTTCTTTTTTTTTCTTTTTAAATGACCTCACTGATATATAAAAAGTGATACATGTCAGAAAAAAATTAAGCTTTTATGCATTTATGTCTGGAAATAGATACCATAAACAAAGTCCAAAGACATATGATAGATGTTACAAGAAAAGAGTTAGAACATATATTACAAAAATTGATATCCCTTATCTAGAAGGAGCTTTTTACAAATTGATAAGAAAAAGACAAATAACCTAAGAGATAAATGGACCAGGGAAAGCCTCAAAACTCCAATAACTTAGGGGAAGCACAAGCTCATCCTAACAAGGAGTTAAGGAAAAGAAAATTAAAAGAATAACAAAATATCAGTTATTTAATCAAACTGGCAACATCTAAAAATGTAGCTAGAATTCATTATTGGAGGAGGAAATGGGACTCTCACACTTAAAGGTGGAAGGAAAATTAAGGCATGTTCTTTTGACTCTTTAAGGTTTAAAATGTGCACATTATTTTAATTAGAAATCACATTTTTGGAAATCAAGGCCACACACACAAAAATCATGATGCAAGAAGGTGATATTTTTAAAAATGGAATGCTGATGTATGAGGAAATGTTTAAATAAAGGACATTCATGCTATAGAAGACCAGTGAGTAACTTAGAGGGATTTCCTGGGTAATTATTTAGGTGAATATGGCAAAATATATATTATAAATACAGTGATGTTAAGAACCTAATATATACTCATCATAAAGCATTCAAGAAACTAAGAAAACATCTGAAAAAATGATGATCACTCCCCAGAAATGTAATCCCCAATGATCAACACATATGGGTTTCTTGGTAGAAGTCTGTTTAGACAGGAATATAACATGGAGTCATAAGACCCAAGCCACTTGTCTCCAAAACAGGGTTAAATTAAATTTTAGTTTGGTTTAAAAGAAGAAAAAGAAACTAAAGTAAAATGGAAGAAATTGCTTTATTTAGATAAACATTTCTTCAGCCCAAGGAGTTATTATTTTCTAACAGCCTCCCTCTGAGAAATTATAGAACACGTTGGGAGGCTGGAGACAGTTTTAAATGACGTATTTTAAATTTACACTCTATTGATTGACTTTCTGCTCCGATAGATGAGGAGATCAGCATGCTTATACGTCTCCTCCTCTCACTACCTGATGTTGTTGTTGGGTACATCATTATTTTCATATTTTAAACTGCATAACATCTCTCTCTATTTCTTAGGCATAAGGACGTCAGTTTTTTAAGTCTTAGGGATAATTTCAATGTGTTCTGTATAAAATTTGTATTTTTACCTACAGCTTTGCCAGACTCAAATCCTCTATTTTGATTGTTCTGTTAGTTGACAGACGTATTGGTCAGAATTTGGTTCCATTGCATAAAACAACAAAAAAATGGTGGCTTACACAAAATGAAAGTTTTACTTCTTTTTCATGTAAACTAAGTCTGGAGCCAGCAAGCTGGGGAAGGTTTGGAAGATCTGCAAAGTTATCACTCAGGTCAGCCCCTCCTAGTTGACATCCAAATCACCATTCCGGTTCCTTTTGTCGTCAGGGGTTAAGATGGGGAGTGCTCCAGACTTCACCCCTCCCATCTCCCTTTCAGGCAGCATGGATGAAGGCTGAAGACACACATCTTCCTTCTGTTTAACTAGACTTCGGAGAAGTTGCACAAACTCAGGGATTGACCTGGTGGAAACTCAGGGCTTGACTGTAGCTAGCTGCGACGGAGGCTGAGGAAGATGGAGCCGTGGGTGAGTGACAAGGTCCCTGAGAAAATTAGAATTCTTTATAACTTGTAAATTATACTGAAGGAGGAGGAAACAGACATTGGAAGGTAATAGTCTCCACACTGCATTTCCACCACGGCCTGCTCAATGCCATTATCAAATAGCTTTTCAACAACGGGTCACAGTTACCGCAATGACTTCAATTCTTTCACATTTGGAGATGTCTTCTAAGGATCTTCATTCTTGAATGACATTCTTGACTGGATGTCACAATCTTGTCTTACATTTTTTTTCCATCAAAATTTTGAATGTGTTTCTCTATTGTCTATTCTAGAGTTAATATACATGGTTCCAAAGACTCAGGCTAGCCTGGTTTAGGGTAACTTATTAATAACTTTTCTACCTTGACTCCTTAAGAATTCTTCCTTGCCTTGAACGTTAACATTGCCAGATTGTCTGGATGTTGATTTTTCTGTCATCTCCCTACTTTTTTACCCCAATATCCTTGATAATAATGTGTGTGTGTGTTCAGCAAATTCCATTATTTCTCTTTTCAGAGGTTTGTGGTATTTCTACTTCATTTCTTAGGCTTTCTACTATGGGAGCGTCAGTTATTCTAGTGGAATATCCACTTTGTTTTCTGAACCCATGAACCACCCCCTGCATCCTGCGATTCTGTGCTTTTCCTCTGTTCTCTCTGTGGCTGTCTCTAGTGGGTGTGGATGGGCCACAGAGCAGCGAGCTGCAGAGCTCTGGCGTGTGCCCCAGGTACCTCCTGGGCTCTGGGGTGTGCAGGGGGACCCCTGGGCTTGTACAGCTGTGAGGCACATTGCGCTTACCTGGTATCAGGCATTGACTTCTCATCTTCCCATCTGCATTTGTTCTGTTCTTAATTTTCATAACTGACTGGTTCCTGAATATTTTTATGTTCTGTTGGCTTTGACGTCGTTTCATTGGCTCTGCGGCTCCCTTGACATATTATTCTATTGCTTCTTTAAACAGCCGAGTAGAGGTACCCTTGATGTACAGTGAACTGTGCACATTGAAAGTGACAATTGGATAAGCTTCGACACATGAAAGTACATGAAAATGAGGACATAATTAACACAGTGAGCATGTACCACACCCCCAAAGTCTCCTGGTACCTCTTGGTAACCCCTCCTTCTTGATCTGTCCTGCCAGGGGCCCCGCCTTCAGGCAAACATTGATCTGATTTATTTACTTGTAGAATTGAATGTTAGGCTGGGGATGTAGCTCAGTGATAGAAAACTTGACTAGAATTGAATGTTATAGAAATGAAATCATAATCTCTCTCTTGCGCTCTCTCTCTCTCTCTCTCTATATATATATATATACACACACACACATACATATATATACACAAATATATAAGATTCATACTTTATATGTGCATATGTATGCATGTGTGTGTGTGTATATATATATATATATATATATATATATATATATATATATATATATATATATTTGAAATACAGAAACTATACAGTATATAGGGGCAGGAGGCCTGACTTCTTTCACTAAGAATAATTACTTTGAGATTCATCTCTTTTGTTGATGGTTTCAATAGTATACCCCTTTTTATTGTTAAGTAGTATTCCATTGTAAGGATATACCACAATGTTTGTGCATTCACCTGTTGATAGACTTTTGGACTGCTTCTACGATTGCTTTATTACAAATAAGCTACTATGAACAGTCACATACAAATATTTTTATGGGCGTAAACTTTGGCTTTGTTTGGGTAAATACCTAGGAAGTGGAATGGCTGGATCATATAGTAGATGTATTTTTAACTTTCTTAAGAAACTACTAACACTCACTACTAACTACTAACTAACTACTGGCTGGATCATATAGTAGATATATTTTTAACTTTCTTAAGAAACTACTAACACTCACTACTAACTACTAACACTCATTCTGGTTCCTTTTGAGATTTCCAGTTAGTGCTTAGTCTTGTCAATGTTGGTATAGTCAATCTTTTAAGTTCTAATTTTTAGTTCTAATAGGTGTGGAGCTATAACTCATTCTGGTTTTTATTTGAGTTTCCCTAAATACTAATGATGCTAAGAATCTTTTCATGTGTATATTAGCCCCTCATATATATTCTTTGGTAAAGGGTCTTTCTCCATATATTTTTTTCTTTTGATTTCTCTTAGCAGTGCTTTGTAGCTTTTAGTTTTTATGCTCAGAACATGTTTTGTAAGATTTTTCTGTAAATATTGAATCCTTTTGTTACTATCTTTTCAAATTTCAATTTTTATGTTCATTGCTAATAAACAGAAATACCAATGATTTTTTAAAATATTGAGTAATATCTTATAACTTGACTAACCCTACTTACTATTTATAGTAGTTATTTTGTAGATTTTAACATATTTTCTACATAGGCCATTAATCATCTGCAAATAAAGGCAGTTTTTTTCTTACTTTCCAATCTAGATATCTTCTGTTATTTTTTCTTGCCTTATTATCTTGACAAGAATCTCCAGGACAATGTGGTATCAGTGATATCACATAAAAGTGATATCAGAAAACTTTGACTTATTTCTATTTTGAAGGGAAAGTATTAATTTTTCACTGCTAAGTATAATGTTAGCAGTAAGTTTTTGGTTGATGCTCTTTGTTAGATTGAAGAAATTCCCTTCTATTCCTTATTTGCTAAATTTTTTTTTGAATCAAGTATTGATCTTGCACTTAGTCAAATCCCTTTTCTGCATCTACTTTTTAATTATATTTATTTTTTAATTTGTTCTGCTTAGTTGTACATGACAGCAGAATGCATTTCAATTCATCATACACAAATGGAGTGCAACTTTTCGATTCTCGGGTCATACATGGTGTAGAAACATACTATTCATGCAATCATACATGTACCTAGGGTAATGATGTCCATCTCATTCCACCATCTTTCCTATCCTCATAATCCCTCCCCACCCTACCCTTTGCCTAATCAAAAGATTCTCCATTCTTACCATGTTTTTTCTTTTTTAATCCGTCAGACTGGTGATTTTTTTTTTTTAATATGAAACCAACTTTTCATTCCTGGGATAAACCCATGATATGGAATCTTTTTTGCATATTGTTGGAGTCAATTTTCAGATTTTTGCACACATGTTCACAAGGTATAGATTTATGTATAATGATGTATAGATTTCTTTTCTAATAATATTTATTTTGGGTTCTTGACCTCATAGAATGAGTTAAGAAGGACTATCTCTTCAACTTTCTAGAAAAGTTTGTGCAGAATGGTATAATATTTTTCCTTAAATGTTGAATTCACCCATGAAGCGATTTTGATTTGGAGTTTTTCTTCTGGGAAAATTTAAATATAAATTTGAAAATCAATAGGGGATACTCAAGCTATTGATTTCTTTCTGAGTGGGGTTTGATGATTTTGTCCAAATCATCTAAGACATAGAAATGACCATCATACAGTGCTTTTATAAACCTTTAACGTCTGTTGAATCTGTAGTGATGTCATATCTCTCTGTCCTGATATGGATAATGTGTTCTCTCTTGTTTTTCCTAATTAATTTTGATAGATGTTCATTCACTTTATTAATCTTCTTTTTTGCTTGGTTGATTTTTAATCTATATTTTTCTATTTAATTGTTTTTTTTCTGTTCTGTATTATTCTGTTCTGATGATTCCCTTCTCATATTTTCACTTTAATTTGTTCTTCTTTTTTTGATTTTTTTAGTCTGAAAGTAGAAGTAATTGACTTGCAGCTCCTCTTTTTTTATTTTTTATTATAGACATTCAGGGCTATAAATGTTCCCCTAAATACTGCATTAGTTGCATCCCATACCTTTTTACAGGTTATATTTTTAGTCTCATTTCACTCAAGATATTTTTAATATTACTTCTGAATTGTTATTTGCCAATGAGTCAGTTAACAGTGTATTATTTAATTTCTACATATTGGGGGATTTTTCAGCTCTTTCTTATTTACTGACTCATTTAATTCCAGTGCTAGCAGAAAACACAATTTAAGTTCTTTAAAATATATATGTAGATTTGTTTTTTAATCCTAAATAGGTTCTATCTTGATAAATGTTTTATAGGCACTTGAAAAAGATGGGTATTCTACCTTTGGTGGTAAAGTATTTTATAAATGTCAATTAAATCAAAATGGTTAATGCTGTTAACAATATTTTCCCCATGCTTTTTTTCTCACTTTTCTGTATTGAAAGGTAATATTATTTATAACTATAATTGTAGATTTGTTCATGTCTCCTTGAAGTTCTATCAGTCTGTTTCATAAATTTTAAGTTCTGTTATTATTTGTATAACTTGGGATATTTGTATCATTTTAATTAACTGTTCTTGTTGTCTTAATAACATGACCCTCTTTTTCTCTGATTTTTTAATATAGTCACTTCTGATTTTTTAATATAGTCATAATATAGTCACTTCAACTTTCTTACAGTTATGTTTATGTGATATATCTTTTCCTACCCTTTTATTTTTACTCTATTTGTCTTTATATTTAAGTGAATTTTTTTTGTAGGTAGCCATACGGTTGAATCTTATTTTTTCCCTCTCAAATATGATGATCTCTGTTTTTATTTAGAGAGTTTAGACCATTTATCCTTAATATGATTATGGATAAGGTTAGGTTTGAATTAACCATCTTGATGTTTATATTTTCTTCATCCATCTATTAATTGTTCCTCTTTTCTTCTTTTTTAATAATTTCCATTTTGAAATCACTATAGGTACACAGAATAGTTGCCAAGAATAACCAGTGCTCCTCAATGTTAATATCTTCAATAATAGTAGGATAATATTAAAACCAGGAAACTGATATTGCTGTAACCCATACAGCTGATTCACATTTACAATTTATACATACACTCATTTGTGGCATGCATAGCTCCATGTAAACATCACCATGATCAACAATCAAGATGTGTAACTGTGTCATGACTACAAATTTCCCTTATGCTGCTTCCCTAAAACTATGCATTCTCCTTGTGATTTCCCCACATTCTCATTAACATTTGGTGTTATCACTAGTTGTTTCTTAAATTTTATCCTTTGGAATGAGTGGTATATTTTAGGGTTTTAATTTACATTTACACTGTTGAATATTTTTAATATATACTGTAACTATTTGTATATCATATTCAACAAAATGTCTGATCATGCTCCTTGGTAATTAGGTTTTCCAAAAATATTGAATTCTGAGGTTTCTTTATATATTATAGATTAAAATTCTTTGTTGTCTAATTTGTGATATGCAAATATTTATATCAGTCTTTAATTTGTATTCTCATCATCTTTACAGTGCCTTTCACCAAGTTTTGAAATTTTGGTAAAGTCCAACTTTATCAACATATTCTTTGTATGAATTGTGATTGTGGTGTCAAGTCTAAGGACACATTGCTTAATACTATGGCCTGTGTATGTCCTCCTGTTTTGTATATTTTCCCTAAAATTTTACTCTTTTACGTTTTACATTTAAATCCATCACCCACTTTGTGTTAATTTTTGTATGAGATGTGAGATTCAAGTTCAGGTTTTTAAAAATTATTATTATTTGGGGTCTGGTCTCCTAATGGCCAGCAGCATTTGTTGAAAAGGCTGTTTCCCCTCCTTTGCACCTTGATTTTGCACCTTTGTCAAAAATTAATTGGACATCTCCGTGTGGGTCAGTTTCTGGTTTCTCTAATATACTCTTTCTATTTATGTGCACCTCTCCCTGCTAACACGTTGTCTTAATTAGCGTAACTATAACAAACTACAAGATATGAATATATTCTTTCTCAAATTTTCATCTGCCCCTTTTGGAATTGAGTATTTTTATGATTTCATTTTATCTCTGCTTGCTCATTAACTGTACCTGTTCTTTTTATTTTCTGTTTTTTAGTCCAGATTTATTCTTTCTTTTTAGGTTTTGTAATAAACATCTGTAACTTCATTTGATAAGCTATAAGAAACATTAAACAATATAATTCCATTTTACTCTCCAGGCCTTGGTGCTATTACCGTTATGTATTTTACTTCTCCCTCTGTGATAAGTCTTGCAATACTTTGTGAGCAGTTTTATTTTAAATAGCCAATCCTCTCTTAAGTGGATTTAAATAGGGAGATAACACCTTTGGTACTTGATTATCATTTCCAGTGCTTCTTATTTCTTTGTGCAGATCCCAATTTCTTCCTGGTATCATTTGCCTTGCACTTGGATGATTTTCTTTCTTATTTCACTATAGGATATGTCCAGTTGTGATGGATCCCCTCAGTTTTCATCTGTCTGAAACCGTCCTTACTTTGACCTCAGTTTTGAAGGGTATTTTGGTTGGGTATAGAATGATAGGTTGGCAGTTCTTTCACTACTTTAAAGATGTTGCTACATCTCTTCTTACTCTCTGAATTTCTGATAAGAAATCTTTTGTTACAATTTTTCCTCTATACATAATGTGCTGTTGCCTTTGGCTGCTTTTTGAATCTATTTTTGTCATTGATTTTAAGCAATTTTACTATCATCTGGCTTAGTGTACTAAAGATTGAACCCAGAGGTGCTTTACTGCCGAGCTGTATGCCCATATACCCATTCCTCTTTATTTTTAAATTTTGAAATAGGGTCTCATTAAGTTGCCAAGTTTGTCTTCAAACTTGTGATCCTCCTGCCTCTGCCTCCTTAGTATTTGGGCTTATGCGGTGTGCCATCATGCCCAGTAAGTTTTAAAAGGTTTTTAGCCATTATTCAATCTTCAAATATTCCTTCCCATTTATGTATCAGATTTCACTTACACATATATGGGTTGCTTGAGCTTGTTTCACAGCTTAGTCATGCTTGCTTTATTTTTCAGTTTTTCTTATTAACATTTCAGTTTGGATAGTTTCCGTTGCTATGCCTTAAGGTTTATGAAACTTTCTTCCCTGTGTGATGAATTATCTGCCATTCATCTCATCTCTAGAAGTTTGACTTACATCTTTCTGAAATCTCTTTGTTTCCTTTTCTTGAACACATGGAATACAGTTATAACTAAGGCTTTAGTGTTCTTGTGTATGAATTCTTTCATCGGTATCACTTCTAGTCAATTTGATTAGTCAGACTGATTAAAATTTATCCTGGTTATGGATTGCTTTTTCCTTCTTCATATATGTGTATATATATATATATATATATATATATATATATATATATATAGAGAGAGAGAGAGAGAGAGAGAGAGAGAGATATCAGCAATCCAGCAATCCACTATCAGGATAAACTTTACTGTGTAAGGATAAATACTAAACTATGTATAGTATATAATATACATACATTATATATATATATATATATATATATATATATATATATATATATATAATTTTACTAATTTCTATATATTTTGAATTTCATTTTATTGGGTGTTGGCTAATTTTATATTCACATATACATTATTGGGTGCTATTTTGGGACTCAGATAAGTTTCTTAGAAGCATAAATCTTTCATGTCTTGCTTCTAAGACTTGTTAAGCATGACCAGAGCAACATTTAGTCTTAAGCTAATTTTTCCCAATCACTGAAGCAAAACCACTTAAAATGCAGTAGTCTTCCTTTATTTACAGATTTGATTTCCATTGTTTCAGTTCCCCATCAAATGTGGCCCAAAATTATTAAATGGAATATTCTAGAAATGAGCAATTTGAAATTTTCGAATATCGCACTGCTTTGAGTAGATGATGAAATCTCATGCTGTCTTCCTCTGCCCTTCCTGAGATGTGAATCATCCCTTCTTCCAGTGTACTCATGTTGTATATGCTACCCTCCTGTGGGTAACCTAGTAGTTCTTTTTATCAAAAAATATGGTTTCAACATTGTAGTGTTTTTGGTCAACTAACCCCACATAGTAGCCTAATGTTACATCACAGTGCTTGTATCCTTCACCTTACTTGATCTTATCACATAAGGCATTGTGTCCTCTCATATCATTACCCAAAAGGGCAAGTATACTATCTTAAAATATTTTGAGAGAGAAACAACATTCACATGACTTTTATTGGAGCATGTAATTAAAATTGTTCTATCTTATTAGTGACTGCTATTAATCTCTTACTATGTCTCATTTATAAATTAAACTTTATCATAGGTATGTATTATAAGAAAAAAATGGTATATTTAGGGTTCAGGGTTCTCCATAATTTTGGCATCCACTGAGGGCCTTGGACCCCTGTGGATGAGGTGAACCTCTGTACTGTTTCTAATGCCTTGAGAAGTCCATCCTGGTGATAGGGGCTGCTCCCAGGCCTGCAAGAGCACTTGAAGGTGCCCCAGGCTAGTCCCCCCCAGGCAGGGTGTGGGGGTGACAGGGCTCTTTAGTCTCCCTTCCTTTAGGACTCCTTGTCCTTAGTTGTCTGTCCTGTGACTTGAAAACTATTGTTTCATGTATTTTGCCTGGTTACTTGGGCAAAGTTTTCTGTCTTACTTTATTTTGGTTGAAAGTAGAGACTTTTTTTTTTAATTGCTTTATCATCTGTTCTTTAGGCTCTTATTTTGATAAATTTATTTTTATTAAGTTTTATCATAACAGAGAAGTGTTCCCTATTATTTGGATTTTATTTGTTTTTCCAGACTGAGTTCTTTATCTGATTCATTCGTTACTTTTGTTCCCGAACAATATTTGCATAGTTGCCTTGCCAGTTATTTTAATCTTGTTTATACCTTGCATAGAGACTGTTGTTCAGTTTTTGGCTGTGAAATAGTCAGTGGATTGTCTTAACAATTTTCCCACTTTGTCTGAAACATATTTATCTTTCCCTCTGAACTGCATTTTAAGGGTTAGGTGTTTTATTGTATCAACCATGCTCTACTTGGGAGTGCAAAGGGAGGAGGGCCGATTTAAGGAAGAAAAATCTTTATATCTCTGGCCCTTAAAAATGTGGTGGGCACATAGGAGAGTCTGCAGAAGAAGGATTTGAAGAAATGAGTGCATTGCACACTTTGACTCTCTGTTCCACTCCATCTTCCCGTCTCCAGAAGGTTCAACCCTCTTGAGCAATAAGGGGGCAGATGGGCCATGTCAGCACCAAACTAATGGGAGAAATCAGTCAGACTGATACTGGTTCTTTGGACCAAGTTCTTCTGGGCAGTGACACCAATCAACAGAACAGGCAGGACAGTGTGAAAGCAAGACCTTATGACTTGTGATTTAGGCTGATTTCAATGCAAGATAGTGGGAGAAACCATGGTGAAGATTCCATTTGAGCTATGTAGCTCGCCAATGCTTTCCCTTCAACATCTTTTCTTTGTCCACAGCACAACCATTTTCCAAACTCCTTCTTACACCTTCTTCTAAGTAAGACTAATTAGGTCACAATTTGGACCACAGCTCAGTTTTTTTTTTCCATACTGAGGAGTGAATGCAGTTAAACCCCACCATGGTAGGCAAGTGCTCTATCCCTGAGTTACACCCCAGTCCTTTTTATTTTATTTTGAGCCGTGATCTAAGTTGCCCAAGCAGGCACTGAACTTGTTCTCCTCCTATCTCAGCCTCTTGAGTGGATGGGATTACAGACATGCACCATCTCACCTGGCTCATATCCTGGTTTTAATAACTGCATTTATGGGTAGCTGTTCTCATCCGATGGATTATTATAAATGGGGAAATCAGGGGGTGCATGTACAGACCAGTGTCTATTGGAATTCCTGCTTCCAAAGGGTTCTCAACTCATTTAAGTCTTAAGATGACAAGAATGTATACTGTGCAGAGCGATTCCCTCCTCATGGTCCTAGGAACCTGGTCTATTTTTCTTAAGGTTCATGGACTTCTTTGAGCAGCCTGAGTTTATTAACTATTGTCATGTTTGACCCACACCCCAACATATTTCATTTCCTTTTGATCACTTTGCCCATGAACCAACTGTTCTTTGAACCATAAATATTACAAAGCCTCATGACTCCAGGGCAGTGTTTGCTCCAACATATTGAAGTCCCTTAGCCTCTTGCGGGGGTGAGGGCAGAGAGTGGCCATCGGTGCCATTTTTCAGTCATGGCTCTGAGGCTCCTGGAGATCTCCTGGCAATGGGAAAGACGATGAAGAAGGAAGGGCTGGAGTGGCAGTGTCCTAGGAGACTCCCAGTTAATCACATGGATTCGATCCTGACTGCTTTCTTGGGGTGCCTGCCAAAAGTCATGAGGGGGTCAAGATAATTGGCTGGGGAGGCCTCAGTGTGAAGGCAGAAGGCAATAGGCAGGTCTCTAATGAGACGTATCCGGGAAAAGTGCTGTGAGTTCCAAGCCTGCCAATATCTGAAACCCGGGGAGAGTGACAGGATGTTCACAGAGAGCAATAAAAATGATTGAGCCTCCAGAGAGACTGATTTATGACAAAGGCTCTCAGAGCTCAGTACATTTTACTGTGGCCCAGCAGAGCAGGGAGGGAAGGAGCAGGTGGGGATTCTCTATAGGGGACAGAGCAGGAATAGAGGTGGACCTTGAAGAGTGGGAAAGGATTGGGGAAATGTGGAGAAGAAACCTGGAGGACAGGGAAGACATAGAAAAGAAGAAGAATTTGGGGGGAAATCTATGAGAATGTATCTGCAAGGGCCCTTGGAATTGAGGGGCAGCTGGGGAAGACTTGAGGTTGCCAGGGTTGCTTATGCCATTCAAATGCTCATCCTCCTCCATCAGACTTGGAGTCTTTTCCGTAGTTCCTTCCCGATTGCCTGTCCTGGGGATTTCAGTGTCTCTCTCCACTTCCAGGGACCACCACTGGCTGGAGGCACCAACTCCCCCAGACAGTGAGCATCCTGGGAATCCAGTACCCAGCACAGGACTGTGCATTGAGCTAGGTACTCCAGGAAGACTATTATTTCAAATCACTAGGTTTGGGCTAGAAAGGGCCATTACAGAAGAGGGTCATTTAGAAATGGTTAAATGCTCCTCAGGAAGCCCCTGCCTTAGACCTCCCTTTATTCCCATCCAAGAAGGCCTCTGGCTGCAGAAAGCTCTTTATGTTGCATTTAATAGAAGCAATATGCCCGTGGGGAATGCTGCTCTGAGATCCAGGACTGAGCCTTAGAGTAGTATGAGGTTGAACTGTTGGAGAGGTGTCTCCAATTCCACTTCCAAAATTACAGTGTAAAGCTCTTCAAAGAAGAGATGAAATAAGGATAATCATAATAGTCATGGTGAGGTCCCACATTTCTGTACCACTTACAGGTCACAGAAAGCTTTCACAGCCATTAACCATTTGCCCTCGTAGCATCCTTGCCTATCTCAGTGGGTTGTCAGGAAAATCAAAGGTTTCCCCCAGGAACTGAGACTACAGGCATGCCCCACTTTAAGCAAATCCTGCTGTGAGCATTTAGGTAAAGAAAGACTACTTCACAGAGGAATTTAACGGGGTTATTTGAAATGGCAGGGTTCCCCCAGCATGCAAAGTAATAAGAGGCAATTTACTAGAATGCTTGATTGATTGACACATATCTTGTTCATGACCAGCTGTATGCCTGTAGCATCTAATGTGTGCTGATCATGGCTATTTGTGCTTGGAAAATGAATCAGATGTGGTCTATGCCTAAGGGAGTAGGACTCTTTGCATCTCTTTGTTCATTTTCCAATCCCCGCCCCCCACTTTACATCCGGTTATCACAGGAAATGGCTTATGTACCTAGGATGGCCAGGATTGCATTAGATCATCCCTTAACCCCTAAACTGAATGGAGTGCTTCTCTGACACCTTGGTTTAAGAGCTAACAGAGAGAAGCCATTCCTTTGCAGGGAACAGGGCTGCAAGATCGAACACTCAGGAGAGGCCAGTGGCCACACTTACTGCCCTGTGGAGAGGGCTGGTCTTCACTGTGGTAGCATGACCCATGCACAGAGACACCTAGTATGATCTGGGACCCTACTCCCACTTTCTGTGGTCTTCCTGATCCAGTCACTGAGCCCCCACCCCCACCGCCTTTAACTTAAGCAGATTCAAGTCAGGTGTCCTTCACTTGCAGTCAAAAGAATTGTTAACAGAATTTTTGCTAAAGAGACACAAGGTACATATGCATAACTCCTTTGGTATTTGCAAAGGCAGTTCAATGTGGTGGTTGAGAGTTGGACTTCAAATATCTGAAACAACAAAGATTTGAAATACTCAAACGTTGATCCAAAGGAGATCAGTTAAATAAATATTGGTATGTATCCATACAAGGAAATACGATTCAACTGCCAAAAAAAACGAGTAGCTTTCTATTCTGATAACGCTCCAAGCTGTTTTGCTGAGTTGAAAAGATAAAGTGCTCGTTGAGCTATGTGACTGCAACTACTAGCACGGGTTAAAATGTTTCTGACTAAGCCACTTGCTGGTGAAGATATAGAGCAACAGGAACTGTCATGCTTTTCTGGTGGAATGAAACATAGAACATTCTGGAACATAACCTGACAGTTTCTTATAAAAGTTAAACATGCATGTACCATGTGACCTATGCATTGTACTCCAGGGCACTCCAAGGTAAATGAAAAGTGATGCTCATATAAAATCCTGTACACAAATATTCTGTACACAAATATATAATAGCTTACTTTTAATAGTCAAAACATGAAAACAACTCAGAGATCTTCCAACAGAAGAATGGACAAGCTGTTCTGCACTCCTACAAAGGATAGGACTCAGCAATAAAAGATCTATTTATTTCTATTTTTTTTAGTTGTTGATGGACAACTTTACTTTATTCATTTATTTATATGCAGTGCTGAGAATCAAACCCAGTGCCTCATACATTCTAGGGAAGCACTCTACCACTGAGCTACAACTCCAGTTCTGGAAAGAACTACAGATACACACAACATATTGGGTGGATCTCAAGAGCATGGTGCTGATTGAGAAAAGCTTTTCTCAAAATTGCATATGATTCCTCTTATATAACATTTAAAAATTTTTTTTGTGGCACTAGGGATTGAACCCAGGGGTGCTTTATCACTGAGGTACATCCCCAGCCCTTTTTACTTTTTATTTTGAGACCGGGTCTTGCTAAGTTGCTGAGGCTGACCTCAAACTTTCAATCCTCCTGCCTCAGCCTCCTAGTAGCTGGGATTATAGGCACATGCCACCAAGTATTTTATAATATTCTTGAAATGAAAAAAATTATGATGATGTAGAATAGAATATTGGTGGCTTAAGGTTGGGAAAAGGGTATGACTAAAGGGTGGTATGTCAGATTTCCTCTGTGGCAATAAGATAGTTCTATATCTTGATGGAGGTGGTGATGACACAAGTTTATACATGTCAATAACTTCCTAGAGCGATTTACCAAACCCCTTCAAATTAGTGCAATTAAAACCTTGTAAAATCTGAGTAAGGTTCATAGTTAATTGAACCATACTTTGTCAATTTCCTGGTTTTGGTCACTCTGCTATGCTTGTTAAAGATACAGTCCTTGGCGCGTTCCCAGGGGCTCACAGGAATTCTCTATACTGTTTTTGTAACTTCAGAGTCTAAAATTATGTTAAAATTAAAAATAAATGTAGTGCAGGACAATATATATATAATATCTGAACTTTTGAATAAGAAATAGTGAAATAAAGCATGTTTACTTATGCAGAATGCAGGATGACATTGAGGAGGACCCTTGGCTCCCTGTTCTTTCCGGGTTTTGAATCATGTTTATGGTGTCTTAATTTTCTTGAAAAATTCTGAAGATGAGCATGCACTCTGGAGTTCTATGTAGCTCTTCTGAACCTCTGCTGCAGTGTTTTCCAGCTGTTTTACTTTGTAGAAGCCAATTCACCCATCTGTGCCTGTTTCCTATCTGTAAAATGGAGCCTCTAATAATCGTACGTATCTCACAGGGTTGTTAGGAGGATTAAGCAATCCAAATGAAGGTGCTCAGCACTCTTTCTACCTGGAAATAGAACAGTTCATATTCTTTGCACATCTCTTGGAAGAATGGAAATGGAAACAGGGACGGCTGGGCCAGTAGAAGGTCACTCATTAGAAACATGGGAACTTGAACTCGAATCTGTCTTATGCCAAAGCCTGTGCTCTTGACCTCTACCTTCCCCTGCCTCCATTTCCCACCTGGAGGCCCCTTTCCCATTTCCAGCTTGGACCTGAAAGGAGGAAAGGAAGGCGTCAACACTCAGTACAAATGTCCTATCCCCTTCAGTCTCTTCTTTGTGTCCAGATAAAGGGCCAAATGGGAAGGCATGGGCCATGGCCCTGGCCTTGGTCAGGGACTGGGCTGCAAGGGTCAGTGTGCCCAGGGTGGGCCCCACCGCCAGGACTCAGTAACTGAGACCGAGCAGCCACAGGGCCTGCTGCCAGAACATGTTTTAATAAAACAAATTCATTTCACATTCTAAATCGTAATTTCTGTTAAACTAATAGCTTTCTTAGGACATCTTGAACCGTGTGCTAGTTGGGGTGATGGTGGCTCTCAGGCCTCCTTCTGGAGAAATAGGATGTGGAGAGTTCGTGTGGCTGGAGCCTTCTTCCTGGGATGGGGCTGGTGAGAGACTGGGCCCCCAGAGAGTGGGCCAGTTCTCTGAGAGGGCTCGTGGGAAGGACGTGGGGCAAGCGTGGTCCCATGGAGGAGTGAGGGCTTCTGCCTGGTGCAGGTTCATGATTTGAGCCTGTGAAATTGATTTTTCCTTCTAGTCTCTGGATTCCTGGTTGGAACAATGGCTAGCACAGACTCTCTCTCCCTGCTTCCAGCCCTCCATGGCTCTGACAGTTTTAACACCTGGAAATATGGTAAAAGGAATAGAGAGGACACTGGCTTGGTCCGGACGCCTTTCTGTTCAGATTTTGTGGGTTGAATCTCCCTGGTTTTTTTTTTTTTTTTTTAGGCACTGGAGATTGAACCCAAAGACTCGCAAAGGTTAGGTGAGTACTGACCACTAAGCTATATCTCCAGGACTGGATGCAGGATTTGCTTGTTTGTTGGTTGGCTGGTACTGGTGGATTGAAACCAGGGGTGCTCAACCAGAGTCACATCCCCAGCCCTTTTTCATATTTTATTTAGAGACAGGGTCTCGCTGAGTGCTAAGGGCATCACAGTTGCTGAGGCTGGCTTTGAACTCACAATCCTCCCGCCTCAGCCTCCCAAGCTGCTGGGTTCAATGGCATGCATCCCTGTGCCCAGAGGATCCATGATTTAAGGATAGATAAAGTAGAAGGAAGAATGAGTGACGGCAGAGCGGTTTAAATGTGTAAAGATTTTTGTTCCTTCAACAGCCAGTGTATAAGATTCTCTTTCTTAGTAGACATTTTCTCAGTTGCTTCAGACACAAGGGCATGCAATCCCGGCCTGTCGAGGGTCTTGAAGTTTACTAAGGGAACAGATGGAAAGATACGGAAAATACCTGTGGCCAGAATGCAGAGGGATCGAGTGTGGGAGTGAAGAACCCCACCATCCATCTGAGGGAAGAAACACTTTGTTTTCTAATGTAAGGGTTTCAAAAAATTCCTGCACAAATGCATTTTATTTGGCTTATATAGTATGTTAAAAATCATATGCATCCAATTATAAAAATAGAGGGATTTTAGGCAAAACCTGGAATCCTGCTCTTGATGATGGAGAAGTGTGGGCCACATTCCCACAGGGACAGGCTGGAGCTTAGTAGAGCCTGCGCTCCCCAGGTCCCTCGTCCCCACCGTGCCCTCTCCATGATTCCTCCTGAAAGTCCCATGTGTTTTCTTCACCTTTTTGACCCCACTGATATCTGAGTTTGTTGCCGAGGGTCTTGTTGGTCCTGCGATGGGTCACCTGCATGGTGACTGGGCCCATTCTGAACTGGGTGGGTGAAGGTCTGCTGCACACCTGCAGACCCCTGGGGACCACTGGTGCTTCTGAGCATCATGAACAGAGAGATGGGAAGCATCTTCCAAGCCCCAGGGGCCCCTTGGCAGGTGCAGATTCCAATTCGAATAGTTTTCCTTTTTGCATTTGCTCATCTGAAAAGTCCTCCCAGACCCTCCTGCTTATTAACAACCTGCACACCACGCTGTGCTTAAAGTTCAGAGCGCCATAGGATACGGAGTCGTAATTAATCTCAGTCCCTGAGTTCTAGAACACTGAGAGCAATTATAATTTACTGTCGGAAAACCAATTTGGGGAAGCGGTGGTGTTCGCGCCCCTGATCAGGGTGCCACCAAATGCCACTTCCCGTCCACGTGCTGCCTGCTGGGAGAGTAAGACCTTTAGTTTCTACACCTCTGGGAGGTGTCAGATGGAGAAGGCAGGCAGAGAGAAGAGAGGGCGGGTGTGGGTCTGCAGGACACTGCTGGGTGTGGCCTCTGAGACCTGTCAACATCCTGCTGTAGCCACATCTAATCTTTCCGTCCAATCCAGTTTCACAACCACCCTCCATGCCTCTTCCGGGTCCCCAAAATTCCCTGACTCCAGCAGATGTCAGGCAGTTTCTTGTTCTCTGCCCCCGCCCCCCCCCCCGCCCCTTGCCCAGTCATACCCTGCATCCTGGGGCCAGGCTCGAGTGTCCAGCTCTGCCCACAGCAGTCATCTTTTCACCCTTTATTTCTATTCTGGTCAAGTTCTAATTGTCCAAATATCCAACCGACTCTGAGAGGACGGTCCTGGGGCCTTTCCAGTTATGGTTCAGGGGGACAGGAGCGAAACGCCATAGCTCAAATGAACATGCTCCCAGCCACGTGGTCAGGGACAGAGACCAGCTTCCGGCTGTCACAATGGGGTCACAAGCTGCTGGATGTTTGTGGGCCATCTTCTCTGCTGCCCTGTGCTGTTCCCTGGTCCAGCAGGACGGTGGGCAGGTGATGAGTGCCTGCAGGATGACAAACCTGACAAAAACACATATGCACACCAGTGGGCACAAATACCAACCCTCACAGAGGAACACGCTGATGATGGAGTCCATTCATTCATTCATTCAGTCACTCACCCAATATTGACAGGTACCCGTACCTGTCCTGTGCCCATTCTTAGAGATACTGGAATAAATATATCTTTGTTTCTGATCCCAGCTTAAAAGTACCCATAATCCAGTGTGATCAGAGCTCCGTTAGAGCCATTTAGGGCTCATGGAGCACACAGGAGGGGCCCTCTACTCTAGTGCTGGGGAAGCACCTGGGAGAGGTGATCTTTGAGCAAGGCCTGGATGTCTCTGATCTCCAGCACTGCACTTCAGAGTGGTTCTAAGTTTATACAAGTGTGTGTGTGTGTGTGTGTGTGTGTGTGTGTTTTCTTTTAAAAAGGGGATCCTGTCATCGTAGCCACCCTTGGATATCTTGCCTTGGGCAGTGCCCAACATGTAGGGAAACGTGTCTGGTACCTGTACATTGGATGAAGAAATGAACAAATGAGGGTTTTCCAGACAAGGACTGTGGACAAGGCAGGTTAGGTGGGGGCAGCCTGGACAGGTGGAGGAATGCAGGGTCTGGGGAGGCCTCCGTGGTGCCTGGAGAGCGGGGAGAGGAAATGTGGGGGGTACCAGGGGCGAACAAAGACCAGCTCCCGGCCGTCACAGTGGGCTCACAAACTCTGCCACCTCCAGGGAGGACACAGACAATGGAACTTAGGGAAGGAGACAGGAGTGGGGCCACAGGAATTGGGGGGACCCATGGAGAACTGTAGACTACCAGATCCACCAACACCACTGGAATGTGACTTTGAAATGGTGCTCTGAGCCAAACCAAATCCCTGGGCCCCAGGTCACAAGAGTGCGCAACCTCCTGTTCCCTCTGCCCAGTCCTATGCCACGGGCTGTGTGGCACTTGGGAAAAGCCCTGCCTTGGGTTTCCAGGGGAACAGGAGCAACCCCCAGCTCTGCCACGGCTTTGCCAGCTTGCCAAGAGTGTGGCCGGAGCTCCTCCCTCTCCAGCCTCTGTTTGTCATCTGCCGTTCCACCCGCACTGCCCACCTGCTGGTGTGCCTCCAGTGTGCTGGGTGCTCTACAGAGGTGAAAGCAGAGGTCCTGAGGGGGCAGAGGTTCGGGCTCCCCTGGAATGAGGGGCGTGGTAGAAGGCAGCCTCAGGCAGTCTGACTACCTCGGAGGAGGCCGGATTCTGGGCGTTACCCCGGCAGGTGAGCCGGCTATGGAGGCACTGCCAGGACTGGAGGGAGGGGCGACTACAGGACAAGCTAACCCTTGGGATGCGGCACAGCAGCCTGGGTGCGGCGCCCCCTGGAGCCCGGCCCACCCACACTCTCCAGCTGCGGAGATGAAGATGGATAGAGGGGACTGCAAAGAAAGAACCTGGACTTGCACTTTTATAATCTGTTTTTAAAATAATAAACTTTTAAACCTAAAAAGAAAAGAAGCAGCCCAGGCCCTGGCTGGCGTCAGAGGAAGGGAGGCCTCAGGAGGACACTGAGGCATGCGCTGGGCACAATGGGAATAGCACGTGGGGACCACTGTGACCCAGTCCTTGAGGCGGGACCAGAGGAGCCACCGGGAGTGGAACAGTCCGGGAAGCTCTCTGCATCTCCCCAGGACCTGGGAAGGACCCCGGGAGCCCAGGCAGGGCCTCAGTTAGCTTGGAGTGGGATGGGGGCTTGGTCTGACCGGTGGTGGGGACGGGCCTCTGGGTCCTCGGATGCCACATCTGTGAGTGGAAACAAGATGTGTTCTGCAGGAGGACAGTGAGGACAACGGGCATCTCTCTGAGCACACTGTGTTGAGACCTCCTGACGGGGGTGTTGGACAGCCTGGCTGGGCTTATGGGGAGGTGGTGACAGCTGATTTTGTGGCATTGGCTCCATACTCACCTCCATGAATGAAAAAGGCAGAAGGCAAGGGAAGGGGTCTTTGAGAGCAGTGGGGGGCACTGGGCTTCCTGCCTCATCCAAGAGGGCTTGACAAGAGTGCCCTACGTTTTGGGAGACAGTGACAGGTGTCTGCTCCATGCCCAGGAAGTCGGAGTTGGAATAGCTGAGGTGGCAGAGGGCCCAATGAGGGATGCAGGGAGGGTGGGCACCTTCCCTTACCAGCAAGGGGGCAGGTGAGGCCTGTGTCCTGCAGGCCACCTAAGGGACTCCCCGGAGAGAGCAGCCCCCAGAGGCGGCGTGGAGACAGTTGGGCCCCTGGATGCTCAGAAATTGTGACGTGTCTGGAGACCAGCAGCTGGAGCTGAGATGAGGGACACAGAGTCACCGAAGGACCTGAGAAGGAGCCGACCGTGTCCACCAGCGGCAGAGAGGACAGAGACAGGTCCTGCTGCCCTGCCAACGGAGGCTCCCCCTCCTGGCCTTCAGAATCCAGAGTATGGAAGGAGGAGGTCAGAAGTCAGGAGAGGGGGGCCGGGCTGCTCCTCTCCCTCTAGGCCAGCGGCATCCTGACCCAACGTGGTGGAGGGACAGGCTGGAAAGAGGACGGGAGTGTGTGTCAACTGGACTGGGCATTTTACTGGGTGAAATGAGATTATTTTCAGTTACTCAAGTAGACAGGTGACTTTTCATTACACAACAGTCACAGGAGAAAGGTCTGGGAAGCGTGGAGGTTTCATTCAGCTCAAGGAAAGACCCAGACCCACCAGCAGGTTGAAATTTGGCCATTGTGCATCATGGACTTTTGGCATGACATTAAAATGTTACTCGTTTTGATTCATGAGATTTTTGAGTAGTTTCTTAACTTTTGCTCGCAAAGCAAGGAACTTCCTTGCCTCACCCCAGTCCCTGTCCTGGTGGGAGGGAGATTGCTGGTCCTCTCCAGTGTGTACCCTGTCCAGTTGAGCACATTAAACGCTTCACTCACCAAGGGCAAAGTCTGATCTGCTGTGTGGTGATGTCGTGGTAGTAATGACGACGATGGCTTGGTCGGCACCGGGTACTGTTCTGTTAACATCACGTGGTCCTCATGCGGACCCTAGGTGGAAGATGTCACCATTATCTCCATTTCCCAGAAATGAAACGTGAGGCTGAGAGAAGCTGGGCAACCTGCCCGTGTCACAGAGCAGGCAAGTGACAGAGCTGGGATTTGAACCGGGGCAATCTGGCTCCAGCGTCCGTGTGCTTTCCTATCTGCTACACGCAGTGGCAGGACACAGGCCTCACCTGCCTCCTTGCTGGCAAGGGAAGGCGCCCACCCTCCCTGCATCCCAGACAGTGACATTATGACATCCTCCAGATTGTGTCTGTGCTTGAAGTCTGAGCTGATGGCTCTGGCGTGGCTGTTTCCTCCATGTGTTCTCTTTGGAAGTCAGTGGGGGGCCTAGAGCTGGGCAGGACCCTGCACCTTCTGTGTGCATGCCGTGTGACTTGGAGGCACATGGTGCCCCTGGTCTGGGTTCTCCCTCCTCAGCATGCAGAGGCTCAACCCGGGAGCTGGGGACCCGGGCAGCGGCGCCGGCGGGAGAGAGTGATGTCCGAGGCGTGCTGATTTGCAGATGGAAATTTACATACATAATGTAATTTGGGCCAATTGAATTGTCGATTAAGACGGAGTCACTTGACAAGCCACACACACTCTGGCGGGTGACCGAGGAGACGAGAGGCTCTTGAGATGCCTGTAGTGAAAACACACTTTTGTTTTTGAAGGAGATGGCCATTTCCAAATTCCTCGTTTGAACAACCTCCTCTCCTCAGTTCCCTTCCCTCCAGGTCACAGCTGGGAACTGTTGAGATGAAAAAGCTCGATGGGCAATTAGCATTTAAATCCAAGGTGATGTGAGCATGCTCAGGGTGCAGCTGGAGAGGCCAGGCCAGGACACCTCCTCCGACCGAAGGAACAGGCAGCTGGGAGTGTGGGCCTGGGCATATAACCCCACACCTACAGCAATCGAGGCAGTGACCATGGGCATGTCAGGGCCAGACAGAGGAGAGCAAGAGACTTCCTTGGGGCCAAATCCAGACACTTACTTCCCTGCGGCGGTATGACCTATGCATGCGGCTTCGTGTCTTTGAGCCTTAATTTTTTCATTCATAAAATGGATAGAATGTTCCACCCTTCCTTCCCTGTGGTGACTGTGGTGGGGAAGAAATGGGCTAAACTAAGGGTCTCTAAACTGCTCATGCAGTTAATGCCAGCCATGAGGAGTAACTGAAGCACGGCTTCCATGCCCAGGATTCTTTGTCTTACTCAATATTTTCAGAACTGAAAGTACTAAACTTCTCACTGCCCCAGGACAGTTGAAGAGGTTGTGTACTCTGAAATTTGATCTCTTCTCTTTGTACTTCCTTTGCATAGTGGAGCCCTCCTCTTTTCTCAAACATCAGCCTGAATTCACCCTCCCAGGATTCCTCTCTCTCCATCCACAGCCCCACCCAAGATGCCTAGTTTGTGTTCTCAACGTCCTGGACCTTTCCTTCCTAGAGTTTGAATTCAAAGCTGCTGTAATTATTCATATCACGTCAGCCTCCATGCCCTGCTCTAAGCTCTGTTGAGGTAAGAACTGCGTTTGCCTTGCTGGCTGCTGACCTCGGGTACCTGGAGCAAAGTAGGCATTCAACAGTAGGCATTGTGTATTTGCACTCTCCCCGTCTCTTCACCTGGCTAATTCCCATAGTCCTTTAGGCTTCAGAGTACACGTCTCTCCTCCAGGAAGCCTTCTTGCTGTGTCTGGCCGTGGCCCCTGGATGGTGGCTGTTCATTTACTGCTCTCTGTCCCTCACTAGACAGACCTTTCCAAGGTCAGGCTGGTGTCTTGTTCACTGAGGCGTCCCCAGTGCTAGCCAGAGCCTGCCTGCAGCTGCTCATGGAATAAATAAATAATAGAGCATCTAGTCTGGGCAGAGAGAGCAGAGTGTGGAGGGAGATCTGACCGAGGGGCTGAGAGAAAGGCAGGGTGATACTGCCCAGAGGTGGGCCAGGCCCTCCGAGCTTGCGTGGGGCCTCTCGGCCTGGTGGCTAAGCATGGGAAAGACCCGTGCCAGAGGAGTCAGGCTGCCCAGGACCAGAGCGAGCAGGGGGCTGGGGTCCATGCAGCTTGCTGGTGGAGGCTGAGGTGTGGGCTGGGGTGGGTGGCACTTTGGGGGCCCATCTGTAAGCTGCAGAGTGGGTCTTGGCACCTACAGTTTAGGGAGGCTTTTGGGGTGTTGCTGGGAGTCCTTCATACCACGCTGAAGATCGGTGGTCCTGGGTATACATCTGGGGTCCTTGTCTCGGGGTCACTAGGCCGGCATACTTTTGGGTTGTCTTTAAGGTGAGGGGCGGTGACTGGAGATGGTGGCAGCCCCCCTCCCTTTCTTGTTTCCCAGGCTGGCAGCTCAGCCGGCTCAGTTCCTGGATCAGCTCTCAGCAGCTGGCACCTGGAGTCACTCCACCATGTTGGGTTAACAGGGCTCACAGGAAACGAATGCACCAGCTTAGTGCAGCAAGCTTCGCATCCCATCTTGCTTCTTTTGCCCCTGCACTGGGTCCCAGGCGCGGCTGTGTGGAGCCCTGTGTCCCATCAGGCCTGGCTGGCTCTAGAATTCTTTGGTCTCCAGCTGTAGTTCCTGGTCGGGGCTTGCCTCAGTGGCCCCGGGGCACGTTCTCCTCCTTGAGCAAAAGAGTCTCCACGATCCCAGATCCCAGTGGATGGGAGAGTCTTGCTCCTAGTAGGAACTTAACGAATGCTTCTTAAGCTCTGTTGGGAAGCCTGAAGCAGACATTTCTTCCTCTTGCTTCTCCCTCTCCATCAAATTGGATCAGCATAGACCTATGAACCCTGGGCGAACCTAATAAAAGATGTCAGTGGCCAACGATAGAAAAGAGCGCCCTGTGACACTCCTTCCAAGTTCCCACGAGTCAAGGTTCTGCGGAGTTTGGGAGCTTCGAACATTATTGGATAATCAATTTTGCCCAACTATGTCTCCACAGAGCCCATATATTTCTGCCATTTCCAGAATCAAGTGTGGGGAAGTGTGACAACAGTTCTTAGGAAATCGTTGGGTCCTGTTGATTTTTTTTTTCCTCTCTGGGAGCCACCTGCTGCCTTCTAAGCGCCCCTGTGAAGGGCTTTCCTGGAGCAAATCTTAAGTGCTGCTGACCTCCATAGAGACAGGGTGCGTACAGGTGTGAGGCAGACCCTCACCTGTTTCCAGAGGTGCAGTGGGTGGAGGGAAGGCCGCTAGTTGTTCTGGCCCGGCTGCCTCTCACGCTGTTCCTGCTGCCCACCCCATGCTGGCTCCCCTTCTTCCCGTCCCCCCAGGCTCCTCTCCCGAGGCTGCAGGTTCTCCCCATCCAACAGGGCAATCTGTGGATTAGCCATCTACCAACCTGCATTTCCAAGAGAGCAGCCACATGGCTCCCTGTGGACCTGGAGGAGAAATGTCCCTTCTACTCTCTGGGCCTCAGTCCTATGATATAAAACAAAATGCTCTAGAGGGGCTGACACCTAAAGGGGTGTGCAAGTTTTACGTCTCTGAGCCTCAGCCCAGCTCAGTCACAAGCAGTGGGGACCTCAGGAAAGTCCCCTGTTCTCTGGACTGGAAGGTCCTCCACTCTCAAATCGTGGGTGGGAGGGAGGGGGATCGGGCGTAATAAGCTCCAAGGACTCTTCCTACTGTTCTTCTTTATGGTTCTATGAATTCTAATACCCATGACTTGAAAAAAAAAAAGAACTATTTAAAGAAAAATCCCTGAAAATCACTGTGCTGTAAGCTTTGATTTCTCAGAACTGATCAGGGAGGGAGAGAACAGGACGCCTCAAGGTGGTGGGTGTGTGTTCTTCTTCTTCTTTTTTTCTTTTTTTACACTCCAGTGAATCAATCTTTCCAGAGAGTATGAAATGAAAATCTGCCACCTTGCAGTAAAATTAGAGCTGGCATCGCGGTCTTTAAAAGAAAGAAAGAAAAAAAGAAAGAAAGAAAAAAAAGCCAGTCCTGGAAAAATTATGACCAGCTGCCTGCTGGATTCGCCCTGCTGAGGAGGCGCCTTGTGACACAGTTTACGACCCCGAGGATTACTGTGGTCTCGATGCTATCATCTTAATTGCAAGAGCAGGGCTGCAGCCAGCGGGTCCCCGGGTCTCTGTGCTGGCGACTTGACGTGCCTAGCTCTCAACCTGACAAATTCCTTTCTCTCGCTCGACCTGTTCCAAATTACTTTGTGGAGGCTGCCGGCTTCCTGGGGACTACTGACTGGCTTTTCCTTTCCCTTCCTTCCTAAGATGGGGTTGTGGAAGTCCACAAAGGAGGTGGCAGGAGGGAGGCAGGACAATGGGTTCTCTGCTTCAGTCCTCTTCCCAGGTGGCAGGGGAGGCTGGGAGAGGAGGCCCTGTCTTTCTGGGCCAGGAGCTGATGAAAAACCACACTGGGGTCTGAGCACACATTGTTGGCAGAGCTGGGTTTGGACCTCAGGTTTGGGAAGAAAGAGCTCCAGCATCTCAAGAGCCCAGCATCCCTGGGCTGGGGGTAGTGTATGCTGGAGGGCTTGGCTTGGAGAGGAATTGTAGAGAAGGGGAAGCCGGGCAATGTGGGTCCTGAACCAGACTTCTAAGTCCCATCCCCATCACCACAACTTACTTGTGCTGCAACCGTCTGTGGGAAAGTAACCTTCCCGTTTGGGGCCTCAGTTTCCCAGTTGTAAAAAATCTGGATTTGGGGTTAGAACTGAAGTTGCAAACTAGTAGCCCCTGAGGTCTGGCTTATCCAAGATGTCTTGTTTGGCCCGAATGGTGCTTTCTAACCAGGACATTTCATAGTGAAAAAGAAACAAGAAAAGAAAAGAAAAAAATTGTCTTTTTTTTCTTGAAAAAATCAGGAGACATGAAAAATAGGTCCATTTGACAAAAGGTGGCCATTGGAAATTGATCACTGATCCTATAATTCACCTGGTTCAAGAGACTCCGAATAGACAGGGCAGTCTTGAAGGGAAATGGTGTCAGAGAATGCACACTTCCAGGTTTCAAAAGTTGCTACAAAGGTACAGCCATTAGAACAGGGTGGCACTGTCAAGGAGGGACATCAGTCAATGTCAGTAGTTTTATTGACATATAATTCACATACCATAGAACTTGAGGGTCCACAAATAACCTTCACTTACATGATCAAGGACACCATTTTCAACCAGGATGCCAGCAAAACAAAATGGGGGCAAAATCTCTATTTAACAAATAGAGATGGGCAACTTCAAATCTGAATGGGAAAGAAGGAATTTGGGTCCCTAACTTACACCACATACCACGTTAACGCAAAGTCCACCAAAGACCTAAGTGTAAGAGCTAAAACCTTAACACTCTTAGAAAAAAAATACATGTTTTCCTTGTAAGCTTAAATCTGGCAAAATTTCTTAGATATGACAGAACACCAAAGTAACAAAAGTAAAACTGGACTTAATTAAAATGAAACACTTATTTTTTGTGTGTGTTGGGAATGATACCATTAAGAAAGAAAAGCGACCACAAGAGAATGGTAAAGAATATTCGTAAATCTCATGTTTGATAAGGGGCTCATCTTTAGAATATATAAAGAAGTCTTTTAGTTCAATAATAAAAGAATAACCTAGTGGAAAAATAAGCAAAAGATCCAAGTGGATATTTCACCAAAGAAGACACACCAATGGCCAATAGACACGGTAAAGGTCTCTCCACATCTTTGGTCGTTAAGAAAATGCAAATCGGAACCACAATGAGATGCCACTTCTTGCCCCCTGGGATGGCTAAAATAAAAATGACAGGTGTTAACAGAAGCGGAGAAACTAGAACTCTCCACCTCATCACTTTGGAAAACAGGCAATTCCTCAAAGAGTTCCATGCAGAGCTACGCCTGGGTATATCAGCAAGAGAAACGAAGCCAGGTCCACACAACACCTGACGCACAAATGACCAGGGCAGCCTTTCACAAGAGGCAGGAAGAGAAAACAAGGCAAAGAATCCACCAACTCATGAGTGCAAGAATAAGATGTAGGATGTCCACCCCACCGAATGTTATCTGATGATAAATGTGAATGATGTTCTGACTCCTGCTACCATGTGGATGAAACTTCAAAACATTATGGGAAGTCCAAGGAGCCAGCCACCATTTATTCAGTGATCTTAAGTGAAGTGAGCAGAACAGGCAAATGTACAGAGACAGAAGATGGTTTGGGGTTGCCTTTGGCTGGCGACTGTGGTTGGAGGGAATGCAGAGTGACTGCTAACGAGCATAAGGTTTGTTTTTGGGGCGACAAATATGTTCTAAAATTAGATTGTGGTGATTACTACACACATCGGTTAATTTGCTAAAAAAAAATTCAATTGAAAGCTTTAGATGGGTGAGTTCTATGGTCTGTGAATTATATGTCAATAAAACTACTGCCAAAAAATAGTACTAATAAGTGGACTGAATGAAGCAGGGGCATCTTTCTTTAGGTGGGACAAGTGCTCCTGGGGGTCATGGAAGTCTTCCCCCTGGCGGTTCACCTACTTCAGTTACCTGCCCGGCCCTTGTCCGCATCTGAGGACACTGCCTGGTCCTCTTTCCCTGAGATCTATAGGAGTTGTTTTCCTTCCTAGATGCACTCTCCTGGCTGCTGTGACCCTGCTGGATGGCCCTGGACACTTCCTTTCTCTGAGCTTCAGTTTCCCTATGGGTGTGGGGAGATGCTTGGACGTGCTGGTCACTCAGAGACTGTGGCCCTGGCCTTCTGCCTCGGGTACTCACCACCTCCTCTACCCCTTCTTAACTGACAGCCCCCGTGGGCTCTGGAGGGTACCCAGGGGTGGGAAGGGCCTGGATGGGGGGGATAGCATGCTGCCTGCAAAGCCAGCTGGGTGACTGCAGGCCATCCTGAGGGTGCCACCAGGACACACACAGAGCAGAGCCTGCTGGGGAGCTGACCAGTTTCTCCCTGGCCACATGGCCAGGCTGGCCCTGCTCCCCAGGCAGGCCTCGTCACAAGACGGGACACAGATGCGAGGCCACTGCGGTGGCCAGCTGGGGCTTCTTGGAGCAGAGACACAGGAGGGGCTTCAGGGAGCTGAGCCCTCACCGTGCAGGGAAGGGAGGGTGGCCTCTCCCCCCCCACGTTTCCCAGGAAAGTGAGAATCCAGTGGGGTGAAGGGAACAGGGGTGAGGTAGGGAGGTGGGGGGGACCTTGCGGAGCCTGAAGAAGCCCTCCCTGTCCTCCCTGCCGGCAGCCACCATTTGGACCCCTTCCCCTGTTCCCTAACCACACGAGGGGACGGACTGTCAGGGTGGCTGCTGCTTTGTTGTCTTCCCCACTTTAGAGGGGGGCAGAGAAGTCACTCACCATGGCCCAGGGCCTTCGGCTGAGAGCAGCCGCCCTGGATCTAGAGCCACGGGCTTCACGGCGCCATAGACGGAGGGGTCTGTATGAAATCGTCAAACTCCCTTCTCACTATCCGCTGCGCTCAGAGGCCCGGACAGTGGACAGCCAGGGGTGGGTTCATCTTCCCGTGGACCTCCCCCAGGAGGTTGGTGCGTGAAGGAGACCCTCCGAGGGCTTTGTTTCCTAGTGACGCTGAGCCCCTGTCCCCTCGGCTCCATGGGTGTGCCCACTCTTGGGGAGTGTCCCGGAGGCTGGACCCAGGTGGTGCCAGCCTTGGGCACGCTGCTTTGCCCTTCTGACCTGGGGCTTTCTTGTTGTGGCACTGAGTGTTCAACACAACACCTGCAAACCCCACCCCACCCTGGGCCCGGTGGACAGAAAGTCCTCGAGGAAGGCAGGAACGAGGGCCGCAGTTGACAGTTCCCTGGGTGGAGCCGTCACCGTGCCTGTGCTCGGGTGGCACAGGAGCAGGGGGAGGAGGCCGAGTGGACTGGCCTGCTGCTCAAGTTCAGCCGGAGCAGGGGATCTGCCCACCCCACCTCGTCCCCCGCTGCCTCTTGGCTCCCGCAGCATGGGTGTGTTCCTGGGTTGCACGCTCCTTCCCGTCTCCACACCCATGTTTATGTGGTCATCCCCTCCTTCCCCAGACTCTTCCAATGCGTGTGTGGTGGGGGAGGGGTAAATGAGAGGCGCAGCCATGGGACAGAGGACTGACCTGATTGAGGAACAAAGAAAGTCTCTCAAGGCTTTCTCTAGGCTGCAACCCCAAATACATGAAGGGGCCAGGCAAGGCTTTGTCATCGGTGAGGCTGGGAGAATGTGGTACACATTAGGGTAGAGTGGGGTCTGTGGCAAACCAGAAGACACAGGCCCTGTTTTATGGGGGGCAGATGCTACTATTCCTCCCAAATGATCCCTTGTGAAAAAGTGCCTCCAGAAGATATGATATTTTAATTAAAGTTTTAATTTGAAGTTATTTTTTTTTTCCGGGAGAAACTGGAAATCTGTATTTGTGCATAAAGGGTACGGATTTTTTTTTTTTTTCGTAATTTCATAGGTCAAATAGAGCTGATAGTGCTTTTAAAATTTTTACACGCAGGTCTAAGCGGTGGAGCACCAGGTTGAGGCCTCTTTTCCAGGTGGGAGCCACTGGGCACAGGAAGCTCTAAGAGGAAGTGGTCAAACCCACAAGCATCAGGTGCCACTCTGGGCACCATCTGGGCTTCCCTTTTGTATCTTCTCTGAGGAAGGAGTGGAGGGTGACCAGGGAGGGTGAGTAGGAGGGAGAAGAGGAGAAAATGCTAGATGTCGTATGTTTTGAGAGAGAGAAAGAGAAGGAGATGGAGGAAACATTAACATGGAGTGGAATGGTGTGATGTTGATCCTGGTATGGTAGGAAGAGCATGGAACGAGGAATCAAGGGCCCAGAGCCCTCCCACGGGTTGAAACCAAGGTTTGGGGGCAGGTGGGTCAGCCACACTTCCTGTCCTACACAAGTGTGAGAGAAGCAGCCTTGGAAGAAACACCCCTGCCTTGATACCTCTGCAGCGTCCCAGGTACCACGCTGCGTTCCAGAGACGCCCACCATCCTTGGGGGCCCCTGGTTTGCCTGCAGCCTGGACAGGGAGAAGTCTCCCCAGGGAGGAAGGAGGGGGGATGTTGAGCTGGGTATAAAATAACTGCCAGGAGGCCGTCATCTAGATGAAGGGGAGTAGGGAGGTATTTAGGCCTCCAGCTGTTGAGGCATGAGAGCAGGGTCTTCTGGAGTGGGGGTGGGCTTTGTCCAGAGCTCGTGTAGTCCGTGGCATGGTGGCAAGAGTGGAGTGAATATTGGTGGGAAAGGAGTCTAGAAAGAGGCATGGATCCCATCATGACTGGCTTCGATTCTGAGTGAGGGGCTTGCCAATAAGATCATGGTGGGTGGGTGAAGGGAAGCTGTCACAGGCTCTGAAGGCAGAAAAGGCCATGACATATTTGTTCACCCACTCATTCATTCATTCCTTCATTCATTCATTCATAGAATACATATCAAATGCTTAGCCTCCAGCAGTGAGCAAGACACATCCACTCCTGCACCTATGTGCTACCGTCTGGGGCAGGGAGGGCAGGATTAATGAAGGAATCATGCCAGCCCCCTGCTGTGAGCACAGTAGTGACAAAAGAGGCCCGTGTGCTGGCCGAGAGGAGGACAGCGACTCGGAGGAGACTTGGGGACCCTGATGTGCGAGCGAGCGTGGATTTCATCCCAGGTACCCCCGGGCCTTTGCACTGCTTCCGTCAGGCCCGACCAGCCACTGCTCTGCTGCCCACTGTGAGTACAGCCTGCTGCCTTCTTAGGACTGGGTTTCCCCTCCATACAGTGAATAGGCAGGCCAAGGCCCCCCCAAGACCCTGTGCAGCTCGTCTTCCTGACACCTCAAGCCCCCTCTGGCCTCCTAGCCACCTTTGCCCTTCACCAGTCAAGGCTGGAGGGGGTGGAAGGCCAACTCTGAGGCGCTATCCCTGAGGAAGACCCCCTTGAGGGCTGAGGGGAGCCTGAGGATTTGGGTGCTCTAATTTGGATCTTGAATGTCTCCCAAAGACTCACAGGCTCAGGGCTTGGCCCCCACCCTGTGGCACTATCAGGAGGTGGAGGAACTTTTTGGAGGTTTGGTTTAGTGGAAGGAAGTTAGGTCACTGGGCATGTGCACTTAAAGGGATATTGGGACCCCACCCCTTCCTCTCTCCCTTTGTTTCTTGGCCCCCACGAGGCGGACAGACCTCCTTTGTCATGTGCTCTACCACTTTGTACTGTGCTACCACAGGCCTAAAACTCAAGGCAACCATGAACAGAAACCTCTGAAACTGTGAACCAACATAAACCTTTCCTTCAAGTTGATTATCTCAGGTATTTGGTCTCAGTAACAGAAAGCTGATTAGCACAGGGGCTTAGGGAAGCTTGATCCTGGGACCCTTGCCCAGGATCAAGGGTCAAAGTGCTGAAACTGACAAATGTGGGCCGCCCAGTGACCTCTCACGTGGACATTCCATCCTTAACTTGCCATGTGGCAGCAGGCAAGAAGTCACACCCATCTCATCTGGGCCTCAGTTTCCTCACTTGTAAGATGGAATCATTCCAGAAAAGTCTTTTCATTAATACTATGGAGCTCTCTTTTTTCCAAAGGAAATCTTATATGTGATCCTGATGTACAAACCAGATAAAAATCAGCGTGGCTCAGCTCATTGTGGTGGGCAAGGGGTCAGGATGCACCTGCTCCATGGGTCTGCCCCCCGGGAGCTCAGGAGTGGATGAACTGGACGGATGATCTCAAGGTCCCAGGACAAACTGCAACACTGGTGCTGGGAGACATTTCTATGACTGTTTCAGGGCTGGGAATGATGGGACCCCACACCCCAGCTGGATGGGGGGGCCTGGAGACCCAGGGAAGGGAACAGTCTGTCCTGGTACCCACTGGCAGCTGCCTCTCCTGCTCGCAGTGCAGAGGACGCAGGCTGGAGGGGCCTCTGGGAATAAAAAAATAGAAGGCTCTGTCCACCCACATGTCCCTGCGGCTCTGGGGGGAACGTTCTGTCCTGTTTGGACTCAGTGCTCCTCACTGATCCTCCATGGAGGGGTGTTTTGGTGCTCAGAGGCCTCAAGACGCTGCTACCCACCCCACTCTTGATGGAATGCAGGAGGGGAGGGGACGGCCGAGGAGCCCAGAGCAGGCCTGACCGAGGCAACATCTTGAATTATTTTGCAAACATGCTGGGTCCACCCAAGCCCAGCACACATCTTGTCCCCAGCACCGTCTCCCGGGCTGTGTGGGCCCCTGTGTTCCCGGGCAAACGCGCTCCGTCTGCGAGGGCTGCATTTGCAATTAGCTCATCAGGATGCTGTTCTCTAACAGCCCTTTGATGTCACGAGCCTCCTAAGCCGTCCCTTTGAAGCAGGACACCGTGTTTTGCCAGAAGTCAATGAGACGCCCTGGTAGAACAGAACGGTTTAATTCCCCCTCAGATACAGGCGGAGGAAGTTCCAACAGGCGGCCTCCCACGCCTGCTGTCCCAACCGGCCTGGGAGATGCCCGCCGCAGAGGCCTGGTCAGGGACCGGCCTGGGGGCTGGGACTGTGGTGGGAGCTCTGACCCCCTCCATCAGGCACTGCCTCTGCCCACCCCTGCATCCTTGGCCTCCTTTGCTGACTGCATTTCGATTGGCCTGTGACCCCGATTCCTGGGCTGGCTCTCACCCTGCCTGGCCGTGCCCTCTGTCTGGGACCTGGCGTCAGGCTCCGGCCCAGCCCAGCTTCCCCCTCCACCTCTGTGGCTTGGACAGCTGGGTTTGGCTCACTGTGGACAGCCTGGTGGCCTTGCCAGCTCATGGCAACTCCATCCCTTATATGTCCAGGAACCATTGCCCCAAGGCTGACCGGCGCCCCTACAGTGAGCCGACCCTCCCTGGGCTCCTGTCCGGCTGCCGAGTCTCCCCGCAGGTCAGCTCCTGCACCTGCCCTGCTGATGCCGCTGCCTCTAGAGCCTGGCACACTCCCCTGCCCTTGGGGACTTGGAAAGAGGGTGGCTCCCTCATGTGTCCTCAGGACAGCTGTCTTTGTGGTTCACCAGGGCTGCTCCCCAAGGTGACACTGGGGAGTCCTGGTGGCACCAGCATCCGCTACCCGGGGTCAGACCAGTCCAAGCGCTGCCCTCACTGACCTGCCCTCACTGCTGCTGGGAGCTGACCTTGGAGTCCTGGCCGACAGCCAGTCATCCCATCATGCATGTGAGGACCAGAGCAGAGTGGTTTAGACCCAGCCTCGGACCCCGAGAGAAACCTCTGATAGTCCTTGTGCCATCGGGTGGCACGTGCTCCTTGAATCCAAGTCACGTTGCCCTGCAGGTGGAGACGTCCACAGCGCAGTCCTCTGGGTCCTCGTGAATTCTGCATCCGTTGGTTCGTGCACCCAATGAGACTTCAGGAGCCCCCAGGAAGTGCTGGGTGTGCGGAGACCAGCGGGTCCAGCTCCCCACTCTCCGCTCGGGTGGAAGGGACACCATGGTATATGAACCACAGGGAACCACCCAGGAGAGACCAGAGCTAGCATGAAGACAGAACAGGGTGACAGGACAGGAAGCCACCTGGGGCCAGTGTAGGTGAGTGGTCCAGTACAGCTTTTCTGAGGACGTGGCATTTAAGCTGAGGCTTGGGAGAGGAGGAAGAGCCAGCCAAGGAGAGCTGCGGAGGGAGAGCATTCCAGCAGCAGAGAGCAGCAACGTGGAGGCTGGGGCTGAGGAGGCGACTGGAGGTCAATGACCAGGAAAGGGTCTGGTGGGCTGGAGTGAGGTGAGGGAGGAGGAAGCGAGGCAGGAGATGCTGGGGAAGCAGAGGTCGGAGGAGGGCCTCCTGCGCCAAGCCCACAGGTTGGGATTTATCCTGTGTGAGAAGGAATCCAACGTGGGGCTCAGGAAGTGGGGGGACATGGTGTGGCCTATGCTTTTAGAAGGTCACACCAGTTGCCATGAGGCAGGGGCAGTATAGGCGGTGGCGAGGGAGGGCATTGTGACAGGAGAGACTGGGGTCAGATACAAGCTGGACAAGTCACCTGACTTCTCATCAGGTCAACAGAGACACCAGCACCTGGGCTGGAGTCACAGCAAGAGAGAACAGAAGCAGTAAACTAGATGGTGCGGGTGGGGTGTGGCCAGGGGCAGCGCTTGCTTGGCAGATGCAGAGGCCTGGGCTCAATGCTCAGCATGGCCAAAAACTCAGACCAAATAAAAACAGAACAAAACAAGAAAACCCCCAAGCAAACCCAAACCCAAACCCAAAGCCAAACCAACTATATGTGAACCATGTGCTGAGAAGAGCGGGGGCACGGAGGCAGCCCGGCTTTGACAGCTGCCAGGAAGCCCGGGTGCACGCAGCAGGGGGCCTGCCCGGGGAGCCACTGTCCTGCCGGGTGACTGTCTCCAAGCTCCAGACTCGGGAAGGCGCTGCCCAGGAAGGCTCGGGTGCTCTGTCCCCTGTTTAGCTCCTCATTCTGAGGCTCATGAGAGATCCTGGCCACTGGCCAAGACGGGCAAGCCTTGAGGACTGGCAGACTCTGGAGGGGACAGAAAGGACTCGGGCTTAGTGCAGTTGGTGACTCCGGCTTTACTGTAAACTGCAGTGACATTTTTTTTTGGGCGGGGCCGGGTTACCAGGGATTGAACTCAGGGACCCTTGACCACTGAGCCACATCCCCAGCCCTAGTTTGCATTTTATTTAGAGACAGGGTCTCACTGAGTTGCTTAGTGCCTCACTTTTGCTGAAGCTGGCTTTGAACTCACAATCCTCCTGCCTCAGCCTGGGATGACAGGTGTGCACCATGGATCCCAGCTTTTAAACTGCAGTTTTACCTGTAGATCTGGAAGACCTGCCAGTCAGCTGCTCCCCCACCCCACAGCTTCATCCGCCTGGTGAGGCTTGGCAAAAGGGCCCAGTGGTGATTTGGGGTGGCTGGACTGAACCTGCACCTAGGGACAGGCACTGACTACAATTTTCTTCCTTTGGATTTTCTTATTGTCACTCATGCATTGCAAACAATTCACACACTGCTTATAGGGACAGATCGTCTGATAATTCAGAGGGGCCCTGGGGTAGGAGCCTCACTCCCACTTTGGTTTTCCTGATGGTGAGGGTAGGATCGGGGGCAAGTCTCGCTCTCCTCTGAGCCGCAAAGGGCTCCGCACGTCCTTCTTCTGACTCAGGAGTGTGGCTGCAGCAGCAGAACCACAGCCAAACTCTGAGCTAGGGATGTAGCGCCTGTGGGCTCCATGGATCATCGATGGTGGATTCATCCTGGGGCTTGGGGAGGCAGGTGACTTTCGAGCACATTGGCCAGCCACTTGTAAAAGTTAATGGCTTCCAGGGAGCTCTGGGCACAGCGTTCCTGTCCTCCCAGGGGAAACTGAGGCTTCCAATGCAGGGAGGATATGTGGCCGGGGCTGAGATCCCACTGAGGCAGACAGGCAATTGACTTCTCCCCAGCCCTGGACAGAGAGCACCGTGCCTGGTGCACAGCAGCTGCTTGAGGGAGCTGAACATTCAGAATCAAGTGCATTTACCTCTGGGCCACAATGGTGTAGTCCAGGCCTGGCTTGGCCCTCCAAAAACAAACAAGTCAAGTGCACAGATACACCTGGACAATTGCAGATTCATGCTGATTGCTCGGTCCACTTTTTACTGAATCCACTGCTTAGATTTTGTCTTTAGCCTTCACAGTCCCTCAACACACTTGCCACACAAGATCAGACAGCAGTATGACAATGATGAAGAGCCCTATTGAGGTGCCCAGGGTCTGATCCTAGCTCTAGCACTTGATGGGCTGTGTGACCCTGGGCGATTTACCTAACCTCTCTAATCACCATCTGAAAAATAGATACAAACATAACACAAAAAACTATCATTGCTGAGTAGCGTGTAAAACACTCCATGTGGCACCTGGCACATGGAAAGTCTTCAATTAACGTTGGCTATTTATTCCACAAGGTTCCACACATGTATTTCTACAACAGCACTCAAAGTAAAGCAATTCAACATGCAACGAAGTACTTGGGGTCTTTTTTCTTCGTGAGACCCTGAGACTGGGAACAAGCAGGGTCCTGGGACTGGCGTTTGGGAGGCTGAGCTGGCTGGCGTTGGGTCTTTGTCTGAGGCGGGGGTGGTTAAGGGTGTGGCCTCAGGGGACAGGGCTGGCAAGGTACAGTGAAAGGTCCCTGGGTGTCAAGAACTGGCTCAGCGCCCACAGCAGCCCCTTACCCTCTTGTCAGGCTGCAGAGGGACCAGAGCGGCTGGCTTTTGTCTCTCTCCAGTGGTCTTTTATATGGAGAGATAACGAAGGACAATTAACAGAGCAATTGGGAGCAACCTTTGATGCCCCTGGTAATTTCTTTGCCTTATAATTATGGCACAATCAGGGTTTTTCAAGCTCCCAATTATATCACGGTCAGACCCGGACACAGTCGGAAAGTGGACACTGTCACCAAGGCCAAGGGGACCCAAGGAAGGCAACAATCTGTGACCCCATGGAAACCCGGGGTGGGGTAGGGCAGAAGGAAAGGTCCTGGTTGGAGGGTGAGCCCCCCGCTGGGCGGCAGCCGGGCCAGCCTCGGAGCACGCCAGATGCCACTGCTGGTAGAGGGGCCTGGGATGAGCATCTGGCCCAGCGCCGGCCCCTCCTGGAGGAGCAGGCTTGGCAGGCCTGCCCTCCCCACTTGGCACTCCCTGGACCAGAGCCCGCCCTGAGCTCCATCTGGGGGACCAGCGTCAGCCAGGCTGCTCCCTGCCTGCACCATCGCTAAGTCACCAAGGACCAGAGACAAAGCCTGGCTCCTCCGGGGCCTCTGCCCCCCGTGGACCAGCCCCCCCACCTCAGGATCCTATGAGATCAAACCCGCCATGATTCATACTTGAGTAGCGTTAGGGAGGGAGAGCCAGTGCCCCTTGAAGGTCAGGCCCTGGCCCACAGTGGCCAGCATGATGGTCCTCTCCAGGGGCTGTGCTGTGTAAGCAGCCAGCCGCGCAGGTTCTGGGCTCATCGGCCCCGGGTCCAGGCCCCGCCTTGCAAGTCTCCTGCTTCTCCACCACTGGCCTGGCAGTCACCACGGGCCCTGCGGGTGCCAGCTAGAGACTTCATGGGCCCCTGGGAGCCCACGACCACCCTCACAAGCAGTCACCCTTCTCTGTGCTTTATGGAGAAGCTCAGGGACAGGTGACTCACCCAGTCACTTTGCTCCTAGTGGTACCAACAGGATTCAGGCCCCCATCCAAAGTGATGCCCCTGACTATTGGGCAACATGGCCCCCCTGTCTACTGCAAATGAGGAAAACCAGGTTGACAGCCTGAGGCACGGGCCAGCGCGCACTATGGGAAGTGTGTGTTGAACGCTGCCCGGCCAGCCACTGCTGCACACTTGTCACCACACTGTCCCTGGGTCCTGGACAGCTCACTGTAGCCACTTGCCCTTTTGCCCCACCTATTTGGACTCAGACTCTTGAGAGGGAGTGTCCCCTTGGCCAATCAATTCTAAATCCTATTCTCCTGTCCTGGATGCTGGGAAAAGAAATTCCCACCTCCAGGAAATAGGAGGGATTTTAAACCTGCAGCCCACAGACTTTTTGAGATTCTCTCACGTGGAAAGTATGTCTGGTTTCTGGGATTAAAAGAACAAGTCTGTCTGTCCAGCTCAGAGCTCTGAGGCCTGTCCTCTGCATGTGGTGATGAACTGTGATACACACAGTCTTATAGGGAGCACCTGTGCTGCATAATCTCCACCAAGATCCCACCTTGTAATTTTCCTTTATGGAAGGAAAAGCCGGGGCCCAGAGAGGACAATACACCTACAGAAGGCTGCACAGCTACTTAGTGGCATTATAATATTATAATTATGATACAAATTCCATCAGTGCTACCAAGTTTTGATTCTATGAATAAAGAATAGAAGGTTTTATGATGGAGGATTACAGTGGAGTAGATGAGCCAGGGACACTTCTTGGCTGTAGGTTGTCACCCCATACAGTGCCAAGGGAAGGGGAGTGTGGCGGGTGGTCTCCAGCAGCTTGTTCACCCTGCAATAATCAGCTAGCCCCCTTGGGCAGACACGAGTCCCTAACTGACCGACCACCCATGGAGGGCATGAATGTTCATGCTTGGGTTTCTGATTTCTTCCCTCTTGAAACAGTCCCAGGTGTATTCTTTGCAAATTGGGGGTGAGTGACATTCATTGCTGTGGGGGTTAAGGGCACTGGGCCACCGCTGGGGGTGGGGTGCATGTCGCAGGTCCACGGGTGGCCGGCGAAGGTGCTTTATTCCCATGTATGACTCTCCGTCACCGCCTTGCGCAGGGGGAAGGAAGGTAATAAGCAAGTCGCTCTATTTGGCCCCCGAGGGCGCCTCCCGACGAGGGGAGCCATTGATTTTTAACACCAGACACATAAACTCGAAGCTATTCCCTGTGTTCTTCCATTCCCGCAGTGCGCTGGCGGGAAAGCCAGCCATTTCGGTCACCAGACGCGCATACAGACAAACTAGGTGGTAATAAAGTGGCCTCCACGGGCCGCACACCCTCTGCCCTCCCTGCGCGGTGACCACGGCCACGGCCCTCCCACCTAGTGGGAAGGAGGCTGCTGAGCAATGGAGGAGTGAGGACCAGGTTGGGAGAGGGCTCTGGTTGGGGAGCCTGAGTGCGGGGCGCAGCAGCCCAAGGGCCGGGGTCCAGCACCCGCCCTCCTGTGTGAGCCTGGCCGTCCTTGATTGGAGGGATCTGTCCAGGGGGGCCCCTCACCCTGAGCACCCCTGATCCGCCCGGCCAGTGGGTCCCCCCTCGGGTGCAATCTGACCGGCTCATTTTACAGTCGGGAAAGCTGAGGCCCAGGGAAGGCCGCTGGCTAGGACCCTTCCGTTCCCTGACCACGTTCCCACCAGCCCACCCCACTTCCGCTTCCTTCTTCAAAACCTCAGCCCTCAGATCAAACACCCTGAATGTTTTCTTCTATTTTATTATCTGTGCTTTCTAAGTAATCTAAAGATAGTTTTCATTTTAGAAATAGAAAAAGACAAAATTGTTACAATTACGCCAATTGCATGCTTGAAGGAATTCTCTGATTCCTTGAATTCATGGAATGAAAAAAGGAAAATCCATTGCCACTCTTCTTCCTTTTAAGAAGGTGCAGAAGGCTAGATGTCCCGAGGACATTTGAAGAACATGAATTTCAGAAATATCACCGGCATCATTTTAAAGTCACTTTAGCGACCTGTCCTCTTGCCTGCGGAAGAAACACAGACTCCTCCACAAGTCCCCGGCCTGCTCCTGCCTGTCCCTGGCCTCCCATCTCCCCAGCCCCCTGTACTTACTGCGGCTCTGCTCATGGCAGCCCCTGCCCATGCCCTCCCCAGTGGCCTGATGCCCACACCTCTTCACTCTGTCTCTTTCCTCCTCCACTTAAAAGTCCTTTTTGGATAGAAACCCAGTTGTTCTCAGAAGTGCAACCATTTCCTCCCTTCACTGCAGAGGTCTGTAGGTGAGCAGGGCTCTGAGGATGGTGTGGACAGCCAGCCTCTTTCTGCTCCAACATCCTCAGCTAGGAACCGCCTATGACCTCCAACTTGTTCCTTCATGGTCACCAAATGGCTGCCACAGCCCCATGCTTCTGGATCTGTGTTCAAGCAAGAAGATGAGAGGGCAGCATCAGGAAATATCTCTCATTAGAAAAGGAAAGCGTGCCCTTTCTGAGACATCTCATTGGCCAGAACAACATCAGGTGACCACTTTTAGTGGAAAGGCAAGTTGGGAAAATAACTATCACCAGAAGTAAATAAGATACTTCATGGACCTGGGCAAATCATTTCAGTCCTAGGGGTGGGTCACCCTGTCATGCCAAATACCGCTGAGGTTTTGTCAAAAAAGAAGGGGAAAGTGGTTTGGGGAAGGTATGTTCTGGGGACTTCCTGGGTGCTGTGGTTTGTGACAGAGAGTGTCTCTGTTCTTGATTACACCCACGTCCATGTGGGTAATCCTGTCCATTAACTCCATCAAGGGACCACGACACACCAGTGCCTCTTACCTCTTCCCAGCTCCAACAGCCTGCACCCAGCCCCTGCCCCTGCTGCTGTGGCCTTGGCCTGCAGCACAGGTGACCTGCAGACCCCTCCTCTCCACTCCTCTAGCTTTGATTCTAACTGTCCACCCTCCAGGCCCAGCACCCCCCTCTGGGTGTCCTTTGCTGTTTGTTGGTTTTTGCCCTGTCCAACCCTCCCGTCATCTAGCCGAGGCCAGGAACTTCTTTTTCCCACCCAGTTTCACTGGTACACATATCATAAGCAGTGGCAGGATTTGTGGCTATGTGGTCGTACGCGATGGGAGGTGACAGTATGATTTTGTCAGTCTCACCGCCCAGCACCCCTCCCTTCTCCCCCAGGTCCCTTTCTCTCCTCTCCTGGTCTCCTTTGATTTTCCCCTTTAGCTTCCACACACGGGAGCCCAGGGTCATACACTTCTCAAAGGGCCACACAGTGAATGTGTCGGGCACTGCCAGCCACATGCCCTCTGCTGCAGTGGCTCACGGCTGCCCTTCCCACACAGGGGCAGGCGCGGATGATACGGGGGGCGGGACATGGTGTGCTGAAGGAAACGACTTACCAAGCAAGCATCGGGCTGGATTTGGCCTAAGGCCCTGCCTTGCTGACCCCTGCCCATCGCTCCCTGCCTTCTCGTGGCTAGCCCAGGCAGATCCTCAGACCACACCACCGCAGCCCCATGCCAGGATGGAGGTGCCACCAGCCTTCAGCCAGAACATCCCGAACGAGGGCCAGAGCTAAAAGGTGGTGATCCCATTTTGCAGACGGTATCCAGAAGGGTTAAGTAAATCTCACTGAGGGCCTCCCCGCAGGCTCTTTCTGACAGAGCCCACCCCAGCCAGACACTCCCTGCACCTGTCCCCCCAGGGTGCTCCCCCCCTGCCAGACCAGGCTGTCCGTGAGCAGTCCCTGGACTGCTCATTGGACACCCGCTTCGCTTCTTCCTTTCTCTTGAATAAATTTAGCTGTGTGTATATATGTACCTATGTACATATGAATGGTTGGGATTTTTTTTTAGACCCAGATTGACTAAGTAAAGCAGATCTGACATTCTGGGGAGACACGGCCATCTCAGAGGGACACACAGCAGCCCCTGGGTGTGGGGCGTTCATATTTATGGAGGGCAGTGGCTGCCTTTCCTGCTCTCTGCCTTCTCCTTTTCTGTGCAGGACCCCCTTCCTCAGAGGAGGCTTCCCGGCCAGTCTCACGCCCCCCATGTCAGGAGCCCACCTTGGCCTGCTTCCTTGGGGGTCTTGCTTCATTAATCGTCTCTCATTTTTCTGGAGACCCTTTGCCACTGTCTAGAGCCCTGTCCCATCTCTCTCCCTTAAGCCACAAAACAGACATCAAGCAGCCTCCCTCCGGACACTCTCCCTCCTCTCTGCCTTTCATAGCTGAGCGTCAGGCCAGGAGCCAGAGCCGACCGCCGGCCTCCACTCTGGCCTCCACTAAACCTCAGCCCAGTGAAGTCATGTGCTGGTCCTCACCGCGGCCCTGGAACTGCTCTCCCTGAGGTCACAGAATGACCTCCTAATTGCCGAGTGCCAGGGGCTTTGCAGTGCTCCAGCTTGCCTGGCCTTTCTGTGGCATTTGACCTTGCAGACCATTTCCTGCTCCTTGAAGCGGCCTCCTCTCTGCCCTCCCCCAGCCCCCGCTCCCTCCCGTCCCTCTGAGCTCATCTCTGTGTCCTGAGGTTCTGGCCACGCCTCCTCATGGCTGGCACCTGAGTTACCTTGGCATCCAGCATCGCCCACCGCTGGCTCTCTCCCAGATGGATCTCTCCAGGTAGGTCTCCCTGGTGAGTGCCAGACCTAGCTGTCTAGAAACTTCTAGAAATTTCCACCCGGACCTGGATGGCCAATGCTGAACTTGGGATCCTCTCCCCGCAACTCTTAGGAATCTCATTTCCTCAGGGTCCCCAACCTCCACTAGTCACGTAGCTGAGGACTGAGAGTCCTCTGAAACCTGTCGCTCACCCAGTCCCCACGCACATGGACCACCAGATTCCACACATTCCACCTTTTCACCTCTCCTATCCGGCCCTTCTTCAGTTCTTCATTTTGGTCTTTGGAGAATAAACCTGTTATCCTTATACTCAGGCTGATGGCAAATATCCTCCATCCCTCGACCGTGCTGGGCACAGGCTGCAACAGGACGTTGGTCAGGACTTCCTCCTTCGTGGGTAGTCCACCAGCTCCTCCCTTTTCCCCAAAACTTCTGACCCCAACACCAGATTCTCTCCAGGAGGCCGATCTGCCTGGAGCCCTGGAGGCTCTTCCACTACGGGTCTCCAATCCCATGGGAAAACCCAAGGCTCCCTCCAGACCATCCCCCACTTTCCTTTTGGGGCTTTAATTATTCTGATATTGAATATATCATCTCACACGGTGAATGACTCAGAGATTATGATGTAAGTGGACCCATGCTCTTCTCACCGGAGACCTCTCATATTCCACTTTTCCTTGGCAGGGCAATGGCTGTCACCAGTTTCTCTGTTCTGTTCAGAATGCCACTTGTACGTAGGCACAAACGTATTTTCCTTCCTGTATTACCTGACACTGTAGCCACAGGTGGCTGTTTACCTTTAAATTGATGTTAGTTAAAATCAAAATTAGAAATTTTATTCTTCACTCAGACTAGCCACACTTTCAACCCAACAACCACCCATGGCTGGGGGCTACCATATTGGGCAGTGGAGACCCAGAACATGATAGTCATCACAGATCTAATGGTCAGGGTCTAGTTGAGAGTGTTCAGTACCTCGAGCTTTTAAACAACTGCTTTCTATTAGAGATAATTCCTCAGGACTGGGTCTCCCTGGTTTTTAACCAACCCCCCACTGATGAGCACTGGCTATCCCCATGAACAACTATCTACAGGATAAATTTCTAGAAGTTCTAGTTCAACTGGTATATGAATTTTTACAATATTAACTGGAAAATTTTCCTCACACACCTATTGTTCCACTAACAGTGACACACCCACTTCCCTAGGATCTCTTCAACTCGTCACCAGACTTTTCATTCTTTATCACATTGAAACATGATACCACACTGTTTGTCTTATTTTTCATATTTGAAAGTGTGAGGGATGCCAAGTCACGTCTGTTTTTGCAAAATGTTATTTGATGTCCTTGCTCTTTCTTTATGTTGGATTTTGTTTTTCGTGTTCGTTTATAAAACCTTGCATGCTTCGGCCCATTGCCATCTGAGTTTGCAGTTACGTCCTCCTGGTTTGCCTTCTCTCCCTTTGTTTACCAGGATGAGAGGTTTCCTGTCAGCATAATAAACTCTGTACTCATTAGAGTGGCTTCTGAACATTGTTTCTTACTCTGAAGAGCCTCCTCAATTCCATTAGTGCTCAATGGTCCCTTGCATTTTCTTTTAGATCTTTCATTATTTATTTTTTTTCTTTCCAATATTATCTATGTGGAATTGACTCCAGTGTAAGGAGTGAGGCAGAGATCCACATTATTTTCCCAAATGGCTACCTAGCCTCAAGTTATTGAATGATGCTTCTTTCTCAAATGTCAACTTAATTACATATGAATTGCAGAAAACTCTTTGTACCTTGGTTTCCACATCTGTAAAATGGGAAGGGTAACTTAGGACTGTTGTAAGGACTAATGAGATAATTGTAAGTCTGCAGAACTGTGCCTGGCACATAGTACGAGCTCAATAAACGTTAACTATGATTACTATTATTGCTTCCAGATGTACATAATCTATTCGTGGTCCTTCTAGCCCATTCACTTAGCAGGTGTATCAGTCAGCACTTGAAGTTGCAAATGAGAAAAGCGACTCTGCCAAATGAAGCAGAAAAGGAATTTAGCAAAGTTAATGGGGTGGCCCAGGGGATCGTCAGGAATGCCTGAGAACCAGATGCAGCTGGGGAGGCTGCAGTCACCTTCCTGGGGACTCTGGAGAGGACTCCACAGCTGCTCTCCCTGCTGTCCCTGGGGAGTGGGCACCAGAGCTCCATCACCAAGAGCCTGGTGTCCCTGCCACTTCCCTCGTTAAGCTCATATCATGACCAGCACCTACTGTCCCTATTACCCTTTCCTGAATCTCATGGGGGAAGGGGTGGTGGGAGGGCTGGTTGGCAGAGCCAGGTCACACGCCTGTTGCAGTAGTGACTGACAAAGCAAGTCCTGGCCTCTGTTTGGGGAGGTAGATTCATGGTGACCAAAAAACTCTAAATATAGCAAGCGTTCAAAGGACACAAATGTGACAAACATCTATTATAAACTCTGTCTATTCACACGCACGACTTTCCAACTAGTAAAATGACACTGTTTGAATATCGAGATATATATAATTGGCTTCTTCTTTTCAGAAATCTCTCCGTTCCTCTTATATATAGGATCAACAGGCTTAGTCAAAAAATCCTGCTTGTATTTTTGGATCACACTAATATAGATTAACGTAGAGAGAATTGGAATCTGTACAACATGACTCTTCCAATCCAAGAACAGGGTGTTTCTTTTTATTTATTGAAGTCTTATTTTATGCCCTCTGGCAGAGTTGGATTTTTTTTTCCTGTAGATCTGGCACATTTTATGTTAAATATATTTCTAGGTATTTTATCTTTTTTATTATTACTGTAAGTGGAATTTTTTTCTTTTAATTGGTTATTGTTTTATGTAGGAAACTATTGATTTTGATATAAATTAATTTTTACTAAACTCTTCTAGTGTTTTTAGATTGGGGTTTTCTCTTGTGTTCTCCAAGTGTGCAATCAGATGATGAATACGTGATAATCTCCCATTCTGGTTTTAATGTCACACCTCCCAATGTGTTCTCTTGTTTAGTTGCATTGGTGAGTAGGTCAAACCCAATGTTTAATAATATTCCTTACACTGGGTATTATTGTCATAGAAGGCTGCACAACAATCGCCCAAAGTTGTGATCACAGCTATCCTTTGTCTTGGTTTGTGTGTCTGCAGGTCATCGAGGGCTGGCTGACTGGGCTGGCTCTGACTGGCCTTGGCTCCAAGCCCTCGGTGGGCTCCAGGTCTACTTCTGCCTGGATGATGGGTCAGGGCCTCTCGTGCTCATGCAGTGGTGGAAATTCAAGAGCAGTGGCCAGAAACACGGGATTCTTCTCAGATCTCAGCTCCGATTGGCACTCTGTCACTTCTGCCCACTTTCCACCTGCTACGAGTCACAGGGCCCAGCTTAACACCAGCAGGGTTGGAAAGATACTCTGGCTTGAGGAGAGAGACCGCCCTCACAAGAGGATTGACAAGGACAAGGGGAGGGGCGACGGCTTGCGTGATGACGCAGATTCCAAGCGTGTGCATCCTCAGCTTGGCCCCGATTCTCAGGGTTTGCCATTAGAAATGACTCCAAGAGCTTTGGCTTGAGCGACGGAGCTGCGAATTTCAATGGACACGGTCCTATTTCATGAAAAGTTTTTAATCAGGAAGCAAAGTTGGATCTTCATCAACTAATCTTTTAGTCTTTATGGAGAATCGTATGGCTTTCTTTAATATGATGGATTTTATTAATTGATTCCTTCATAAAGAACTGTCCTCCATTTCTGGAATAAACTCCCTGCGGCCAGCATGTTACCCCTTTAAAATATATTTGTGTTCTACTTGCTCGTGTTTGACTTAGGATGTTTGCATTTATATTATCTTCAGAGGAGTTGGAGGGCAAGGGAGGGGCATGGGGTCATTAATGATGGTGGAATGTGATGACAATTATTATCCAAAGTACAGGTATGAAGACACAAATCGGTGTGAATATACTGAGTATATTCAGAGATCTGAAAAATTGTGCTGTATATATGTAATAAGAATTTTAATGCATTCTGCTGTCATATATAAATAAAAAAGATAATACAATCTCTAACTTCCAGTGGTTCATTTGGTGATTTTTTTGACTTCACGATGTTGTGAAAGTGATCTGCATTTAGTAGAAACAGTACTGTGTGTTCTGGATATTTGTCTTTTCCTGGACTAGTGATATGCTGTACCTTTCTCTTTGCAGATGATGGACAGTGTCAGCAGGCTGAGTCCCCAGCTGGCCCTAGGATCACTAGGGGCAAGATATGGGAGACAATGACCCTCTCCAGTGTGCTGTGCTGATAAACCAGGAGGCTCAGTTGGTGAGGTGTATTCCGCGTGCTTTCCACTGACAGTATCTCCAACCTGTGATGGACGGATCGAGACACAGCCCCATTGTAAGGAGAGGAGCACACCTGTACCCTTGTCTTTTCTTTTGAGTTTCCTCTTCTCAGTTTTGCTGTGTTCTTAGACACAGGCTCTCCACCCATGCCCTCCCACCTTCAGGGTCAGTTTAAACAACACTAAAGTCACCTGCTTCCTAAAAAAACGGGACGGATTGTCACCTGTGAGCCCGTGTTCTTTCATGGAGTGTGGCTCTTCGACGACGTTCTCCGTTTCTTCCCTGGTAATTGGACGGCTTAGATTCCCCATCTTTTCTGGGGTTTGTTTGCATCACTGATGTTTTTCCTTGAAAATCACCCATCTTGTCCATGTGTTCAGATTTATTTCAAAGCATTGAGCTGAGTAATCTATTATAATTCTTTCAATTTCCTCTATATGTGGATATTTCCCCATTCTCATTTCTAATTATGTGTGTTTGTGCTTTTTCTGTCTTGATGAGTTTAGTGAGTGGCGCATCTATTTTATTTCTTGAATTTTCGCCCTGCTCCTAAAAGCCTTCATCCGTGAACACCCACCCCACTCCTCTCCTCCCAGCCGTCCCAAGAAATCTGCTCCAGGCTCCACCTTCTCTTGTCCAGTCCTCCCCGTGCTTCTTGCCATCAGCTTCTTGGCATTTCTCAGCTGCTTTGCCTTGCAGACCTCCTGTCCCGGCAGCCCCTGCAGGTGGCCGGGAGCTTTGTTTCCCAGCGTGTCCTGGGAGTGCTTTCCCAGGATCCACTCCCCGGAGTCATCTTCTCTCACCTTCCAGACTCCACTGGGAGGTGCTGTGATCTGCCTTTCTAAGTCCTAGGTGCTCCCCTGTGCTCACCTCTCCTGACTTCCCGGGACATTTGCAATGTCACTCATCGATCCTTCCTGAGATTCCCTCTGCCCTCATCTCCCTAACACCTCCATTCCCCAACCCAAATCTCCCAAGCTGCTGCTTCTTCCCAGGTCCTTTGAAGAAGGGTCCCTTCTGCTCACCCGATGCGCATCCCACTTTGAGCCATCCTTGGTGATCTCCTCCACATGTGGCTTCTGTGACCTTCCATATGCTGATGGCTCCCAAAGCTTCATTGCATGTCCTCCAGGCACCTAAGTTATGGGCTTTACTACCCCTCCCTTGACACCTGAATACCCCTCTCCCAGGTCTCCCTGCTCTGAGGCAGCCTGTTCCAGTGCCTCCTCCCAGGGAACATTCTGGACCACAGGCGGCTGTCCCACCTCTCTGCTCAACAACTTCAACGGCGTTTAGGGTCAAGATCGACCACCCTGGCTTTCCCCGTGACCTCTATGCCTGGATCTTGCTAGCCTCTCCAAGCATCCTCTCCCAGATGGCCTGAATCTGTGCTCATATAGGTCACACTGAGAAGTGACTTAACCCTTGAAGATTCAGAACACATCAGCTTGGACACTCAGGAACAGGTTGTGAGAATTTGAAATTTGTTTTTACTGGGCAAGAAGGAAGGGTCCAGAGTTCAGCCTTCAGGCTTATCTCTTTCCCTCCAGGGTCTATTGTACTGTCCCTGGGAAAGGATTTATTTGGGGAAGGATCAATGTTTTGACTTCTTCCCAGAGACTGTCATTTTAGGCTTGATGGATATCTCCTTCTCAGGGGTTGTCTTGTCACTGGGAAAGGATGCATTGGGAAAGGATCAATGTTATCAATGTTTCGCTTGCTTCCTCACTCTCTCTTCCCAGGCCACTGTTTGGGGGTGGTCATTTCTATATCCTTCAGTTTCCATTTGTTAGAATTGCTTTCCCAACCTTCCTCCCTGCTTTTTGAACAATCAGCTTAACACTATCCCACTTTGGGAAGACATTCCTACCCTCAACCCCGGGTCTGGTTTTGATGCCTGTCTTGAGGGAAGTTCCAATCCCAGGACACTCTCGGGGTCAGTGGTAGAGACCACTGTCCTTAGCATGCACGAGGCTCTGGGTTTGATTCCCAGCACTAAAACAGAACACAAACCCATAAAATAAAGGTCCCTGTTGCCTTCCAGAAGAATGTCATCTCTGGGGATAAGAGAGTGGGCTCAAGTCAGAGAGAGACGAGAAAAGGCAGGGGCTTTGGGGTCGCACAGACCAGCCAGGGCTTTGCTTGCCACATGATCCCAGACCTTCCTGAGCCAATTTCCTCAATTGTAAGGCAGGGCAAAGAGAGCAATCATCGCGCGCTGTTGCTAGGAATAAATGAGGCTTTGCACAGCGATATGTCTTGCACACAAAATTAACGTCTCACAATGAATCTGTTTCTTTCACTGTCCTGAGTGTTTTCACTCCACTGGGGAACAGAGGATTTCTTCAAAGGTGGCCTAGACCACAGTCCTTGAGGGAATTGAAAAGCCAAGAAGTAACCACCACACCAAGTGGTGGTGAGAGGGTGGAGAAGTGGGGACTCCTATACACTGGTGGTGGGGACCTCCAGGGGTCCAACCACAGTGGGAAACAGTCTGGCAACTTAAAAAAAAAAGTTAGACATGCCTGTCATAGGATCTTCTAGTTAACCTCCAAATCACCCAAGGGGAAAGAAAGCACACTTCCATGTGGAGACTGGTGGTCATAGCAGCTTTATTTGAAATAGGTGCCAATGCAAATGTCAATCAACGGGTGCATGCGTACACAAATTGGGGTGCAGCCATACAATGAAGTATTATTCAGCAATGAAAAAGAATTAGTGCTGGAGATTACACACCAAGACACGGATGAGTCTCCACATAATTGTACTAAATGAGAAAAGCCACACAGAGCAGCTCCTGCCACGTGATTCTGTGGTTGATCTGCTATAGAAAGGGAAGCCGATCTTCTGTGATGGAAAGCATGCCATTGATTTCTTGGGGCTGGGGTTGAAGGGCAAGAGGGAGGAATTAAAAAGGGTCACCAGGAAGGACTGCTTTTTTCTTGATTGACATCATGGGTTATGTATATATTAAAGCATATCAAACTGTAAACTTTAACTATGATATATATTTTATTGTGTGCTGATTAAACTCAATAAAAAAGAGTTTGTTTTGATAAGACGGACTGCAGTCGGCTTTTCCAATATTTCTTCCCCCTTTTTTTTAGCTAAAGTGAACACCAGATTTGTTTGGGGTGGATCCTAGTTAGGACAGACCACTCATGATAATTTCATGACGACTCTCTGTGCTTCATTGGGAGTAGCTGTATAAGCCAGGTTTAAAGAGACAAAGCTGAGTTGAGTCTGCTGGTGAAGGATCTGGAAAAACTTTTCCTCTCCCATATATAAGGGGCTTAATGTGATTGGTGAAAACTTTTCTCCTCTGCTTTCCTCCTGCTTAGAATTAGAAAATGACATCTGGGGCTGCAACCGCTATCTTGGCACCTTTAGGAAAAAGCCAAGGGAACTGCAAATATGCTGGCCTTGACTTCATGGTGCCTTGAGCATCCTCCTCTTGTTGTGCAAGAAAATCAACCCCTTTCTGCTTGCTTAATCCACCATTGTTGGGTTTTCCATTATTTGTAGCTGAATACGTTCCAGCTGTTGGACTGGCTGGTGTTTCCCTTGCTCATGGTGGTGTAATAAACTGTGACATGAAACCACAGCCATTTTAAAATTTTCATGGTGCCTGAGGTCAGGAGTGCTGCCTGGGCACAGCAGGGACACCCTATCTCTCCTCCATGACGTCTGAGATGGCTGCAAGGACGTGACTCAAGCCAGGTGTCTGGGGCCTCTGTGAGGTTGGCAGGGGTTGGGGCGTCCAAAGTGGCGCTTTCATTTGCAGGTTTGGTGCTTGGTTTGAGGCTGCTGGGGCTCTGTCTGCAGGAAGCCTCTGGGTGGCCAACTTGGCTTCCTCATAGCAGGGCCATCTCAGCTGATTATAGGGCTGGACGGTTGTCCCCAGAGCAAGTGCCCCAAGAAGATGAGCCAAAGCCTCCAGGTCTCTTACAGGCTCAGCCTAGATCGGCATAGCTTCACTTCCATTGAACGCCATTGGTCACTGAAGCCACAGGCTGCCCAGATTCAATGGCTGGAAGGATGCCACCTCTGTCCAGGGATGGCCTGCATACTAATGGCACAGAGATGTGATGGCTGCCATCTCAGAGACTAGACGAGAGGCAGTCATCAAGCAGATGTGTAGGTTCAAGTTTTCCTTCTGGCTTTGACTTCCTTTGTGACCAACTGTGCCCACTACCCACATGAAATTTTGGGGGCAACGTCCAGACTCCTGACCTCAGCACATAGAACCCTTCTTCTGGCCTCAACTCGGGCCTACTTAATCCCCTACAAAGCTCTCAGTACCCCAATGCTCTTTTCAGCCCACAGATTGTTGGAAACACTGTTTCTGCTGCCTGATATACCTTCCAGTCCCTTCCTCAGCCTCCGCAAACTCCTACTCATCCTCAACACCCATCTGCACCGCCCCTTTTCCTACTGACTTCCCTGACCAGCCCAGTCTTGGTTGGGTGCCCCTCGCCGACTCCGAGTTCTCACACCAGCCTGGCCAACTTCTCCCGATTCCTCTGCACAGGTCTGCTGGCCAGTCTGACTAAATGTAGAAACTTTGAGAGGTGAGGCCCACAGCTTCCACCTTTGTACCCCTGTTCCCAGCACAGGGTCCAGAGCGGGCGGGCAGGTGGTGTTTGTGGAAGAAAGGCGAGCAGGCTCTCACACTCTGGGGCAGACTCCAGGGGCTTCTCAGAGGGGCTTTTCCCTGAGAACGTCCTTCCTGCTTCCAGCCTCCCAGGCTGAACCCCGGGCTGTGAGACTTAGACTGGAGTTGTACTGAAATGCCCCGTGGCACTGGAACAGCAGGCTCAGCGCGGGCCGGGAGCTGTCAGCAGCCCTGCCTTTCTCTGCCCTGGTGCTGGGGCGCGCCTGTCAGATCCAGCTCTCATGCTGGGCCCCGACAAGCAGAGCCCTGCTGGAGGCTGTGCTGCTCTTCCCTGATGGACCCCTGGAGCTGTTGCGTTTCCTGATTGTCCATGAAATCTAACACATATTTTTAAAACACCTGTTTTGCGCCCAGCTCTCTGCAGGGCAGTGAGGGGACAGTAGGGAAGCAGATAGTGAGCAATGCAAGGGGGGTGGCGAGAGACTGGGCTGGCAGGCGGGCAGGACGCAGCCGGCCTGGGACCCTTGCTCCAGCTGGGCTGCGCATAGCCTGGCCTTTGAGATAGTCTCCCTGGCATCCCGTAAGCTGAGTGGGTGCCCAGGCCTCCCTGATGGCTTGATATCGTGAATGCTGCTCCTTCCCTCCAAACCATAGAAGGGAAATTGGGTTTTTAGCCTAAAAGCATTGGGTGTGGCGGTGCAAACCACTAACCCCAGTGACTTGGGAAACAGAGGCAGGAGGATCGAATATTGGAGGCCAGGCTCAGCAGGGGAGAAACAAAGTTGGGTCCTTTGCAGGTAGTGAGATAATCCTATTGGGCTTGGATAAGTCACCCAGGAGGATGATGGGAGGGATTAGGGGAGGAGGGAGGCTGCTCAAGACCCCGGGGTTGGAGGATGGTAGCCTGCAGTGGGGGTCAGAGTGGGCTGCATGTGTGTGGGAAGAAGTGGAGGGGCTCCAGAGGGTCAGGGAAGTGCACTTCCCTGGACTGCTCCTGGGGTTGGGGGTGGGGGAGGAGAGGGAGGGGGCTGGAGACTCAGGTGTGCTGCTGACCCGCACAGGATGCCACAGTAAAGATGAGGCCATCTCCACAGAAACTTGCTTGCCTTGCTTTCTCCAAAATCTACAGCGACTGAACCCATGGTTGTGTCCCTTGGCACTGAGGCAAGTAAAGGGGAATCTCTCTAGTGTCTGTGATGTGAATGACCTTTCCTCTACACGGGTCCCCTGTGAGCACACAACCTGAATTCCCTTTGTGCTGGGACCTGATATGCAGGCACAGGCCTGGGTTAGGGAGCATCCTCCCTCCCAATGACCTCATTAGCAAACACCCTGGGCATCAAGCTTGGTACTACGTGTATATATATATGGGTGGGATGGGGAAGGGTTAGAGGGGGTAGCATACTGAGGGCAGAAAGGCCTATAGAGGACTGCGTGGAATGGGGCTGGAGAACCAGGAGAGGGTGGAAGGGGGACAGTTGGGAATGAGGACAGAAAAGAAGTTGCACTTGGGTCATTAAGGGCTGAAAGTGTCACGCTGCAGAGGTAGAGCTCTCTACCTTGTAGTACAGAGGTGACTGATAGGTTTCACTTTCAAAGTTATCTTTGTTGTGCTGAAGGTGGTTGCCCAGGGTGTGTGTTAAGAAGGTTCTGAGGTGGAGTTGGGGAAAAAGTGACCTGATTACTTAGTGATGTCTGTTGTGACCGCAGGGATGGAGCTTGGCAGTCCTGGCACTGGGGACTTGCTGTCTCTGCTATGACAGAAGAAGAACCACCCATAGGCAGTTGAGAATGGGGGCCGATGAGGGGGTGCTCAAGGATGCTTGTTTTAAAAGATCAACTGGAAGCTCTGAGAATCGGAGGCAGGCAAGACTCAGGCCATGTTGCCCACGAGCCAGGACTGAGTTTAAAAACATCCGAGGCAGGAATGAGCTACTGAGGGGGTCGCCAAGGAGAAGGCAGATGTTTATGAAAGCGCTTCTGTAATGAGGATGCGCAGGAGAAAGAAAGAATTTCAGTGCGGGTCTCCCTCTTCCCTTTAGCAAAAACAACAAGGGTCAGAAAAATAGCACAGCACACGCATGCCTGTGTGCACGCACACACGCGCACGCACGCACACGCATGCGCTTCCACACAGCCGTGACCCCACGGAGGGCACGCCTCCCTTCTCTGCTCCTGGTGAAGTCAGTGCGTAATTACCGGAAAGCATTTTCGACTGAATTTTAGATGAGCATTTTGACAAAATATAATATTGGAAACAATCTTTATCAAACATTCATGTGTAGTGTGAGAGATAAAGCCTGGAATCCATAATTCATACGGCGTGCGTGTCACCAAGTGTGCACGACAAGCTGCATTTCAATGAGGCCGCTCGAACAATATTTCCTGGCAGACACGGGCTTTCATCATCTACATTATTCACTAGGTTTTCCAGAACAGTAAATCTTAAATATATATTTGTGTTGGGAAAAGCTCGCGTGCGTGTCTGTATACACACAGAGGGACGCGCACCCATTTGGGCGCAGCACCGGCGGATGCGCGTTCCAGCTGGAGGGGCAGGCGGTGACAGCAGGAAGCCTTGGCGGAGGACGCACAGGGCTCCTTCTGGAGGACAGCCCACGTCACTATGGACGCCACAGCTCGACGCACAGGCGTTAAATCCACCCACCCTGCGGTCTCTGTCTTCATCCACCAGCGTGGCGCTTGGAACCCTAAGACGAAATAGGACCCAGAGTAAGGCTATGGCCACAGATGCTTCAGAGCACAGCTGCTCAAAGTTCATCCTTTGAGCTGTCCAGGCAGGAATCGCCCAGAATCTCCAAAGGTCCAGATTGAAAGGAGACATTCATGAAGATCCCTGAAGCTAGTCTCATCCTGGTAACAGCCCCGGCAGCGGGTGGCATAGTCTCTGCTGTTGTCTATCACAACAGGTGCTCAGCCCCTCCTAAGAGCCCCTCTGCTCAATGGTGTCTTGGGACTGAGGTGAGATTTGTCTTCAGTTTTCACCCGTGAGGTTCCCCGGGGCCAGCCTTCCTGGAGCCCAGGGCCTGAGTGACATGATTACTTAGTGATGTCTGTTGTGACCGCAGGGATAGAGCTCCAAGCACCGTATCACAGCCCGCCAGTCTTCCTTCCTTCCAGGGCTTTCTTCCTCCAGCTTCTCCTCCCATGCCTATGCAGTGGGTGCTGAGGGTCACCACTCTGACTCTCTTCAGGACCCAGGAGCGCCTTCTGCTGCCCAGGGTCTTGCATGCTGCCACTCAAGACTGAGTCCTGCTTTAGTCACTTCCCTGAGCAGAAGGCATGGGGCTCTCCTGCCCAGGGTCTGCTGTTCCCCATGTATAGGTGGACAAGCCCGAGTCAGTGAGGCAGATGCACCTCTGAAGTCAAGTTCAATCTGGCCCTCTGCCCAGCCCTGCAGCTCTCCCTCCCATGGGCACTGATGCCCTCGACTCTGCAACAAGCTTTCTGCAGCAAGATCTCACTGTGGTCTCAGGGAACATGAACCAAAGTGATCGGGTCCAGGAGTGGCCCAAGGAAGCTGATTCTAAGTGGGAGTATGGAGCCAGCTCATCTGCTGACCAGTGAGTCCTGGAGATACCGTCCCTGGTGGTGGGGAGGGCTGAGAGCCAGAGCCCGAGGAGACAGGAGGGTACCATTGTTAAGACTTTGTCCTGGTGGGGAAACTGGGATGGAAGGGAAAGTAGGGCAGTCTGCATATTTCAGGAGTTAGGGAGGACCAGGTAAATTAGTAATTATAAGGACAATGAAATCGTAGGGCTCTTGCTGAATGCAATCGATGGATCGGGGGAAAAACAATAAAAGGCTGTAGGTGATTAATTGCCAATTTAAGGCAAAGTGTGAAGTCACAGACTTCTCAGGCTACATATATAGAGTTTCTTCCCCCCAGCAGCTGGAGAGAGGAGAAAGCCCAGGTTCAGAAGCCAGACTTAGTAAAAAGAAGGGAGTTCCAGAGAACACGGTGTTCTGGATTCTTGACCTGGGGGAGTCTCCTAAGCCAAGGTCATGGCCCTTCGAGACTTGGCAGGGGGATAACTGGGTCAGTGACCTTGAGCACTTTGAAGTCCAGGTCCCTAAATCCCCCTGGGCCTGATGAAGCGGGCTGTTCTTTGCTGTGAAAGGTCAGCACTGTGCCTTGGCCTGGATGGTGCAGGACCCCTCAGGCATGCACCCCAGGAGCTACCCCAAGTTCCCTTCCTGGACACTATGACTCATGCCAGCCAGGCAAGTGCATGGCCTGTGGGGGAAGGAGAAGAAATGGGTATGAGGGAGCCATCGGAACCATCACTGTAGGTGCCAGGAGAGGATGCCTGGCACACCCAGATGTTGAATCGGGGTGATGGATTCCAACCAGCATGAGGGAGCTTCTCCATGGATAGAGGGTTTCACACTCTGACAAGGACCCTGGGAGAGGATGCAGACACGCTACTCAGGTGGTTCTCAGAAGCTTTGAAGAGTACATGGCCTACACTGTGAATGCCAGAATTACCACGGCAGATGGCACAAGGAACCTGAACATCTCAAAGCAGTGGGCATGCTGGAGAGGATGACCTATGGAAAAGCCAGAAATCCTAGTCACTGACTATATTCCACAGCAGGGTCCCCAACACATGCCATTCATCAAAGCAGCCCAAGTTCCAGAACCAAGGAAGAGTGTGGTGGCAGGAGCCTTTGTGGACCAGGCTGGGATGGGGGAGGCAACACTATGGAGATGGCCTCCCTGATAGCAGTCGTGATCCCAAGAAAGAACAGGAGCCAGGGCTGGGCTTGCCTGTCAAAGTTGGTGGATTCAGTGACTGTAATGAGCAGGAAGAAGAGGGCAGTGGGCAGCAGGCCTGGCCTGCAGATGGATGGCTATGGCTCCTAGAGCATGACGTCCCTAGAGCAGGGTGGCTGCTGTGTCAGGGTATCAGGACTTGGGACTCAGTGCTAAAACCAAGAAAGTCCTGAGCAAACTGGGCAGAGTCAGTCCCACTATCCTTGGAGCAGCTGGTAAGGAAATTGAGTTCTTAAAAAAAAAATGTCAAAGGTGGATGATCAAGGGACTTGGGGGACGGAGAAGAGGAAAAAACACAATCCCTTGCCCAGTTTCTGGATCCGAGCCAGCCCACTGACAGAAGGACCCTCAGTCACCACGGCAACTGTGGACAGCAATGAGTCCCCCAGTCCCCTCAGGGCTCGCAGAGTGAAGAGTGGCAAACACTCAGAGATGACATGGGTCAACAGGGACCAGTGCTGCCAAGGCCGGGGCTGTTACGGGCACATGTGAGTCAGGTAATGCCACAATCCTGGCACCGCCCTGACTTCCGTGGTCTTTGGCATCCACGGAGCCACTCCAGGGTCACTCCTGCACACCTGAGTGTGAACTGTCATGGATGTGCCTGTCCTCCCCCACATTGGTTCCTTGGACGGTGATGAATGAGATAACCTAATGGAAAAGGCCAAGTGGGAGCCTCTGAAACCCCCTTGTTCCCTCCCCAAACAAGAAGGAACCTGAAAACCGGTCCTGTATTCCAAGTGGGAAATGGCAGAGCTCTGGGCCACCTTTAAAATCCTGAAGAATGCAGGGGTAGGCGTCCTTGTCCTTTTCCCCTTAATTCACTAGATGGAGCCTCCCAGAAGGTGATGGATCCAGGAAGGTGAGAGGGGGTGTCCACGATGCCACTGCATGGTGGCCCTGCTGAACACTGGGCTTTTGCTAGTGCAGATCCTCAGAGCTTCAGCCACAGCGTTTGATGATTGTTCTCTGTTGGGAAGGCATGTCGGAGCAGGGCTCGTCCTCACGGGGAGGAAAACTGAATACCTTCCAGGGCCCTCAGTGGTACTAGTAGCACTCCAGTGTCCTGTGTCTATATAGTCTAAGAAATCTAGAACTGTCCAGACAATTGGCAAGACAGTGGTCTATGGAGTTGGTGACATTGTGTCAATAAAACTGGACGAGCAAGAAGAGGCAAGTATGTTGGAGGTCACTATCAGGGATGCATGTGCTCTGGGAGTGGGAGATAAACCTCCAGAGATTTAGTGGGGCCACCAAATTGGTGAAGTCTTTACAGGTTAGGCATGTCAGGATGTCCCCTCCAAAGAAGGGACAAATGATTGCATTTCCGGCCTCCCACCACCAAGAAGGAGGTGCAGCGTGGGTCTCGTGTTAGTTTGCTTTGTGCAGTTGTGATGTATAGCACAGACAGGCCAGTTAATAATGAACCAAATGTGTTTCTCACAGCTCAGGAGGCTGGGAAGTCCAAGACCGAGGGACCAGCATCTGCGCAAAGCCTTCTTGCTGTGTCAGCACAGGGTGGAAGGCTGAGAGAAAGAAAGAGAGAAAGAGGGAAGAAGGAGGAGGAGGAGGAAGAGGAGGAAAAGGAGGTGAAGGGGAAAAAGAGGAAGAGGAGAAGAAGGAAGAGGAGGGGAGAAAGAGGAGGAGGAGGAGGAGGAGAGAGGTGAATCCTGTCTTTATAAATAACCCACTTCTGTGATAACTGGATTAATCCATCCTGGAGGCAGAACCCCATGGCCTCATGGCCTCTCAGCAGGCTCCACCTCCCAACAGTGTTGCATTAGGGATTAGGTTTTCAACATAGGCTTTTGGGGGACATATTTAAGCTGCTGAAGGACCCCTTTGGGTTCTAGAAGCAGGTACTCAGGACTTGGGAAGACTGTTCTAAGCCATTTATCGAGTGACACGGAGCCTGCTCTCTGTGCAAGAAGGAGCCCAGCAGCAGGCGCAGGTTGATATGCAAAGGGTCCTGCTGTGTGGGCACATGTCCAGGAAGACTCCATGGGATTGTAGATGTCTGTGGTAGGAATAGAGACGATGTGGAGTTTGCAGCAAGCTCTAAAAGAAAATCACTGCATAGAGCTAGAGTTCCAGAACAAACCACGCCATTTGCAGCAGATATTTACACACTATTAAAACATAGATCTTAGCATGGTCCTGGACCCCAAGGAGGCAGAGCCATTGGCTGCAAGACATCAAGTGACCTCAGTGACATCCAAACTGTCCAGCATGAGCTGGATTCATACAGAACCACTAAGTTGTAAAATGGGGGTGATCCCAGGAGTAACTCAGAAGAAGTACACTTGAGATCAGCCATCACCTGAGCAGATGGCACTAGGAAGATGTCTTAAGAGGGAGGCCTGAAGCCCCTGTCATCTGCCCAGTGTCATGGGTGGAGTCCCTTAAGATTAGCCGACAGAGTAGTGAAAAGCCATGCTCTGGTCATGAGTATGTTCACCTGGTTCTAGGGAAAAGTTGGAAATGAACTTCAGCTATACATAGTCCCCTTCAGGGGTGGCCTGACACCAGCAGAGGAGGGACAAACCCCAGTGCATGGCAGGCAGTACAGCTGGTCATCAGTTATGTGGACAAGGAGAGAGTCCACATGTGGGCCCAACAGCATGGGTCCCCTACTCATCAACGTTAACCCAGCTACTGTCATTTCTGAATGCCACCTTGCCCACAAGAGACTAATGCTAAGACACCAATATTACCATCCTTCAAGGACACCTGATGACCACTTAGTGGCAATTGATGACATTGAACTCCCTTTTCTTTGAAAGAGGAATTAATTAATTTTGATTGTAATGGCCGCAGATTCTATGTATGGGTTTACCTCTCCTGCCTGCTGGGCCGAAACCTGTCGGAAGACAGTGGAATACTTGATCCAGCCATCCTGGCCCCCAGAGGACGCTGCGTCAGACCAAGCGAGTCACTTCACAGCACAGGAGGCAGGGCAGTGGGCGTCCGATCTTAGGATTCTGTGCCACCAGACACTGCTGACCTGAGAGTGACAACACGGTGTCCAGGGCCACGCCTCCTCTCTGGGAGCAGCCTGAGAGGATGGGACATCTTCGAGCAGGATGTAGCATGTGCCTGGAATCAATGACCATAATATGGTGCCAGGTCCCCAGTAGGTAGAATGCATGATCCTGGGGAACGTGGGGTACAAGCAGGAGTACAGGAATGCCCTGAGCAGCATGGCCCCCAGGAACCCACTTTGGGACTCGGTGCTTCCTGTCTCCACGACACCAGCTGTGCAGTGTTGAGGTCCTGTTTTCTGGGTGGGGTGTGAGCCTCCACCAGGAGACACAGGGTCTGTCCCATTAAACTCTAGGCTGTGGTACCCCTGTGTCTCTCTAGGCTGCTTGTGTTGAGAGGTCAGTAAGCAAGGAATCAAGGTGACTACCCTGGCAGTGTTACGGGGCCTTGGTTGTCAGGAGAAAGTAGGGCTGTTGCTACAAAGAAAAGAGCAGGGGGTGGGGGGGTATGTTTGGCACGAAATCATACACTGGAAAGACTCCTTCCTCTCTCTCTCTCTCTCTCTCTCTCTCTCTCTCTCTCTTTCTTTGGTGCTGGGGGTTGAACCCAGGGCCTTGTGCATTTGAGGCAAGCACTCTACCCACTGAGCTCTGTCCCAGCCCCCTTTCGTTTCTTTTTTGATGATAATTTGAGCAGCACAGACACCTGTGAAGTAAAGCACTGGGACATAGAGAAGCTTAAGGAGGGGATAATAGCAGGGATTCAGAGCAACCTGGGATGAGGGTCTGCTCCTGATGGTAGATGAGCCTCGGACATCAGCCTGCACTCAGTGCCACTGAAGAGCGTCTAGAACAGGCAGCAGAGGAGAGAGAGGAGTGTCACCTGCAGCAGTGGTGGCTGTAGTTTGTTGTAAGGTTCCTCTTTTCCCCAGGGAAGGAGATGATCAGGATCCTGAAGACAGAACAAGCTGCTCCCAGAGCCGACTTGGAACAAGAGCATGTGACCGGGAGAGGCGTGGACAGTGGTAGACACTGAGAGGCACTATCCTGACCGTCCCTCAGGACTGAACACTCATCCCTGCAAGGTAAGTCCCTCCCCAGGAACTGTACTTGGCCAAAGGAGCTGCCTTGTCCAAGGCCACTCCTCCTCTCTGGGAGCACTGACTGGGTGATACGAGGCACAGAGGTCCGTCCCTCTCACCTGGAACGACTTGGAGGGGCCAGGCCAGCTTCAGACCTCCCTGAGTGGGGTGAGGCCTCTGGGGCAGCTGCAGCAGAGTCCCACGTCGTCCTGTGTCCCCACCTGCCTCCTTCACTGATCCCTGGGGGTCGCTCCTGAGAGCGCCCCCTAATGACCTCCCAGAGCAGAACTCGCCCCCTCACAGTCTGTTTCCTGAGGAGCCACCCTGCAACGCACAGTTCTGAGGTCCCTGGCACCTGTTTCCTGCTACTATTTCGTTGAGTCAGTTTTCTGTACCCCTCCCTCTTTCTTCTCAGGTATTCCCCGACTTTCAGTACTTATGTGTTTAATGGTGTCCCAAAGGTCTCAGAGACGGTCTTCATTCAATATTTCCACCCCCCTTGGATTTGACTGGGATATTTCAAAGGACCTGTCTTCCAGTTCGGATATGTTTTCTTCTGCTTGATTTAGCTGTATTTTTTTGTTCCACTTTTGAGCTCTTCCTTTCCGAGATTCCCATTGGATTCTTTTTCAAGATGGCTGTCTCCTTGCTGACTCTCTCATTCAGGTTATCCATCGCTTTCCTAATTCCATTCAGCGGCCTGTCGGTATCCTCCTGAATCGCGTTGAGGTTCCTTGTAATCATTCCTTGAAATTCTGTATCAGGCATTCCGTCAACATCATTTCCTGTGGGTTCTGTTGCTGGAGAGTCACGGTGTTCTTTGGGGGTGCCGTGTTGCCTTGTGTTTCCATGTTTCTTGTGCTTCTACATTGAGATGTGTGCATCTGATAGATCAATAGATCTCTACTGCTTTTATAGGGCGGCTTCCATGGTAGATGGTTTCCTCCTGGAGATGTGTCTTGGGGTGTTAGTTTGCTACACAGTGTTGTCTTGTTTCCACCTGGGTAGCATCCTGTAGTCTCTTTGGCTGTAACTAATGCTTTGGGCACAATATGTGTCATGGTGGGGTGAAGAGCCCCACCATCCCTGGGGACCATGCAGGGGTGGGGGGATTCTAGAAGCCCAGGAAGCTGTGGGACGTGCCTCAGTGGTTGCGGTGTTTACTGTGTGACCTCTCCCCAAACAGCAATGGGTGTCTTTCCCCGGGAACCCTAAGGATTCCTCTGCTGCTGGTGAGGACCCCTGGCATCGGCAGCCCCCTGCAGCAGTGGGGTCTGAAGCACCTTCCCTTAGTCCCGTGCCATTGCCTGGGGGGGAGGTGGCAGCAGGAACGGTGTGGGTGATGCCTGCTTGTGTCCTCTGTGTTAGCTGAGTCTGTCCTGGCCGCATGGCTGGGTCCCCCGAGGACCAGTGCCTGACCTCCGTTCTTGACCACGGCACCCTCTCTTATTTTCAGCACTGACAATACCCGTGTCCTATATCGCCGGGCACCAAGTGGGCTTGGGTGCTGAGCACCCCGTTGCTCTGCTGGGTTAAGCTGGCTTCCTAAGGTCCACCCTGCTGTTCGGGTGGGTGGATCTCAACAGGGACGACATGAGATCCTTCTCCAGGGACAAGCTACTGTGCGAACTCCAGGCTTCTTCCCTCACTGGGCTGAAGCCGGTGATGTGCGTGGAACTCCCCCGTTGTCAGACTCACTGGCGTGCGGAGTTTGCTGGTGTCTCCTCTTCAGCCTCTCCCTGGAGTGGAGAGGTTTCCCACCCCCAGCTGGGACACCAGAATGGCGGCCGTCAGAGAGCTCTGTTTCTCTGGCCATTCTGCCATCCCAGGCCTCCTGGTCTTGCAAGTCTCTGGTGTCTTCCTTGATGAACTTTCATGTCTACTGACCTCCAAATGCAGCTCTCCACCTGTTACCCTCGTTCTTCTTTGTGGAGGAAGAGATGAGTCCTGAGTATCTCTACGTGGCCCTCTTGGAATCCCTTATTTCTCCTGGCATCTGTCTCCTGATCATGTTCTAGGATATCCACATCTCTTTTGACAAATGATTTCCAAAAATAGAGAGAGAGCTCTGATTTTTCACCTTCATTTTTGTAGACCCAATGCATTTATTAATGTGACCCCAGAGAGCAGTGATTCTTTTGAGCCCATGCTATACAACTGACTTTTCTAAGCTCACTCTTGAAGAGAGGTGGGAGGGAAAAGGAGGGAGCAGGGGAATTGCACGGAAGATGGAAGGAGACCCTCATCGTTATACAGAATACATGTATGATGTTGTGAGGAGAAAAAAAAAAGTGTGTCACATTAGATTGGATAGAGAGAAGTGATGGGAGGGGAGGGGAGGGGAAGGGGGATAGGAAGGGCAGCAGAATAGAATAGACATTATTATGGCTGTATGTATATAGGTGACTGAATGACCAATGTGATTCTGCAACCTGTACACTCAGAAAAATGAGAAGTTATACCCCATCTGATTCAAATGTATGAATTGTCAAGATCATTGTACTGTCATGTGTAGCTAATAAAAAAAAACTTTCCAAGTCTTGCTTGCTGTTAAACCATGTGTGCCTTATCAAGCACGCTGCAGTCAGTGTTGAGGGATCGAGCTCAGGACTTAGATTCTTCTGTTCAGTGTCATCTGCTTGGCTACCACTTGTCACCCCGCCTTGTTGAAAGATTTTTGGATCAGACTTTCAATTCATTTATCTTTCCATTCAAATTCATATCTGCCTCAGATTTGAGAAGCCCGCCTTGCCTGTCCTTATTCAGGTCATTGGTGAAGATGCTCATTGGAGTGCTCCAGGCCTTTCCAGGCATGGAATGTCCCCTTTCTGGAGTAGGACAGGGAGCTTGATGGTGTGCAAAGACACTCACCTCCTGTCCTCTCCTGTGGTCTCCTTAGGAGCTTATGATCGTCACCTTTTCTGTGAGCCACATCCTACGCACTCAACTTCATTCTTTGCTTAGTCCTCCCAACAGCCCTGTGCAGCACCCCAGAGTGGTTAATAACTGACCCCCGGCCACACAGCAATTAAGTGGCAGACCCTGGACCCCCCTCTGTCTTGGTTGACGGCAGAGCAAGCTGATCGGCACCTCTTCCAGGAAGTGACTCCGGAGGCTGGCTCCTTCCTGCTGCAGAGTGTCAACGGCGTGCAGAGATGGGCAACCTGGGTCAGGTCGGAAAACAAGGTAGAGAGGTGGGCCCTGGAGAGGCAAAGACCTGTGGTACTTCCACTCCTTGGGGAGAAGAAAGGCTCTGGAGGATGAGAGCCGAGGGAGGAGTTCAGTGCCTTTGGTGCATACAACACTGAGCAAAACCACCGATTTCTCCAAACTCAAATTGTCTCCCCAACACCCCTGAGAATGCTCTGTGGCACAGAGAAGTTAGGACACTTGTCCTGAGTCACAAAGCTGGTTGGAGTATGAACCAGTGTCCTCTTGAGAAAGCTCTAGTCTCTTTGCCTGTTTGCCCATGAGTCAGTTGAAGTCCAGAAGAGGGACAAAGACACCTGCAAGTCACATGGTAAGCTGGTGGCCAAGTCCTCACAACAATTCTATTGATTCTGCACACTGTGTTCTGACTTTCAACCAACATTTTTGAAAAATAAGCCCCATGAAGGCAGGACCAATTGGCTCTTCTGTCTCCTGATGTAGGTTGTGTCCCCAACTCCATTGACAGTGCCTGGCAGAGAGTGGGTGGGAGCTTGATGTGTTATTTCTTCATCAAAAAATAAGACGGTGATCTCTTAATATCTACCAGGCACCCAACAGCCCTGTGACACGGTGGAACTGGTTGTGCCCATGCACCCAGGGTGACCGAGGGCAAGTGTGTTGCCCGGGTCTCCTCCAGTGGTGAGGGCACTGATGGGTCCTGGGCTGCTGTCCACTCTCAGCTGCTCTTTGCTGAAGTGAGGTCTGGGTGAGGCTCAGGAAGGAGTACGGGAGGCCGCGATGTTCTGGGGCAGGTCTTGAGCTCACCGCCAGCTCCTCCACTCCCACTGGGCCCAGGCCCCAGACGACAGCCCACTGAGGAGGGGCCCTGCAGCCCTGTGCCAGGGACAGCTGGCATTTTTGCTGGGCAGGACGTATTATTACTAAGATTGATTTTTGTTTTCTTTTTTCTCCTTTTTTATTCCCACAGAATAAAAATAGGAAACACGACGCTCCTCACACAGCACCAAGGATCTGTCTTAACAAGTCCTTCTGTGCATTAATAGTAAATATTGCAAGAAACCCAGCGCGGGTTTAATCATGCACGGCTTCCAGCCTGCAGGGAGGGACAGGAGGGGGCCGGCTCCCCCAAAACCTCCTCCCTGGGCCATGGAGAAGGGGGGACGCCTGTGGACTCTCAGGGCTCGCCGTCTGAGCCACCGCTCGGTTGAGGACAGATGCGGAATATACTGAAGACAACTAAATACTGATTCTGAGTTCTCCCTCAGTAACAAAGATGAAGTTGGCCGGAAGATGTTCTGAATCATCCTGTCACCGTTTGCTTTCCTCTGCTTCCAGGTGCAGAGACGGTGGCCTTGTCCCTCACCAAGTGGCCCGTGGAGAGGCAGCAGTCACTGGCTCCATGGCACCCACGGTGGCAGTGAGCTCCTCCTGGCTCCCCTGCCCTGGCCTTCCCATCTCACAAAGGGCCCAGGGATCCCAGGGGGCCACCATCCACAGGTCTCCCGGCTCCACCTATCACATCCCTTCATTTAGTATGCTCTGCACGGAAGCCCTTTATGTTCCTAGTCGGGTTAGGGGGGCCCTAGTACCTTGCAAATGACCCCCTCCTGCTAAATGCTCCATGTCCTTTTAAAGGGACCTGTGGGCTGAAGTCGTCCTTACATAGGGAGGAAACGGAAGTACAGAGATTTCCAAGATCACGCGCATAGGAGGCGGCAGAGGGTTCCTGGGCCCTCACCCACTGAGTTGTGCTGAATTGCTCTTCTGAGGCTGCCCCAGCAAAGTGCCATAAACCTGTGGCTTTGACAATGGAATTTAGCTCTGGAGGCTACAAGTCCAAATCAAGGTGTTGGCAGGGGTGGTTCCATTCAAGGGTTGTGAAGAAGAATCCATTTCATGCCTTTCTGCCGGTCTCTGATGGCTGGCGGGCCTTTGGGGACATGTCTTGGCTTGTAGTCTGTGACCTCACCTTCACACAGTGGGCACCCTTTCACCCTGTCTGTGTCCAAATGTCTCCTTTCAATAAAGACACCAGGCATTCGTTAGATGCCACCCTACTCCAGCAGGTGCCCACTATAACCAGCCACATGTACCATGACCCTTTTTCCAAATAAGGTCACATTCTCGGGGCCAGGAGTTAGAACTTCTGTGTATAAATTTGGGGGTGGGGGTGCACAATTCAGCCCACCACCAACCTCCGCCTTCGAACTCACACATCATCCTCTTCTTTCCAGAACAACTTTTCATTGAACAAATGAGAATCACGTGGAATAAAAGATGGGGTTCTCAACTGCCCAGAAGGAATTAATAGGGCTTTAAATAAATTGAAGAATGCGACACCGTGACTCTGAGACACCTCTGTGCAGATTGGTGTGACCAGCTGTGCTCGCTGGTGTAGAGGGATGGTGGCAGAAGGGTCCAGAGAGGGCAAGGGAGGGTGGGCACCTAGAGCCCTGTGCTGACTTTATGTAGGAGGGGGTTTATTTCCATTGTCCTCCTCCATGGTAGGGTGTCAGTTCCGTGAGGGCAGAATCTGAGATGCTTGATGGACACCAGAGGGGACTGTGAAGTGGGGTTCAGAGAGGCCCCTCCTTAGCGGTGGAGATGAGGCTGGAACCCTGGTCAATGCCGATGTCCACTGAAAGCATCCACACTTGTCCCTCACCTTGACTGTTAGCCTGAGGAAGGCAGAGGTCCCCTGTCCCTCTGTCCCCACTTGGAAGCCCCTGGGTGCTGGGTTTGCTCTCATCACACCCATGGATTCAGCCTTGGAGAACAGGCACCTCAGGGACACCCTCCTGCGTCCCCTCTGCTCTGTGCCTTTGCTTTGGGAACTCCAGGCTTCAGTGTGGCCTCTCACCCCTGGTCCCTCTGTTCCCTGCACCTGCAGCTCCCCCACGTCTCCTTGTGTAATTAAAGGGAAAATGTTCTGCATTCATTTACCTTATACTTTATCAAATAGCAGAGAGATGAATTAAGAGGTCCATATTTCTATTTCAAGGTTCATGTGCTTTCACAAACTGCGCAAGTTGTGCTCTTAAAACCTGCCGCATCAGCAGGAAGTCTCTGCTCCAAACATGGCCACCTCTCCCCCTTCCTCTTTTTATTCCCCAGCGCAATTTCTAAATAGATGCGATGGCTGGGAATTCTGCAGAGATGATTGTGAAATAATGCTCAGAGCCACCGGGGTTCTCTGTCTCCCCCCCTCCTGTTTTCCTCCTCTTCTTCTTCTCTTCTTCCCTCCCTCCCCACTCCACCCTTTCCTCCCCCCTTCTCCCTCCCCCTCCCTCACTTACTGCTGCCTAAGGATCCTTCTTGCTGGAGGGATGCCAGGCTCTGGGCTTAACCAGCTTGGTTGTCACAGACATTTATTCAGCACCTACCAGGTACGGAGCAGTCTGGTGAGGGCCACTGGGCACAGAAAGTGTTAATACTTTCCATCTCTGTAGTTGTGTCTAGTTAACAAAACACTTCCACGTTCATGACTCCTTTGAATCCTGGCAAGAGCCCTCTGACATGGATGACTGTATTGTTAGCTATTGTTTTCCTCTGAAGCGAGGAAAGTGACGCTCAGGTAGATGTGATCACCAGGGCTACTCTGCCTTGGGTGGGTCAAGGACTTCCATAGTAGACCAGTGAAACCTATGGACACCATCTAAGAAAATAGTGGCTTTAAATGCACAGAATGAAATACACAGGGTCACAGAGGCAACTAATATATGGAAATGCAAAAAAAAAAAAAAAAGCCTGACATAGTAATATATGTGCTTCTATATTAAGGCATTAAATAACATTCTAAAAACCACTAGAATACTGAAGTAATGACTTGCTCTGTCAAGAATCAGCAAACTAGGATCTGGATTGCTGCCTGTTTTTGTAAATAAAGTTCTATTGGATCACATGTACATAGACCTAGATTTGGTGGTAGAGCAGAGAAGTTCCAGAGACCCAGTGCCTCAAATCCGGACTATCTGGACCTTTGTAGAAAAAAGTTTGCTGACCTCTGTTGTAGTCAATATTTTGAGATATCTGCAAAAATGTTGATGGGATAGGAAAATGACTGTGATTCTATGGGTATCATAAATCTTGAGTATTGCCAATCTGCTGTGGTTTGTTGATTGAAGAATGAAGTTCCATCCAAGTGCGTGAACACCTCGAGTTCTATCCATGGCATTGGTGGACGTGGAATTTGAACCCAGGTGGGTCTGGCGGGTCAGCAGTGTTTGTTCTGACCCCTTGGTCTCCACTGTTTAGAATCTCACAGTTCAGCGCACCACACAGGGACATGCACACATGTGCACACACATAGCAGTCCCTGCCTCGTTCCACCATAAGGAGAAAGAGTGACTCAGAGGAGGGGATGGTGCCCAGTCGCTTGACTTTCTGGACTCTGAAAAGCCTGGGGTCACCAGGAGCAGTCGTACAGGGCACTGAGCCTGTTTATGTTGAGAGGATTCAGTAGCTTTCTCAAGTTGTCACAAAGATGCTATGTGGGCTGGAGACCACTGGGAAAACCTTCCCTTGAGTCGCCCAGATGGCCATATGTCTGGGCTTAGATTCAGTGGGTTCTCCTCCCTGTGTGGTCAGCTCTTTCAGAAGTTAACAATTACAGGACCACTGAAGAATGGGCCCTTGGCTGGATGGTAACGAAGAAGCAATGTCTTCATCCTATTGAGGGTTTTTAAAGGCCTCATTCTGTAAATTTCTCACTCACTCCTCCATATATTCCCTTCTTCTTTTCTTCGTCTTTAAACAATGTTCAGTAATTACCTGTTATAAGCCAACCCTTTGGCCGGGTACTTCGCTGATGCCCCCAAGACCAGAGAACTTTAGAGCCGGCCCTGTGATCTTCTGGCTCTGTGACTTTGGGGAGCTTCTACTCTCTGATCTCCATTAACCCACCCATAAAGTGGGAGCCATAAATACACCTGTCACCCACCTTACTGATTGGAGGCCAGTCAGAGGAGATAATAGATGGAAAAGAGTGATGGGGAAGACTCATTTCAGAAACGGAAAGAAGAGATCTCTGTAGTGCAGGTCGTTCCGACAGATTTATAGCAGAAATGGCCTTGAGGGAGGCCGGGAAAGATGAGCAGGATTTGAGGAGGCCATCAGTTAGCCGGACCCACTAGAGACATCAGCGCGGCAGTAGAGGTGAGGGCTGGCAGGGCAGGGCGAGGAGGGCCTGGGCGGCTGTGCTGTTTCCCAGAGGATCCTCGACACTCAGCGCACTCCCCGCTGAGATTTCAGAGCCAGCCGGGAGCCATTGTTATGAGAATATGTTTATTATTATCATCCTCATCAACATTATTATCATTATTAATAACACGATATTTGGAGCATTTATGCACATTAATTTTAAACAAGCATGGTGCTGTGGCAAGATTTGATGCTGCTACCAATAAACAGCCATCGTGTGGATCTTTAATTTACATGAAATCATTTATGCTAATTTAATTAGTCCTTTGTTTACAACTGAGGCTCGCTCACCACTGGATTGGGAGATGTGCTCCAAGGCAGGCAGGCAGCGCACTGCAGAGCCGGAAGCCAGGGGCTCAGTGCTGCCGGCTCCACCTCCCACCAAGAGGGATGCTCCTCCCACCCAGAGGGAAGCCTCACCTGTTCTTTTGTGGGAAGACACATACAGATTCAGGAAGTTCTGATGTCCAACTTGCTCCCTTTAAGGGGCCGTGCCAGGGGCTGGCCTGTCACTAACTCAGAGAAGCTTCACACCTGACCCAATGTCAGAGAGCCATCAAGCAGCAAGGCTAGAGATGTTTCCAGTTCTCGGCCTTTCTGTACCTTTCAGCAACCCTTAAATAGGAAGACCTAACTTGTCTTGGCCCATAACATGCCCGCAACAACCACTGAATGAATGAACGGCACCCTTCTGTTAAAGGCACTTCCTGGTGGGCTGTCTCCCTGTTCCCTGACAGTAGCCCTGAGAGATGGGTTTGCAGAGAAAGCTGAACAGGTGGGATAATGGGAGAGCCTTATACTGTGAGCTTGGAGTTTGTCCTGTGACCGTGTCACTGATTTGCAGCATGACCTTGGCCCAACCTTGACCTTGGTCTGAGTGCTTCTCCCACGCCTGTTTCTCCATTTCCACATTGGTGAGACAGAAAGAAGAATCCCTTGTCCTTCTAATCTGATGGGCAGAAATAAAAAAAAAAAAATGAGATTGTGGAGGGAACGTGCAGGGTGCCGGGGAATTATAAGGTGGTATTTGTCAGACTTGCCTTGGGAAACCTTGAAAAATTGAATGGAAACCACTGGGCTCATTCATCTCCTTTTAACAGCCCCATGTCATCCAGCCTGGTCTTTTCCATTCCTGCTCTGTCCAATCCTGACAACATAATTTAGTTCCAGGGAACTTGAATAGAACACAGTGGACTGATATTTCCACATGCTCGGGTCTTGATTAATGCCGTCAGGGCAGCCGCTGCGAGGACAGGGAGCCAGGAGCACTCCACCTCCTGAGCTCAGGTCTCTCTCCCTACGTGGGGGCGCTTTGCTCCCTGGGCCCTGCAGGGCCCTGTGCACCCCTTCTCTGCTCCAGCCCAGACTCTGCTCCTAGCCTCTTCCCTGGAGTGTGTATTCTTCCAGCTGTCCAGCCATCCATCGAGCAAATAGAGCGAGTGTTGGCCGGCAATGGGGCCACAGGGCTAAGTAAGGCCAGCTCCTGCCCTTGACAAACTCAGTCCCAGGAAAATGAAATCCAGGGGCCATGCCAGCAGAAACTGTCCAAGGAATGAAGCCGCAGGACGGAGGCTGAGTGGAGTGGAAGGAGGGTGGAGAGGGCTTTACAAAGGAGACACGTTGACTGGGTGTCTCAGGAGGTGCACTGGAGATTGAAGAGCCTTGGGCTCCCGCTGTGTGCCGTGCAGGGGGGTGGCAAGGGCTCTGGGCGGCTGGGCGTGTGGGGGTGATGAGGTGGGATTGGAAAGGCAGAAGAACCAAACAGCCTCTCTCCGAGGCAGGTAACTGCGAGTTTGCCTCAGCTCTGGTTTCAGAGGCAAGCGTCTCCAGGAGAGAGAGAGAACAAGACCGTGAAGGCTTGGTGAGTGGAGAGTTGGAAGGCAGATCAGGGGAAATTCCATCCACATCCTAGCTCGGGCAGAGCGAAGGCAAATCTCAAATAGCAGCAGATTGAGGGGAGCAGGTCAAGGGGAAGGGTGGAAGGCAGGAAGTGTCCTTGCATTTATGTGAAGAGGAGAGCAGAAATGGCACATTCTGGCACTTCTCTGAAGACAGGATTTTCTTCTCTCTCTCTCTTTTTTTTCCCCCTGGGCTTTTTATTTTTCCTCCGAAACATTCACCCTCCCAGAACTTTCTAGAAATAGCCAGACACATTTGGTCCCCCTTCTCCATTTTCCACCCAAGAATGCCTTTAATAGGTCACAGAGGAGGCACCATTCCCTTGTCATGAAGTCGCCCCCAGCCCTGCCTAACAACCCCTGCATCGATGGCTTCTTTCCATGGATATCAGGATTTATTGTTCCTCCGAATCAAATATTGACCTTGGCTTTTTGTTCATCGATATATGACCTCTCAAGTCAATGAACCTGGATATGCTAGTCAATGGTTACTTATTATTTCTCCTGCCCTGAACTGGAAATCTCAGACCCCAGGGTGTGGGTTTGGACCACAGAGATGATCTGTTTATCACCCCCTGCACTTGGCACTTGTGACTCCTCGTCTCTGAGGAGCGCTTTCCCTCTTGTGGCTTGAGAAACCACACAGGATGGGTCTTGCCCTCCCCTGGCATCAAGTGTTCCTCATGGGGAAACACTTCAGTCTGTTGAGTTCTCATTCTAAAGCTCTGGGATGGTCCCAGGCCCCTGGGAAGCACGATGCTCCTCTCCCCACCCACCTTGTGCCAAGAGGCTGAGAATGCCTTTCTGGGGTTGGTCAAGCACAATTGCAATGGGCTGTCCATCTATGAAGTTCAGCTTCACCAATGACCTCTATGGGTCTGGGAGGAGATGGAGGGAGGGTAAGCTCCCAGACCTTCAGGGTTGAAATGGTTGCTCTTCTAGCACTGACTGTGTGACTTTGGGTAGCCTCTTTCTGCTCGTTCTCTCTATGCCTCAGTTTCCTTATTTGTAACATAGATTGTTGTAGAGTCAGTGAAATAAAACACATAAAGTGCATAGTCAATACCTGGCAGAAGGTCAGTGCTCGGGTACATGTGACAAGTGTTCTCGCCATCCAGCCACAGGGGAAGCAGCACTTCCAGTCCCGTCCCCTCCCTGAGTTCAGGCTGGTGAAATTTGAGCAAAAGGGACAAGTGTCACTTCTGAGGTGAAGAGTAATGATGAACTTGAGTGGCCAAAGGGAGGCCTGGATAGCTGGTAAAACATCTCTCCTGGATGTGTCGGTGAGGGTGTTTCCAGAAGAGATTGGCATTTGAATCAGTTGACTGAGTAAAAGATCTGCCCTCACCAATGTGGGTGGGCATCATTCAACCCACTGAGGTTCCAGATAGAACAGAAAAGCTGAAGAACAGCACGTTTCTTCTCTCTTCTTGAGCTGGATCATTGTCTTCTGCCCTTAGACACTAGAGTTCCTGGTTCCCAGAATCATAGCACTGTCTTCTCTAGTTCTCCAGCTCGCAGACAGCAGATCTTGGACACATATTCTCAGTCTCCATAATTGCATGAGTCAATTCCCATAATAAATCTCCTTTTATATGACTCTCTAGCTAAATCCTAATGGCTCTGTTTCTCTGACTACGGCAGGTAGTGAAAAGCCTGTGCATCGTTCTCCCGTCTCTCTTTCCTGCTGCAACCACTGAGAAGCTTTGCATATGGTGCAGCTTTGGCTGACAGAGGAGAGGCTGAGTCACTGTATGGTTGAACACTCATCTAGAGACGGGGCAGGATCTGCAATGGATATTGAATGAGCAAGAAACAAATCTTCATTGTGTTAAGCCACTGAGGTTTGGGAACTACTTATTTCTGCAGCAGAGCTGGGACTCTCCTGATTAATGTGGTGCCCAATAAACATTAGTGATTTTTACTGGCAGTATGGTTACTATTGCAGATAAGCAGAATGTTCTGGTGAAACTGCCTCTTTCAGATCCTTGACCTCTTGACCATGACCATGAGCAGCTCTTACTTGATAGCTCTAAGGATTCCAGTTTAGCTTAACTATGGATTCTGTCCTGATCTTCTATCTTATTGGGTCTGATGACCTGACTTCTGCCTTCCTATGTGATGTGTCTTGGTCTCTACAGGTCTTCCAACCCTGTGGGACTCTACTTAGATATTTTCACTTTATAAAATGGCCATTTTCTTGATTTTCAAGTCCAATTACCTGGTGTAGTTCAGATGCCACAATGTGCCACGAATCCAAGGTTCAGATGCCAGCTTGGTCTCTTCCTGAGCTCTTGTTGTGTCTGGGAAGAGGCCCATGGCAATGGTCACCCTAGGAAGTGGCCTGGGCACTTTCCTCCCCTGGCCTGGAAGGCCTCTGGGCAGAGGCCTCTCTGGTTCCTCCATGCCTGGCTCCTACTGTGATGTAGAATAACTCAGAAAGGGGACAATCATGGAAAGAAGAGCTCTTGGTGATCACACCCTCCAACCCAGCCCTGATTTGGGGTAGTTTCGTGTCATCAAAGTCAGCTCTCTTGTAGGTGACATTCCATTCTCTTTCATCCCTGTCTGCAGAGAAAAGGTGACTCTGAGTAGGCTCTGAGGACAGTGACAGAGTCAGGGTGTAGGGCCTTAGCCTATGGCATGAGTATTCACATCGCCCAAGCTTGGATCCTGAGTCGACCATGAATTAGCTCTGTAACCTCACTTAGGTGACAAGTTACTGACCCATTTGAGCCTTAGCTTCCTTCATCTGTGAAATGTGACTGATGATGGACTCAGAGGCAGGCCTCCTGTTGGTATGTGACATAACACATAGATGGCACTAAGTGCCCTGTGGGGACCACAGGCAGGCCTCAGGGATGCCACAAGCCAGTTTCCCACCCTCTGCAAACCCATGGGGCTCATGTGAATTCTGTGAAGAGCAGCTGTCAAATCAATCATCTTTACTTACTTCCAGAAAGATCTATCACAGGGAGATGAGCAAGCCCTGGCATGCAGAACCCAGACCAGGAAGTGCTCATGGTCTTTCTTTTAACCTGGCAGGTCCTGCCACAACTCCAGGTTCCAGGAGAATGGTCACCTCTTCTGAGAAGCCCTCCCTGACTCTTTGCATGATTATAGAAACATTTTCCCTGTTCCTCAGGCCATACTGCAGTGAAACAAACAATTACAAGGAGTTACATTTGTCTGTTTAACATTGATCTTTTCTTATGAAGACAAAGGACTGAGTCTGTCTGGTGTCACCAGCATTGAACACACAGTGCCCGGAACACAGTAGAAGCTCAGTATTTGTTGACTGAATTAATAAATAACATCAGGAATTATTACTTTTTGGACAACACAGGCCAGATATGATTCTAAGTGAGTCACAGGCATGTCCTACGATTACATGTGAAAGATTTGCAGGTTGCCTTTCTCCAGAGAGGACTCCTAGAGTATCATAAAGCAAAACTATGAGCATAGAGTGAGCTCCGGGGAGGGTTAGTAACTAGCTAACCATCACCCAGCTGGCTAGCTGTGAAGCCCAGCTCCATCCCAGTTCTGGGGAACTGTAAAATCTGAACTCTTTCCCTTTTATACCACTACATTTCCAGTAGACTCCAAGCTTGCTGGACTCCATGCTCAATGCTTCTGTTTTAGCAGGTCTGGAGGCAGGGCTACCCCCAGGGTGTCCACAGCCTCAAGCCTAGTACGTTTTATTTTATATTTTGGCAGGGAAGGCTGTCTATATAAACAGTCTGAGCAACTCAAAATCACGTGAGCCTCATTCTGCTGGCTCAGTCGCATGTGATCCTGTGACAGGAATACTTTCCTGCGCAGTGGGAGCCATCTACTCACAGGGCTGCCTGTTACAGGGCCACCGTGAGGCCCTGCCACGATCCCTATGGAGAAGTCTGTGGAGCTTTCTGGGTGTCCCGTCCACTGTGGAAAGCACTGGACAGGGGGAGAGGGCATAGACAGTCTCTGAGGAAGAGAAATAAATGGACACTCGTGCTCACACAGGACCAGGTCTAGGTGTGGGGTTGGGGGATGGCAGAAGGACACAAGGAATTCCCTCAGGGGAGCCCCCTGAGGTGTGGGCACCACAGCAGGAGTCTCCTTCACCTGGATCTCAGGGCAGCACTCAGGGAAATGCTGGGCAATCTGAATGTACACCTGGGGTCCCGGATGAAGGGGTGCCGCAGCTCTCACTTTGAGAAACGCTGCTCTAGGAGCCTAGGATCCCCGTAAGGTAGGAGAGCTTTGTGAGAGCAGAAACTGGTCAGGGACGGAGGGCTGCCTGGGTCTGCCCAGCCTGGAGGCTGTCATCCCTTCAGGTCTCTGAACAGAGGGGTGGCAGGCGGTGGATGACAGCGTGAGCCCCGTGGGCTTTCTGATCAGATGGGCCCTTGGCAGCCTCCTCCTTCGCCTCCCCTTGCAGTGCCAGTACCAGCGTTCTGATGCAGAGGGACCCCGGTAATGAGTTTCTATTAAAAGAGCTGAGTCCCGACTCTCGGAACTCAATGTTCAGAATAAACAATGGGGCAGAATCCTATTAAAAAAGGCTTCCAACACGGACAAATTAAGCCCTTGGGAATGCTGTACAAAGAATACATTTTTCCAGTGTCGAACCAAGATCAATAGAGAAAAACAAATAATTTCAAGTGGGAGTCATCATAATGACACCCAGGTACAGGCAGGGGTTGGGCACGTCATTTTGGCCCGAGGACACCCCGACAAAGATAATGAGGGAGCAGAGGTGGAGCTCGTCATGGGCGGGAGAGGTGTCTGGGGCTCCCAGGCGGCTGAGCCAGGGCGATGTCATGTCTCATTTGTCTCTGTCGATGCTCCCTGCTTCTCAGAGGGATGGGTAAACCCACAGAGCTGTGTGCAGGTGCAGCCCGCTGCGGGCTCGGCAAGCCTGGGGCGGGGGGCAGAAGCCCTGGGCTTTGTTCAGAGAACTGGATCTCCTTCCTGCTCAGGGTGGGCAGGGCAGCGCTCTCTGCTCATCCCCAAGCCGAGGTGAGATCTGGACACCTGCACAGGTGCCTCGTCTCACACCGGAGCTTCGCCCCTCCCCTGCTCGCTCTACATGAGACTGTGAATCTCTCTCTTGCAGGGCCCAATTTTTTCATTTCAGGTAGATCTTGAGTCCCTTTTTCTTCTGAAACCTTTTCTAAGTCCCATTCCCCCACCCTGCTTCCCCCACCCTGCCCAGCTTTCTCAGATTCCCAGTGGTCTGAGGACGTTCTGAGGATGTCCCCAAGTGTTTCCCAAGTGCCAGGTAGACTTCTCACCTAGCATATTCCCTTCCTCGCCTTCTAGGAGCCTGTCCCAGTGCTGCTAAGTCCTGTTGATTCATTAACTGGGGTCCCTCCTTCCAGGGACCCCCTTCACCAGCCCAGCTCCTTCCACACCTGCTGAGCACGTGCCCCTCTGAGCAAGCCACTTCTATGCTGAGCCCTGTGAGGGCCAATGGACCCAGGGTCAGGCTGAGGTTTCTTGAAGGCAGGAACTCGCCTAACCCTCTAGTTTGGTCATCTGTCCCCATTAACAGATGCAGAGGACAAGAGTAAGGAGGTGTGATGCCATATAGAGAGGGAGCCATGGAGTCAGGACACTCTGCTGCCTTCTGCCGTGCAGGTGTCTTGAGGTCTTGCTCCAAGCAGAGCTCGTTCTTCTTGCTGTAGATGTACTCATGTTTTAAGCTGCACCTTAGCATCCCAAGTAGGTCCTGTACTTTCCCATTTTACAGATAGAGGAAACTGGCTGGGAGAGGTGAAGGAACTGGCCCAAGGCCTTCCACCTCGAGGGTGAGGCCAAGTCTTCCGCCTCTCAGCCAGTTCTTACCCCTCTGGTGCAGCCAGGGGCTATGGACGTGGGCCGCAGTGCAGGTCAGCCTGGGAGGGGGGAAGGGGTGCATGAAGGGCCTGGGAGATGGGAGGAGAAGCAGCTGGAGCTTCTCGCATCCCTGGCTGGCCGGGAGCACACACCTGCTGCAAAGATTTGATTGTGGTTGGTCCCCTCAAACAACTTGTTGAGTTAACCCCCACGTGAGATAGTAGAGGGTGGAGACTCAGTGGTGCCACAGTGTTTGGAGGGGGAGGGCTTTGGGAGGTAATCAGGGTTAATGTCATTGCAGTAGAGCCCTGGGGCCTGATACTGTGACCTTATAAGCAGATGAAGAGAGCCCAGGACACACACACACACACACACACACCACACACGCGCGCGCGCACGCGTATGCACGTCTCGGTCTCTCACCCTATGATTCCCAGCATGGCCTTAAGATTCTGCCAGCAAGAGAGCCATCACTAGATGCAGCCCATAACCTTGGACCAGAACTGTGAGCTGAAAGAAACCTCTCTTCTTTATAATGCACCCAGGCTGTGGTACTGTGTTATCAGCAACAGAAACACATTGTCTGACATGGGAAACTAGTGGGGGTGCTCCCCTGCGGCTCCTCCTGCCTTCTTTGGAGGTTGCAGTTTTACCTTTGCTCTTTCATTAAAGGCCCTGAGAAGTCCTGAAGTAACTTGGCTTTGCCCAGTGTCTGCCAGGCTTATCAGACAGTGGGTGCCCTTTCTTGTCACCTTCAGAATGCTTCTTAACATCTTGTGCCACTTCTCTTGGGAAAGTCACCTGGGGGCCTGACAGAGTAAGGAGTTTGTGACAGAGACATAAGCTGCGCAAGGGCAGAATCAACCGTGTGGGTTTTTCTGGATGCCAAGGGAGGGCAGGTTTGGAAGGTGTAGAGGAGATCTGCCTCAGAGGTGCCGAGGAGGGTGAGGTCTGAGACAGCCCTGGGTTTGCTGAGGAGGAGTCTGATGTATAAATCATAGACAGACACCCACATTGATTGTTGGTAGGCATGCGGATAAATGAAGTGGCTTTGGTGAGGTGGGGGTTGGCTTCACTATTAAAATTCCAAATGCACATACCTTACGCTGCAAGAATTTCACTCCTATTTACCTAAAAGAAACAGGCATTAGTCAGCTCATGGAGGTCTGTGAAAGGTTGTTTATCGCAGCCTTGTTCGCAAGGGTCAAAAATAGATACGACCTTAATGGCCATCGGTAGGAAAATCTGAAAGCCCCATGGTGTGTCTGTCCCTCAGCAGGTAGAAAGAACGAGAAGATGCTAATGCACAGATACAGAAAGGTTTCCGGGAGAGCCCGGGATGCACAAAGCAAGGTGCAAATGACTTGCACACTATGATATCCCTCAGGGGAAATAAATGTGCCTGCCTGTAAACTTGCACCCATGCAAAAGCAGGCACACACCCCATATATGCAGACACACATGCACATGCTTCCTATGCCCCTACCCTGAACACTGTCACATGGCAGTCAGGAAAATAAACTCTCAATCCAGAATTTCTTGGAATTCCAGCTCTCCCAGTTACTAGATTTGTAAGTTAGGGTAAATCGTCTTACCGATCACTCCTCAGTTGTTTCAACTGCAAAAATAGATAGATGCTTATATTTCAGCATCAAGAAATTATCAAGGGGATTAATGACGGATTGAGTTAACACTAGCTAAGTATTTGCCCTAGTGATGGGCCCGCTGTAGGGGCTGAATAAGTCAGTCGTTGCTGTGACCATATTTCCTGTCTTCCACTACATCTCTTTCACACCTCAAACCAGCCATCGAGATGTGGTTTACAATTGACAGGTCTCAATGTCGGGTCATGGTCTAACTGGCAACGCTTTTCCTTCCTGGGTAGCACACATGTAGTAATGGCATGTCTTAAAAGGGAAGACTCTTAGGTCCAAGGGAATAAAATATGATTTCTAGATGATGCTTCCTAGGGCTCCATGCTTGGGCTGAAGCCTGACAAGTAGTCCTGGGACACACGTCCAGCTCATAGCAGGGAAGAATGCTGGGGGAGGGGACTCGGGCGTCCTGCAGCCTTATCGAGACTGTCTTAGTGTTTTACAAGCAGCATGTACCCGTGTTTACATGTGGTTTCACTTAGCGTTGCTTGGTTGCAGCCGGCAGACACTAACACTGGTTAACTTCAGCAAAAAGGAATTTATTGGCAGGATGTCGGGAGCTCACAGAAGTGACAGGAGCCCTGAGAAGCAGACCCCAGGAGGGCGGGAGTCCAGGCCTCTCCCAAAGGCCTGGATTGGGATTCACAGCCACCACCTTGTAGCAGAAAACATCTGCTGCCCGGCTGAGACGAGTGACCTCCAACTTTGTCCTCTGTCTTTGAGTCCAGTGCCTTTTGTCACTCTTCGTGCTTGTCTGTCATCGGATGACCCCTCCTTTCGAGGCTGGAAAAAATTCCCCTGCCTTAAATGTTGAGGGGAAAGCTGTAGAGTCCTGTTCCTCCCCTGGCCTGAGCAGCAGATCCACACAGTCCCAGCATCCTCTGGGGCTTGGGCACAGACACAGGCTCAGGTGGGTCCGTCACCATTTCCATCCCCGAACAATGAGTATGGAGCAGGCAGTGCCAAGCAACAGGGACATAGGCGCATCTGTCCTGGCAGCAGGAGGTTGGGAGCAGCAGCTGCAGCAGCAGTGCCCACTCCTGGGGGCAATGTTGTCAGGACCTCTGTGCCCGCACCCTCCTGCACAACAGCGTTCCCAGGGCTGGCTTCCCGGAGGACTCTCTGGCTGTGCTCCCAGGCCAAGGAGGCCCAGCCTGCCTTGCTCCTGCCCCTTTCCCAGTCCTCCCAGGGAATCTGGGATCTATCTCACCACCTATGGAATAAATCCCCCTTTCTGCTTTAATTGGACCAAGTTGGATCCCGTTGCTGGCAACCAAGAAACTTGGCTGACATCTTGTGTGACCTGCTGCAGATGTAAACTCTTAGAAGAGAGGTCGGGGCATGTGCCTGCTCCACGGGGGTTGGGGATGGGGTCAGGGGACATGGGGAGCTGGGCACAGCCTTTTAGTTTTTGTAATAGGAGGCAGAAGCCTAGAATTCCCCTCCACCAAGACCACACACCGTTGGGAAGAGGCAGGTTCCAGAAGGAAAACAGTCTGCTGGGAGGGAGGGGGTGTGGGAGTGGACATAGCAAGACGTGACCCATGTGCACCAGCCTTGTTTAATCAAAACACATAGAATTGGTGCCCCACCAGGAGGAAACGGATTCATTCATTCATTCAACAAACAGACTGCAGGTCCAGTGTGTACTGACATGGTCAAACACTGGAGGTATACCAATGACAGTCTTGCAGGAGCCCAAGCCTGATGCTGATGCCAGATAAGAAAAGGAACAAGAAAGGCAGTGGACCTAGGGCTTCAAAATCAGCTAGTCTGGGTGCTGTGGCCTAGGGAGGAGGCAATCAGGGAAGGCTCCACAGAGGAGGTGCCAATGAGCTGAACTTTGGAAGATTGCCAGGTGGAGGGGGTGGGGGTGCAGAGGACAGGAGCAAGGAGAAGGCATGACACTGGCTCAGGATCATGCAGGGCACCTGACGTGGTCTCTGGGAAAAGGTGGGGTGGGATGGGGTAGCAGGGCCCCCCAGAAGGTGGAAGCCATAGAAGATGAGCTTGGGGGTCCAGCTGGGGTTACAGGTATGGGCCCTGAGTCAGCACAAGTGTTTCAAATGGGAGAGACTCATCTTTAGATCAGTCTTCGAGAAGGACCTTTTGTGTGGATCACTGAGAGAGGTTAACAGTGGGTAGGAGACTAGAACATAGAGCACGGTGGGTACCGAGCAGGGCTGCAGCTGGGTAACCGTGGTGACGATCTGGGCTGGAGCCGGTGAAGCCTCCGTGAAGGGTTTGCTGGAGGGAGGAATGAGGGTCAGCATGGCTTCAATCTCAGGGCCTGTGGTTTAGGGGAGTCAGGAACCTTGAGCAACTGTACCCCGACTGTCACTCCCAGCTGCACGCCAGCTTACTGGCTGACTGGCATGCCACTTTCTTTCTGGGCCACAGTGACTCCCAACAGGGTTCTGTGAAATCCCTGGGGATTCTGCAGAGCAGTCCCACCAGGTCTGTCTGACACATAGGGGTCCCATCTAAGAGGTTTGCCCTAAAAAAAAAGGTTCTACTTCTAAAAGGCCCAGCAAAACCCACCAAGTTCCTGGGTGGTTCTGACACCCTTGGGACTAACAGGTCCTGGTTTACCACAGATATTCCTGTTGTAACTAGGCCAATCCTGTGTTGAAACTCCTCAGTCCTAGGCAAACCTGAAGGTTGGCACCCTACATCCTGACACCCCGATCCTTAAAAGATGGACTTTCACCATGGATAGGATGTTGGATGTAGGGCCAAACTTTAGGGCTGGAGGCCACAGATGGGGTGGAGGAAAATTCAAGGTGGGCAGTGGCTAAATGAAGCCCATGGTCCTCCCATGGGTCAAGATGGCGGCCTCACATCCATGTTTCTGGAAGCCGTGGATATGGTAGGCAGGAAGGAGCAGGGTTCATAGAAGGAAAGCCAAGCTGTCAGACATCTTTCCAGATACCTGCTGCTTCTCGTTGGCCAGGCCCATGTAGCGCTTCCCTGGTTGAAAGGGAGGCTGGGAAATGGAGTGTCCCAGGTAATTTCAGCAAGACAGAAAAGGGGAGGGATCTTGTGACTACATCTTACTGAGTCGCAGAGGGACCTTATAGGTTTTGAAATACCTGGGGTTGTCCTGTTTCCCCACCACAGGATGCTAGTCCCTTCCCTCCTGCCAGGCTCAGTGTGATCTGCAGCACCTCTGGGGTAGAAGGAACTGGCTGCTCCTCTCTCCTCCTCCCAACAAAGCCAGATGGCAGGCGGTGTGGCTGGATCTCCTGGCAAGGTCCCGGGGACTTTGCCCCCTCCCTTCCTGGAAAGCTGTGTCCCCCTCCTGATGCTCTTCCTGTGGCCCGGAGCCCAGCCTCACTCCAAAATGTGATTTGTCCTTCCTCCTCCAGTGCTGGGCCCTGAGCGAGCCGGCCCATCTGGTCCTGTTTCACTCCATGTTACTCATCACGGTATGTTTGCCAGGAGTTATTTGATGTTCAGGAAGAATTCTGAAGCTCTCAGAAAGAGGTAAATACAATTTTAAAGGGTCATGATATTGAGTTTTGCTGAGGAGATGGCGGGTACCTGGGAGGATGGGTCTGAGTGCCAGTCCTGGGGAGGCTTACCCATCTGCTGGGGCCTGAGGGTCACAAGGCAGGGGATGCCACCTTTCCCTGAGCTACTTGAACAAATGGCAACAAAGACCACTGGGTGGGAGATGGCGGAGGGGCACTGGCCGCTCTCCCCAGGCCCTACCTTAGGGCAAGGGTCCTCTTCCACCCGGGACCATCCTCAGCCTGGAATCTTCCCACCTCCTCCCTTCCTGCCCTGAGGCAAGGCTGGAATTGTCCAGAATCTTAGAGGAAAGCCCAATGGACATTCCTTAGCAAGTGCTAGACGCTCAGGTTCTTTTGGCCCCTGGGGTCCTCTGCCCTCCACCGAGTGGGGTCCTGGCACCCAGTTTGCTTAGAGCCTTCTGCTGAAGGAATGCATGTCAGAGGATGGGGTTGCACTCTCTGTCTCCTGATGTGCCCCACCTCAGTGACCAGGCATTGGGGTGTGGGTTCACGCCCTGCACCCCTCCACCTACCTGTTCTCCCTGCTCACATGGGGCCTCCAGTGGGGTCTCCCCAGCTGTGGCAGAGCAAAGCCAGCAGCACACGTGGGAACCTCGAGCATCCCTCCTGACAGCTTACAACCCCGACTATTAAACATTGATCACTCAAAATTTAACATCCCGTTTTCCCTTTGATATCCTCAACTGCTCTCTGCATAAGACAACAAGGCGGCTTTCTGCAGCTCAGTGTGAGGGAAGACTTCAAAGTCGCCTTCCCCACTCCCACGCTCTCAGCAGCTCTGGTATCCTGCCAGCCAGGCTATCAAGTCAAGGGGGCGGGGAGCCCTCCTAGCCTTACTCTTTGGAACCCAAACCAGCAGAGAAACCTCCAGGATTTAAGCCCTAGAGGAAGATTCTGGGGTGACACAAAGCCCAGTCTGGACTCAAGGGCACCTTGGCCTTCTCTAGAAGCAGCCACGGATAATTGGAAGGGATTCGGATGGAGAGGAAGTGGAACTGGTTCACCTCCCTGGGCTGCCCCCTTGACAGCTCCGAGCCTTGGGAGAGGTGCTGGGTCCTCACCAGTTAGATGGGTGGAAGGCCCAGGGAGAGGCTCGACAGAGAGGCCGAGAGAGACAGGGGTTGGCCCACTGCAGGCAATCGGAAGATGTCATTCTGTGTCCCTCTGAAGATGAGCAGGTGCTGCCACACAGTGTGAGCACATTCCTAAGAAAGACGCTTGGGTGACCTGGGGAGGCAGGTGATTTTGAACTCTCCAGAATGTAGCCACTTGCATAGTGACTGTGGAGAGTCTGATCATAAATCACGGCAATTCCTTCACTCAATGGGTTCCCCGGGGGCCTGTATTTTATTTAAACTATATTAATTAGAACAGCTACCACTTATGAAACACACCCCATGGACCAGGCCCTGGGCAAAGTGATTTACCTGTGTCACCTCGCATCAGTCCCACATCCACCTGTAAGGAAAGATGTCTCACAGGACCTATTTCTAAATGAGAGTCTTGGAGGGCACAGAGGGCACATCTCCAACAAACAGCAGCAGGGGACTTTAAACCAGGTCAACAAGATGCTGATCTGGTCTCGTCTGTCTGCAAATCACACTGGCCTGGTCCTAAGGTGCTCCGAGCTGTGTGCACTTGATGTTAATGAACTGCTCGGATTCTGTCAGTGAGCCTGTGCATGTGTCTGTGCAGATGGGTGACAGCACAGACCCATGCACACGTGTGAGGGCTGTGTGCTCCCTCCAGGCTAGAGAGCATGGCACCTGGCCTCCGGCAGGCTTCTCGCGTGCGAGGGGAACTCACTGTAGGAGGTGGTCTTGGGTTTGCATTAGAAGCCCTCAGAGGCCTGGTGGGGAGAAGTTCAGCACCACTAAGGCAATCCTAGTCCATTTCAAACCACACTTTAAGACACCATTGGTTCAGTGTGGTGCCAGGCCTGAAATCACAAGGTCACCACACCTCCTCTCTTTTCCCCAACCCTTGGGAACAAGTCATGGCACGGCTTTACTCCAGAGCCTGCTGTGCCCTCCACCTTCCATAACAGCACGCTCCAGGCTGCTGGATCCCACAGGGTCCTACTACCACCCCTGTGCTGGGGACTTCCCTGGGGAGAAGGAGGCCAGCTGCAGTGGAGTCGTCTCCAAGCCGTGGGGGACAAAAAGCTCCTCTATTCCTGCCACAGCCCCCCCCCCCCACATTCCAGAATCTTGACCTGGTAGCACCAGGGCTGCCTTCCAGGTCACTCAGAACCTGTCTGGCCCTTAGTCAGAGATCCCATAGCAGTGCTATGCCCTGGATCTTCTGTTTTGTAGGGCAAATGTCTCTGTCCCTTCTTCAAAAATCTCCCATGCTGTGTGGCTTTTCATTCTGTAACTTTGCAGAGGAAAGTGGCAGAAAACGAGGCTGGGAGAGAAGCAAGAGATGGCCTTGACCTTCCAGGAGGGATGCTGGAGGCCAGAACAAGGCATGTGCAGGGCTGAAGAGGACCGGGCTGGGGCAGCCAGAAACCATCGGCACAGCTTCCCCTCCCCAAGCCCGTTCCTACATGCTCAGGGACTCCTTTCCACGTCCCTTAGAGGGAAACGGCAGCAGCATCCTTCCCAATCTGAACTAAGAATGGGTGGCCATTGCTTTGTTTGGGAGCTTACCCACTGCCATGGGGGACAAAGTCCCCCTAAAAGGGTAGGGCTGGGCTTAGGACTGTATAATAACATTTCCTAAGGTGTCATCTGCACTTGTCAAGGTTGACCGCCATGTTTTTTCCTGGAGAAGAGCTCTTTTATCAAGATGGTTCAGTCTTCTGAGCAACGGTCAAACTCCTCAACATGGCCAGTCCAGACAGGAGTGACCCCACAGTAGCACCTTCCCTGGGCTGGATAGCAGACAGTGTCTGACATGGCACCAGTCAGAACCTCCCAGGCCCTTCTACCATGCCCTTGACAAATATTTACTTTGTCACCCTGCAGCTCTTTCTTCCTTGGTGTACAATCAGGAAAGGGAGAGGAATGAGGTAGAAGGGGAATTGGCTTTGGAGTCCAGATTAGAATTTATGTCATCTTCCCTGTGATTTGGGGCAATTTAGTTATCATCTCCTAAATTCAATCCTTGGTTTGGGAAATGAGGTTAACAGTGCATGACTCACAAGGTCTCTGGAAGGACTGAATGAAATGGTATTTGGAAAAGTGCCAAGGATCATCAGTATAAAGTAGGTGCTCAATAAATGTTAATGGCAACTGTATCAGCTTCCAGATGTGGAGAAGACTGAACATCTGGATGTTAAATTGATATCAACTTGTGAATGATCCGTTAGCCAGAGATAGGAGCTGGGAACTAGGGAAGAAGGCTGAGTTTTTCTCAAAGGGCAGGAGAGCATGTTCTCTGGGCTGGGAGGCCCCCATATCCATTCTAGATTCTCCAGCCCTGCATTCACTATCCAGCTATTCACATCAATGTACCTAGGATAGCTGCATGGAGAGACAATAGAAAGAAGACAGCACCTGGTTCCCTCAGAGATGGATCACCACTGAGTACCCATCCTGCCCGCCAACGCCCACCCTTGTCAGAGTCTGAGCAAAGCCATTAAAGATCTGACTGCCGGTTCAACTCTAAATTTGACCCTAGGAGATGTAACAAATTAACCCACTCTCCCCCATTAAGGCTCTAGTGTGGGCCTTCATTTGTCATAACAAGCTGTTGTGTTGGAGAGGTGAGAACAGGAAATAGGACCCCCGTGAGGGCTCATGGTCCTGTTTCTGAGCCTGCGTCTTCACAAGAAGGGAGCAGAGTCACCTGCTGGCTGTGCCTGCCACAACTAGGTACTCTGTGCCATCTCATTTAACACCACAACCTGCCTGGGAATCAGATGGCATCTTGGCCATTTAGCAACAATGGAGCTTCACAGCAAAGGAGATAGCTGGCTTGAGGTCACATTGTTCATCATTGTCATTTTGGAACTGAAACTTGAGTGTGACTCAAGTTGGAGGTGGCTACACGGGGGTTCTAGGAAACCACTACACAGCCATTGCTTCATTTAAGCCTCAACAACTTTGCCAGTACATATTATGATGTTCTCCACTCCTGAGGACAACAAACCTCAGCTTTCTCAAAGGGGCTTGTTCAAGGTCGCACATGCAACACCTTATGGGATAGACTTTGAGCTTAAGCTTGCTCATCTTCAGAGCCCCCAATAGTCATCATTATGTTAGATTTCCTGCTTACAATTCACTCATCTGCAAAACTTTTCTTACAGCTGTCATGGGCAAGGGTTAGACACTAAGGGGTGACACAGACAGCTATGCCAGGTGACCTGGGAAGTCTCTGTTGGGAGAACACCCAGCTAGGATGTCTCTTATCTTTTTCTTTTCTGAGTTCACCTGTGTCCATCACTGACTGCTGTCCAAGGACAGCTGAGGAGACAGGAAGCACAGACACGTGGGAACTATGCCCACAGAGGGAATGGGGAGCCAGGACTCCTGTTCCTGCCTCGTGCATCTTCTCCTTGCTCCCTGCTCTGTCTGCCACTCCACTGGCATCTCCTGTCCCTCAGTGGAACTGAATCAGACAGGAGAGGCGAGGTTGTGCTGTGACAATAATCAGCTTCAAAATCTCAGTGGCTGACAGCAAGGAGGGACCTCCCCCCCCCCAACATACTCAATAGTGGTAGGGAAGGAGCTCAGGTCCCAGAGTGGCCCAGAAACTGGAGCCCCCTGGTAACTACTCCACCACCCAGAGGGTTGGGGAGGGGGCCGCGCTGTCCTAAACCACAGCTTGGCTTTTAGAGACATCTGCCTGGAAGTGACACATGTCACCTCTGCTCATCTTCCATTGGCCAGAGCAAATCACCTGGCTTGATTAAATTCAAAGTGGGCTGGAGGTGTCCTCACCCTCCAAGCCCAGAAAAAAGTATTTGTGAATAGCCTCAGTGACCACCAGGACAGGTGACCACAAAAGGTACATTGAAACAAAAGCTGGGTTATTAAATTCTTGTCTTTGAGGATTCTAAGCCTGACACCTCCTCTCCTTGTTCACAAGGAAGAGTGGCACGTTTCAGAGGTGTGTTCAAGACCAATTGGCTCCGACTGAACCTTTTTACTTTGTTTATCACGTCTAACAAATACTTATTGAGAGTCTTTCAAGTCCCAGTCGCTCCTGAGGACTTAAGAGGTGACCAGGAACAGGACTGGCTCCTTGTTTTGGGCTTGTTGAATTAAATATTTCTCTACTTTTGAGTTTGCCATACTGTTTTCGAATTTGGAGTGTGTGTGTGTGTGTGAAGTGTGGACAAGACAGACCTCTATCACATGGGAAGCTGGTGTCCTCTGTCAGGGCTGGTGACAGAGTTAAGAAGATGCTACCTCCAGGGACAGTGTGGAGAAGTGGGTCTCTAGGTTGAAACACACTCTTGAACTCAATTATTCGGCCTCTGGAAGGGATGAACTTTCGCATGTGCTCAAAGGCATGATTACTGGGATGCAGTGTGGTTTATATTATAAATAGCATTAAAGGCTGAAACAATCAACTGCTCAATGTAGAAGATTGTTTCAATAAGTGATGGTCCCTTTGTGTGGTGGAATGCCACTCAAACATTGCAATGGGGACTTCAAGCTGTCCTGGAGCTCAGGATGGCTGTTGTGGAGCATTTTGTGGCATGTGTGGCCAGTTGTGCAAAAGCATGTGTGCCCGTGTATTACAAACAGGTGATTATCAGGTATAGACTATTCCCAGCGAAATAGATAAGAAGCTGTTGATGGCCCTTCCGGAGAAGAATGGTAGGGAACTAGGGGTTTCTCCCGCCTCTCTACATCTTCATGTCTGGCTTCAATATTTTTCCACATGCATGTGTTATATTTACTGCTGGTAGTTGTCGGGACCCTTCCAGGGCTCTGCACACAAACCTATTTAGTCCACATGACAATGGAACAGTCTTTAGTACCATTTCCATTTTACAGATGGTAAACTGAGAAGTGCAGAGGTTCAGCAACTCGCCCCAGATCACAGAGCTGGTAAGTGGTGGACGGATTTTCCACATGACCATCTGGCTCCAGGACCTGAGCCCTTAACCTCCATCTATTGGAAACCTCCATCTATTTCCTCCTATAAGGAAAGCCAGCGAGCCCTGGAGATGGGCCCAGCCCTCCTCCCATCCTCCTGATCCTCCCCTCTTCAGCCAGAGCCCTTTCCCAGGCCTCCACCCTTCTCTTCTGGCTTCGTGCCTGCTTCTCTGCTATGTCCAGTGCTTCGGCCTGAAAATGAACCAAATCCTCCTAAAGTCTTGAAAGCTTGGTGTGGCCGAGACACTGCTGTGTGCTCAAGAAGCCACTTCTTGTACAGAAGGCCCAACAATGCGTGTCCCAGCCCTTGTGCCCCCAGGAGCAGTCCCATGTCTCAGGCTCATGGGTGGAAGGTGAGCAGGAGTGAGGTGTCCCTTCTGGCCCAAGGCAATGGGGGGCAGGCAGGCCTTCTCCACACCTTGTCCTGTGTGTGCAGCTGGAGGCCAAGGTCGCTGGGATGAAGGTGTTGCTGGGTGCAGGCAGCCTGGGTCCCTGAGCCACCACTTGTAGGAGGACCATGCACAACAGCTGCAAGACCTTTGTCACTCCATGATGGCAGCCAGGTGGGCCTCTGCTGGGTGAAGCCGCTGAGACTTGGGGGCTCTCCGTTGCATCGTCCAGCATGCGCCACCCTCTCTTTGGAGCCGAGGCCTGGTTGCTCTCTGTTCTTTTTGCTGTTACATTCTTGAAGAAGATACACATCCCGGAAATGTCGACTTGGAAGCTGCTCTTCGTTCATTGCTACGGGTCCTGCCCACACCTCTCCGGCTCACTCATCCACCGTGACATGCCAGGCAATCGGGGGCCCTTCATTGTCAAGGTCCCTCCAATCTTCTTGACCTTTAGGACACTTAGTTTTGGAGGCCTTGGCCATTGCTAATCCTCTTCCCCCTTTGCAAGGACATGATCTCAGTGGCCTTCACTATCGAGAGGCATGGACGCAGCCTTGATGTGTGGACAAGTCACAGATTCCTTTACTGAGCCTCCGGATTCCATCCCCAGGGTCACTGAGGGCTGGGGCCGTGATTCAGAGGGCTGAGGTGAGCAATGGCTTGAGGTAGCATTCAGGGGGAAGCTTCTCTCTCTGAAGGTTTCAATGGTCAGATCTGGGACTTTTGCTAATGTTTTATGGGTAAAGAGGGGCTGGGAAGAATTTCAAATGGACTTTTAAGAACAGGCAGGTCTGTGTTTAAAAAAATGAAAAAACAAAATGGGAACAAACTTCCAAAGTGTCCCTCTATGGAGATTGAGTAAAAATAATGACCCATCATCAGCAGAACTTCAAATAGCCATTAAAAACAATGAGATGGTCTCTCTGTGCTCATGTGGGATTATTCCTAAGATCGGTTGTTAAGGTTAAATAATCAAGGTACCATGTAGTGTTTGCACTATTGGAAAGATGTGTGTGACCGTGCATGCGCCTGTCCCTCCGCCTATCCCCAATTTCCACATAGTATGCAAAAAAAAAAAAAAAAAAAAAAAAACTACTACCAATGCTTGATTCTAAGGACAATCAAGAGAATGTATTGAGAGGGAGATGAAGTTTTCACTATAAACTTTATATATTGATTGGATTTTTAAAAACATGTGCATGTATTATTTTCCCAATGTATTAAATAAATATGTATTAAAAATTGCATTCTGCTTGAAATGTCAATGATGGATTGGAGAGAGGGGAGACGCGGGCCAGAGTGAGCTCTTCCCCGCCTACATTCTCTTGATTAATAGCATCATCATCCATCCAGTTATTCAGTCTCAAACCCCGGAGTCCTCTTTAACTCCTCCCCATGTCTAATCGGTTATCAAGTCCTGCCTGCTCTACCCCAGAAATCTCTCTCCTTTCAGCCCAGAATAGACAGAGAGATAGATAGGGCTGAACTGCAAGCCAGAGACAGACTGGAGTATGTATAAATATTTAGTATGTGATAATGGTGACATTTCAAGTCCTTGTGGAAAGGATGGATTATTCGATAAATGATGTTGGAAAAAAAATTAACTCTGATTCTTAGCCCAGTTATCAACTAAAATAAATTCCTGGTGAATTCAAGGTATGTATATAAAAATAAAGTCACGAAGGTACTAGAAAGAAATGTAGGTCAGACTTTATAAAATGGGGAGGCTCTTTTCAAGGAAGCTGTTGAAAGAAGATATTATGAAGACAGATCTGATAAATGAGACTGTATAAAATTATTACTGATATATGCCACAGCCCTCATAAAAAATCAAAACCCAGTGTAAAAGTGGGAAAAATACTTCCAAAAGATGTGGCATTTTAAAAAGCGTTAATAAGCTTAATTTATAAAGAGAGCTTACAAAACAATGAGAAAAAGATTAATACTCCAATAGGCAAATAGGAAGAAGTAATTAACAGAAGAGAAAAACAAACCGTCAGTAAATACATGAAAAAAATGTTCGATGTTACTATTTTTTTTAAAGCACATTTAAATAGCAGTAAGATCTCATGTTTCACTACACATTTTTACTAAGAGTTAATGTCCTTGACTGGTCAGGGTTCTGGCAAACAGGTTCATACGTCACAGGAGGGTGACTAAACCGGGTTCAACTCCATGGGACAATTCACCAGCTTCTATTGAAAATCTCAACAATGTGCACATCCTTGACAGACTGATTTCACTTCTAAGAACTTAGCTTGAGGCAATTATTAAGGGCATCACAATGATGTTATTCACGGTGTGGTAAATAACTTCAAAAATCTAGAAAATGAAACCCCAAATTCCCTTTAATGAATGAAGGATAGAGCAAGCTATAGTATATTCAAATGATGTAGTAGTGGCAGGTGGCTGTGAAAGTATCTTGGTTTAAAATTATATTCGATGGTGCATGCCTGTAATCCCAATGACTGGGGAGACTGAGGCAGGAGGATTGTGAGTTCAGAGCCAGCCTCAGCAAAAAGTGAGATGCTAAGCAACTCAGTAAGACCCTGTCTCTAAATAAGTACAACATAGGGCTGGGGATGTGGCTCAGTGGCTGAGTGCCCCTGAGTTCAATCCTTGGTACAAGAAAAAAAATTATACTTGCATATTGTATGTATGTAGAAGAAACTATACACAATGTAACCACTGTTGTGTTTACATGAACATCCCCCATCCATGACTAAATACAGTGGAAAGTCTAATATTGTCAATAGTAGTTGTCTCTGGGTGGAAAAATTTGGGAAGATTTTTCATTTTCTTAAAAATCATTCTCTCTCCACATATATATTTTAAATTAATTAATACACTATAGATGTAGATAGATTGATTAGTGGAAAGACAATGAAAACAATTTTAAAAACCTTCACTTGATTCCAGAAAGCATAAAAATGCATGATAAAGAAATAATTAAAGAAGGTAAAAGAATGATATCTTGAGGTATTCATCACAGCATTTCAAACAATGATGAAAATTGGGAACAACCTGATTGTCCAAAACGAGAGAATATTTAAGTAAATGATGGATGGATACAGGGAGTGCTAGGTAATCATAAAAATTGAGTTAGAGCAGAACTCTTGTTAAAATGTAAAATATATTCACAGGAATAGGAGAAGACAAAACAAGCTATGAACCCACATGTAAAAATATATGCCCTTCTTTGAGAGAAACAGAAAATACCAGAAAATGACACCGAAGTATTAGTGTGGTTATTTTAGAGTGGATAAGTTATGAGCAAGCGCTTTGGGTTGACATATATTTTTAAGTGTTCCGTATTCCACATGTACTCCACATTTTGCTTTTTAAAAAAAATTCAGGAAACTATTAAAATACTATAAATAAAATTAAAATACAAACAAGAAAATTAGGAAAATGCCACAACATATGTTACATTCAAAGTGTTTTCATATACTTAATCTTTAAGGGGCTCTTATAAGTCAAGGAGAAAAACATGAGCATCTTAATAGAAAGATTTGCGTGGGATCTATAAAGACCATTAAGAAAAGAAATACAGCCATTCAGTTAGCATATGAATAAAGATTGAATATTGCTAGTAATACTCAGAAAGAGATGGGAAAATTTTCTCTTTAAATTGGAATCCATTTTCCAACTCTGCTAATACCCAGGTTGCTGTTTCTTGCAAGGTGGGGGGCTGGCATGGGGACGGGGATGCCCCCTTTTATCAGGGATGTTGGGAATTTAAAGTGTTCTGTTCTTCTGGAGAGCCTTTTGTCAGATAGATGGAAAACCTTGAAAATGTTAAATCTCTACAACCCAGGGGCTCAATTTCTAGGAATACTTTTGGAGGAATATGCCACAGATGTGCAAAAAAAAAAAAAAAAAAAAAAAAAAAAAAGTGGTGGTTAAGATCGGTCTTTGCAACCTTACCTTTAATGGCAAAAATTGGGAGCGATTCAAATAGACAGCAATGGAGGTTTGGTTGGGTTGGAAACCACAGCACAAGTCCCCAACATGAGGTGCGCCATTCCAAAGTCTACAAAGCAATTATAGCTAACAAATTTGTGTGAAGTTTGCTGCAAAGTTATTGGCACTGGTCAGAAGGAAGGTTTTTTTGTTTCGTCTTATTTTGTTTTGGATTTTTTTGTACCAAAGATTGAACCCAGGGGCACTTAACCACTGAGCCACATTCCCAGCCTTTCTAGTTTTTTAAAAATTTGATTCAGGGTCTTTCTAAGTTGCCTAGGTCTTCGATCAGTTGCTGAGACTGACTTTGAACTTTTGATCCTCCTGCCTCAGCCTCCAGAGCCATGGCGCTTGGCTAGAAAGAAGGCTTTTTAAATAGCCATTGTTCATCTTAGGGTGAATATTCAAATATTTTCTTATCCAAATACTGTGTTTGATTCTAGGCTATTTTTGAGGTGCTATTGCGAGTGCTCTGTGATGTAGCATTTTTACCTAGTCTTATCTTTTCAAAACCCAGAGAATTCTGAACTCTCAAATATCTGGTACCAAAGCTTTCAGACACTACTCAAATAATGGAATCCTATGATGTCACATAAATTCATATTCTGAGGGAGTATTTTCAGATATTTTGGTTTGTTGTATCTTTTTTTTCTAGTTGTTAAAAGCAAAAATAAGAGAATATAAAATTATGCATATTATATATTTTGGTTTTTTTAAAGAGTAATGTATCTGCACATTCTTTTAATAGACTGAAGAGACTTGAGTGATATGTTGAAATCTTAATAGTGGTTACTGATAGATGATAAAATTATGGGCGATTTAAATTTTCTTGTATACATTTTTATATCCTCCAATTTCACTCTAGTGAACTTACGTGATCTTTAACAAATATATGCATTTCAAAAACCAAGCTAAATCTAGGTGATTTTCCATCACATAGAAACAGAAGTGAAACCTGCTTAGAATGAAATGTGAAAGACGTATATTAGGGTGCAAACTCAGTTCTCTGACTCCAATTCCTTGTTCTTTTTCCTCTCATGTGTGCAGTGTTTTGGAAAAAGGTCCACCAGACTCTTCATGAATGCTGCTACAGTTTGAATCTCAAGTGTCCCTGCAAAGGGCATGTGTTCAAGGCTTGGTCCCCAGGGTGGTACTGTTAGAAGGTGGTGGAACTTTTAAGTGGTGGAACCTAGTGCAAGGTCTTTAGGTCATTGGGGATATGCTACATGATTGTGGATCCCCGGGCACTTTCCTTTTTTCTCTCTTTCCAACCAAGAGGTAAGTGGTTTTGCTCAGCCATGCACTTCTGCCGTGATGAGCTGCCTGGCCACAAGCCCAAGCAATGGGTCAATTGGTCATGGATTAAAACCGTCAAAATTGTGAACCACAAATAAACCTTTTCTCTCTTTAAGCTGTTTATATTGGGTATTTGTTTTAGTAACGAAAAGCTGACTAACACAAAAGCTGCATGCAAACAGGTTTCTATGGACAAACACATATTGCAGCTACAGAACACAGGTCTTTCAGCAGAACCTCTCAGGGCTTCCACATTTCTAAGACATGGTATGATTCCACAGGGGAGATATAATATTCTGAGTTCCTCTGATACATGTGATCATACATCTCTTCCAATTTATTTTATTTGTGTCTAAGTTCAGGTTATCTTGTGGAAAATCTAGAACATCTTGAGAATGTGTTTCACATAAAAACGCTTTGGAAATGGGAATCCAGTGGAAAATTTTATTCTTAAAACTGAGGAAAGCTGTTGAAGAACCATCTGCAGGGTGTTGACAGTTTCCTATGGGGATGCTGACCCTTCACAGTTCTGAGCCATTCTCTTTAAAGAGTGATCTCCATAAACATGTAAAAGGCCATGTTGCTGGGAGGGAGCCTTATGTCCTTCAGGGAGGCCCTTTGTGTCCTAATGTGATCTGTAGAGATCGACAGACAGCCCGCAGCCCAAACGCTGATGGGAAGTCCACAAGCTAGAAAACCTGAGATCCCCGATGCCATTCTCTGGATCCTTGCTGGGAGTTTGGGAACTGCAGAACATCTCACTTCCTTGATGCTCAGAACACAGGGACTTTAGAGAAACTCCCCAGCCTGTGCTTAGCAAGGCCGGGAGGGACTTATTTGTGCAGATATTGTGGGCAACCTTTGTTAGCTGCCTCTTCTCTCTGAATTTCAGTGACTTCATACATGAAATGAAGGGGTTGATTTGGGCAAAAGGTCAACTTTTTACATCTTACTTGCCACTTCTAGTCAATGGGTAGGAGCAGTGCGTAGCCTGGAGGCTGCATCCCTGCTCAGTGAGAAAGGGCGCCGTGACTGGTTGATGTCGTCTGCCCACGTGGAGGTAGGCGGAGTGGTATCCTTTCTGCCCTTTCTTTGCCACCTCAGAGTTGAGGAACATCTAAATACTCTCAAGGGGACACAGGGGAGTCAACCCTTCCATCTAGCTTTGTTTCCCAAACTCCAGTGACCTTTGGCCTTACTCCCCCCACTTTTTTTTTTTTTTTTTTTTTGAAGTTAGCATTGTATTCTCTTTCATCTGTGCAGGTTCTAAACTCTTGGCTTTTGGTCTCTGTAATACCCAAGTAATGGTTTTCTATAGCAATCTTTTTTTACTCCCTTTCTTTCACTCTCTTGCCAGGGATGAAACTGTTTCTACTAAAAGGGAAAAAAAGAAAAAAAAATACATATGTAAAAATCACACGTCTCCACCATGTGCAAAAATCATGTGTTTGGCAGCAAGAACATCTTTCTGAGGCCAAATGGCATTTTTCTTCTCTTGCAAAACGAGCAGGAAAGAAAAAAGAAAAAAAAAAAAAAAAGCCCTACTTTTCCAGAAAGTGGTATTGAATTATTGGCCCTTGTCAGTGGCTGCCACTAAGGGGCCTCTTGTGCTGTAAACCTGTGAGGCCGGGAGACACAAAGTCCTGGGGGAATCTGGCAGTGGCTGCCTCTCCTTCTGCATAGGTACAATAACATGCAAACCCGTGGCTGGCAGAGCCACCGTCCCGGACACTAGGGTGAGCTCGATATGGGAGACAGATCAGAGTGTCTGTAACTTCTCTATCACATGGCTTCACTTCTCTGAGCCTCAGGCTGCTCGTCATCAAAGGTGACCTAGTCCCGGGATCCCTGGGCTCACCCCATCACTGTGTGCCAGAAAACTCCAGAGAACCAAAGGGGCAAAAATCCCTGTACTTGGGAGCGGATAGTGTAGAAGGGGAGGGCAGCCTGGGCCTGCGAGGTAGGAAAGACGGACGATAAACCTATTAATACACAAGCTAGTATCAGACGGTGCTAAAAACTTGACCGGGCAGGGGAGTATGAAAGGCCAGGGTTGGGATGCCCCTTCAGGTAAGATGTCCAGGGAAGGACCAAGAAGAGGGCAGACCAGGAGGAGGTGAAGGAATGGACCGTGTTTCTCCCTTTTGAGGGAGGGTGAAAACAGAACTCCAAACAGAGAAACTGCAAGTGCCAAGTCCTCAGGCAGAAACATGTCAGATGCCTCGGAACAGGAAGGAAGCCACAGTCCTGCTGGGAGAGCATGAGTAAGGCAGAGAGGAGCAGGAAACCAGAGAGACAGGTGTGAGATGGCTGCCAGGGAGGACCTTGTTAAACAGTGGCTTTTGCTCCAGGGAGAAAGGCAGCCAAGGGTGAGGTGATTTCATTTGCATTTGGGACATTTGACCCTGTGTTGAGAAAAGACGGAGGGTCTGGGAGTATCTCTGCTCCAGGTGAGACAGTGATGGCTGAACCAAAGGAAGTCAGGAAGGCCATGGGAAGGGGGGAATCTGGGCACATTTTGAAAGCCCAGCTGACTAGGGCTTTGGGGGAACGTGTGGATCAATGGGAGAAAAGCCCCAGTTGGGTGCACAGAATGTGGCAGGTGCTCAGTTAGGGTTGGGTCACCCTCACCAATCATTCAGCCAATTGTACTTGTCCTTGGGGAGAGGAAGAAGAGGACTGGGGGCGCCCCCGAGGGTGCCCCACTCATTGGAATATTTTGCCTGTGTCCCAGTTCCTTCATGCTACTATACCAAAATATTTGATTCTGGGTAATTTAGAAAGAAAAGACAAGTTTTCTCACAGTTCTGGAGGCTGGACTGTCCAAGGGCAAATCACGGGCAGATCTGGTTCCCGGTGAGAGCTGTTCTCTGCCTCCAAGGTGACACTGCTTACTGTGTCTCACATGTGGGAGGGGCAGAGAGCTCCCTTGCACCTCTTTTATATTATAATAATAATAACTATAATTTCATTCATTAATAATTCCACAGAATAACAGAGTTCCATTCATGAGGCTCGGCTCCTGTGACTTAATTCTCTCCTAAAGTCCCCACTTCTTAATGATGTCACATTGGCTACTAAGTTTCACCATATGAATTTGAGGGGGGGGGACACACCATGGTGACCAGCACATTGCCCTTGCTCAGCAGCAGGATTGGAGAGGAGATGGTAGCATGATTCAACGGGTCAGGGACTCCCCCTGACTGGAGTGGGGTCTGGAAGACAGACGCAGTGGAAGGAGGGGGACAGTCGCTCAGGGAATTTTGTGTGGAGTGAGGAATGAAAGCTTGGTACGGGGACACAGAAGGAATCTAGTTGGTGGAGAGAATTCCAAAGTACCATTTCAGTCACTCTAGAGAATCCATCTGGAGTGGAACTACGGGGTGAAATGGGAGAGCTTGAGAGAGATTTTTGTAGAAGGCAAACTGTATGCCCATGCAGACTCAGGCTGGCATGGAACCACTGCAGGAAGAAACCCAGGGCTGCCTCCCACCGCCCAAAGGCTGTCCCCTGGCTCCCCACGTGGTGACCAATGGCGTGCCTCCCATGGTTGAACTTGGCTGGTGTCAAAGTCACTCCTGAGGAGGAGCAGTGGGCAGAGGGCTTGGCGAGGTGGTGGCCCAGAGACGAGCAGGGCAGTGTTGAGCTGGACCTGGGCTCCCCAGGTGAGCAAGGTGATTTGAGCTACTCGGGAAGTGGTTTCCCACAGTGTAATAGATAACTATTTCAGGGTTCTAAAAAAAAATGCTAGTTTCCCTTTTGTGACAGTGATATCAAATGCACTTTTAAAATACATTCATATACACTTAAAAAAATCTGTCAACTTATGGATCAAGGGATGAGAAAATGTGGCATATATACATATGGCATATTGCTTAGCCATAAAGAAGCACGGAATCCTGTCGTTTGCAGGGAAATGGATGAAACCGGAAGACATCATGCTAAGAGAAATATGCCAGACGCAGAAAGACAAGCATCTTATGTTTTTTATCATATGTGGAAATAGAAGGAGGTGCAGGCAGAAGGGGGAGGACTTGGAAGGGGTTGGGGAGAGAACAGTGGAGGGGGTGTGCGTGATCAGTGCGTGGTATGTCCATGGAGGGAAAACCACAGCAAAGCCCATCCACTTGGACAATTAATACATGCTCATCATTATAATAAAAAGTGACATACACAAAAAAGTTGATGTAAGGAACATCCGTCTGTCCACAGTGGCGCAGGTGGTCAAAGGTCAGCCCTCACCGGGGTCCGTGAAACGTGGTGCAGGCTGGCCCACAGTGGACTCCCTGGGAAACTTGTGGAAAACCATTTGCCACTGGATTCAGAAGAAAGGTCAGCTGGGAAGGCCCTGGTGAGTCTGTTGTCACAGCTGGACACACAGGGTCCCACGTTTCTGCCCCTTTCCAGATACTTCCACTGGCAGGACAGAAAGTCCCAGGACACCTGTCTACTCAAGAATGCCAGGCCCTCCTCTAGGATGTCCAGGTGTGACTTCCTTTCAAAGTGTCCTTTCTGCCTGGGGTTAGGGAGAGAGGCCTTCACAGAGAGTGCAGCTGGCCCCACCCCAGCCTCTGCCCACTGGCAGGCCTGAGAAGCCAGAGTCCCCATGCTGGTGTGTCCCGGCTGTCCCAGGCAGAGTGGGGACCTCAGAAACAAGTCCCTCCGTGGCTGCTTTTCTTTGCACTGCCTGATTTGGTCGTGCTCTGGGGCCCGTGACTGCTCCGTAGAACTGATGCTGCTCTCAGACACCTGTGACTATGGGGCCCTCACCTGCATAGCTGTGGCCTGGAGGACAGTCCCCAGAAGGTCACATCATATACTGCAAGGTTGAGTGCATGGAGTCCCAGCCGTCTCTGGACACCCCAGTCGATGTCCCCTGGCTCCCTGATGCCCGGCAGCCCAGAGCTCCCCACCCTGGCCTTGTGGGGGCCCAGGCTCCATTATGGGGAGGACATAATGAAGATCTATTGATATATGTATTGATCACCAGCTGGAAAAGTACTCAGACCGCAGTGCACAGGTCTGGCAGGGGTTGTGCTCCACGAGTCACCATCTGTGCCCACACGGCCAGCTATTGTCCCTTAAGGTGCCTCTGCTGCCTCAGCTGTGAGGGAGCCATGCCAGCCCCTCCCCCACAGGGTTGCTAGGAGGACCAGAAGAGGTCAGCGTGTACCGGGTTTGGGACAGCGCCTGGCACATGATCAGACTCATGATGCTACCCTCGTCATTATCATTGTCACTTGTCTTGGTTCCTAAAACAGCTGGCAGTGGTTCTTCCTGCCACTGAACAGGGTACACAGTGCCCTGTGGCTTGGGTGCAGCTGGCAGGACCAGCTTTGGAGCCCACACCCATCTCACTCCAAAGCTCAGACTCTGCTCCCAGTGCCACACACATCCCGGTGACCTCAAGAAACTCTCACAGGTCAAGCACCAACACCGTGAGTCCAGACCCAATAGCTGCCCTCATGGGGAACTCAGGATGGGGGCTTCCTGGTTTTTTATTTATTTATTTTTTCTGTCTTGGGATGCTTCTTGAAGGACGGAGCTTTGGCAGCCCTGCCCTACCCGGCATTCTGCAGGATCTTCTAGTGGAGGGCCCTGGGATGCGCTGATCTCTGCAGTCTCAGATCCTCTTCCTCAAACCCTGCCAAGCTCTTACAGGTGCCGGGCCCTGTGCTGAGTGCTACATGCTGCATGCCAAGTGCTGAGTGCTGAGTACTGCTTGCTGCATGCTGTATACTGAGTGCTGAGTGTCAACTACTGTCTGCTGAATGCTACATTCTGAGTGCTGAGTGCCAAGACACACAGAGTGAGCTGTAGGTGCTACCCTGACCTGGGATGAGGTGCCAGGGTGGGCAGGGCCAGCTCTCAGCCAGTGCTGCCTGATAGATGGATCCTTCCTACTCTCCTCAGGAGCATGCTGTGTGCTCGGGCATCTGGCGGTATCTGTGCATTGTTTGGGGTCAGCTGTGTGACTTCAGGCTGGTTTCCTTCCCTCTCTGGGCCTCAGTGTCCTCTCTGAGCAGAGAATAGGTACTTTCTGAGACTTCCCACTTTGGACCGTCCAGGTTGCCTAGGTGCAGAGCCAAGGCAGCTCATCTGGACAGAAGCAGAAGGCTCTGGCTCTTTCCTGAGTTCTCCCTGGTTCAGGTGACTAGCCAGGTTGCTAATAGTCAGGCAAGCAGGTGACCAAGGTCTGCAGGTCAGAAGTTAATCATTTCCTCCAAACGCCGGCAAGCCCACCCCCATTTCCACTTTCACCTGTGTCCCGTGGGATAATAAAATCACATGCCCAAGGCGAGGCTCAGGGGGCAGTTTTTTTGAACTTGATTGGCCCCAATTAGCTGGGTGACCTTAGCAGTTTTCCTTTCCCTGTGACCTCACTTGCTCATCTGTAAAATGAGTTTGGGGTTCAGAGGGGCAAGCATACCAGGGAGTCACGGAAGGCACTGTTCCTTGCTGGATCAGTGGTCTGGGGCCAGGCTCCCTCTTGTTCCATGTCCTCCCCTCTGACATCATCTTTTAACCCACTTTCTCAGGAAGTGCCCAGGGCTTTCCGCACCCTGCTGTTTGCCCTGGTTAGGTGCTGTGTCTTGCAGCTCTGACTTGAAACCCACTGACCCTATCAGCTCACAGAGTACTCACACTTCCTTCTCAGGGAGGGAAGCCTTTGCTCCTTGTGCTGAAACCTCCACCCTCTGTCCTTGAACCATGGGTGACAACGAAGGTCCATCTGTTCCCAGCCTATGCAACTGAAGAGTGACGAGCCAGGCCGGGCCTGGAAGTTCTCCGCTTCCACGGGAGTTATGTGCTTCCTTAGGGCAGAGCCAGGTCCCAGCAGGGGACCAACACAGTCCCAGGTGTGCCTGAGTGGGCACAGGTTGCTCATCAGGGGCACACTTCAGGGGGGCTAGGCAGAGCCCGGTGTCCCGAGAGATCCCCAGCCTTACAGGCCGGTGCCAGATGGGTTTGCGAACACACGGAAACCTGATTCCGGAAGTAAGTGAGCCCACGATTGCAAGGCGGCTGTGATTAGATACCAGACTCCTCATCCAGAGAAACATCCATGGTCGATGAGCGCACACACGAGCCTCTGGTGGAGAGCGAGGGACTAGCCCTGGCTCTGCCATGGGCCCTCGGGATGAGCCGTGAGGCCACCTGAACGCCACTCCAAGGCCACATCCAGTGCTCGCCTCTGGCACTGTGGCCAGCACCCTCCTAGCCGCCTCGGTGCTTGTTCGGAATGGACACATGTGCACCGGGCTGGTCTCTTCACCTGACCCTCAGGGTCCACCTTGGTTCTCTGAGGCTTGCTGGGTGGAGAGCCCCAGAGACTGCTGCTTCCCTGCCTGCCACAAGCCCAGCTGTCCTGCTTCCAGAAAATGAATCCGGAGCTCATTCCCACCAGCAGCTCTTCTTATTATTGTAGCCCCAGGGTGAGTGGCAGAAGGAGGGAATGTTCCATTTTACAAAGCAGGAGAAGAAAGCTTCTGGGGGAGGCCGGCCACCTTGGCCTTCCCTTTCCTCCGCGTGGGGCTGGGATGAGGGGAGGGAGGTGCGGTGCTGGCTAAGCCCACTGCTGCAGGCAGGGCCTGGCCTGGTGTCCGTCCCGGGGCTCTGCCTCTTTAAGAGAACCCCGGGGCCAAGATTTATTGGCTGCGGTGGCCCTGCAGCGTGTGTGGCTTCGGTGTTTACAGGCCTGGAGAAGGCTGAGGTCTCCCGTCCCAGGCTGCACAGCGGTGGCCAGCAGGAGAATAGCTGCCATTCATGGTGGAGTTTGCAAGGGGACGTGGTGTGCCGCCCCGGGGAGCGGGGCCTTGTATTTGTAAAAGCCCAGTCCCGGGTGGAAATCCCCCCCTGCTGGGTTCAGATGGGGCTGGGGAGGACTTCTCCTCCCTACTGTGCCTGGGCACCCATGCCAGGGCCAGCTGGCAGGCAAGTGGGAGCTGCTGACCGTCTGTGCTGGGTGTGCAGGCGCTAGATACGCTACGGGAGTGGGGCAGGATCTGAGACGGGATGAGACACGGGATGCCCGAAGGCCACTGTGGCGCAATGAGGGTGTGGGAGGGGCGCTCAGAGGGGCTGCCTATGCGTTCTGGGGACACCTCTGCCAAGGTGTTTCAGCTCGGGGTCTTCATTTGCTCATCTGGAAAGTGGGAACAAGGGTCCAGCTCGTGATAGCATGGACATTCAGTGCTATCATGGAGGCAGAAGGCCTGACCCAGGAAATGCATACTCAGTCATGGCTCTTCCTTCTGCTCTTGCCCTTATTGCTAATTAATTGTCTTATAAAGCAAACTAATGCTGCTTTTCCAGCCCCGTGGTGGCGTGGGCTGAGCACTGTGGAAACCTCACTTCAAATCTCATCCTCGAGCCTCTGATATGAGGAACACAGGGCAGGCGTGTCGCTGAGGGATGGAGGACTCCACTGTGGGTGCCTGTCCTGCCAGCCACAGCTCATGATCAGATCCTGCTCCAAAGAACCCGAGTTACAGCTTAGCGGGCACTGCCGACCACCCGGGAGCCGGGCCAGGTGGGCGCACTCCTGCTTCATCACGACAGCAATTTATTATTGTTAACCTTTTATTGTGGAAATGTTCAAATGTAGGTAAAAATAGAATAGGGATGGACCTCCTGTGTCCGTCCCCAATTTTAGTGTTGATAGACATTGCTGTGTTTTCACCATCCTCCCTTCTTTCTTTCGTCTTCTTCTTCCTCCTTCTCTGTCTTCTTCCCTCTCTCCCTCTCAGCTGGAATATCTAAAGCCAACCCCAGACACTGTGTCATTTCACCTGTAAATACTTCACTATGTCTTACTTCTGGTCAAAAAAATGATCTACTATCATACCTAAAAAATTAAACAATCCTTTTAATACCCCTACAACCAGTCTGCACATTATCTCATTTAATCCTCCTTTGGAATTAAAAATATCATCGCTCTCATCTTTCAGGTGAGAATCAGAGTGAAGGAGGTACTAAGTAACTTCTTGCATACACGCCCCCAGCTCAAACCATAGCCAGCCACGCCTGCCTCTAAGCCTCGTTCATTTCTTTACACCTTTGGCAAATATTTATTCTGAGGCTACTTGGCTCACGCACTGTTGGAGGTAGAAGCATCCAGCAATGAACCAAACAGCCTTCGCTGCCTTGGAGTTTATGGGCTACGCCCTTGCTCTTCAAAGTCTGGTTCAAGGGCAGGCAGATTGGGCATTGCCTGAGAATTGGTTAGAAAAGCAGAAGCACAGCCCTGCTGAATTGGAATGTATATTTTAATAAGATCCAAGAGATTGACTCCTAGGCACATGGAAGTTTGAGAAGCATTGCTTAAGTCCCCACTTCTCATCCCTGGCTGCTCATTCGAATGCCCTGGGGACATTTACGGAGTACTATGCCAGCGGCCCACCCAGAACAATGAAACCAGATCCCCTGACCATGTTTACAAGTTCTCTGTGCAGACTGGATTGGGAGCTGCTGTTTGATTGTCTAAAGGATAAAGGAGCTAACTGAGATGAAATCTCTACCTGGACACTGTAGGTGCTAAATTAATGTTACATATTTGTATCCCTTTGCTGTCTCTATCTTGTTCCTAGGACCCCCCAAGGAGTCGTGCACGTGGGTGGCTTATTGCCTTTCCCTGGTCCAAAGACATTCTTTGACCCGCAGGAGCTTCCAACTGCAGTGTTGCTCTGTGCTGGGAAACCCCAGAACTGGAAACCGGGGGTTTTTCCGTGAGAAGCTGGGCTGCGAGAGACAGGAGCTTCCTCCCCTCAAGACCTAGGTTTGCCGAGTTGGCCTGAGAGCTGCACATAAAAATAAATAAATAAGGGAAGAAGGCTCAGCCATGTGTGCAGAAAGCTTTTTCTTTCACCACGGCCGGATCCCTGTCCAGACGTTATCTCATCTGGCTTTCTCCAGCCAGGTGACGCAGCATGGGCAGGTGCCACCAGTGAGGCTTATGGGGCAGGACTGCAGGTTGAGTCACCAGGCAGGTGGGGGAAGGCCCTGACCCTGAGCCCTGGGCAGAGCAGCCTGGACCCTGCCGACCGCAATCCTGTAGCCTCAGGGGCAGGAATGTTTTCCTGCTGGTTTGGGGGTTGGCCGGATCCCACGATGGTGGTGGTGGTCCTGGCAGTAGGGGAGGGCTGGTCTGAGGTCCAGCTCCCCTCCCGTTGGCAGGCCACCAGGATCCTCTGCATGGGGCTGTTTACAGGCCTCTAAATGAGCCACAGCCCATGGGGGATTCTGGAGAGGGGTCAGAGGCCCTTCTACAAGAACCAGCAGGGATCAGGCCTCTGGAGGCCAGCCCTTCATGTCCCTTTCCAGCTGGCTGTGGGTTCACTGGCAGGCAGCACTTGGTAAGTGGGGAGACGGAGGTCTGGAGGTGAGGAGGAACGTCCCCGGGTCACACAGCTGCTCTGGAACTGGCAAGGCCTGAGGTCTCACTGAGATCGGAGACGTGGGGTCCAAAAATGCTCTGGGAAATGTCCACGCATGGGAAGGGCTACCCCCGTGTCCCCAGCCCTGGCTATTCTCAGGGTGGGAGGATGAGGCCAGCAGTCAAAGCATAGGGAAGGGACCCAGGCAAAACTGGACCCCGGCTCTACCTTTGGTGCTGGCTGGGGACTGAAGGCAAGTCGTTTTCTGTCTGTGCCTCTGATCTTCTCACCTCTCATATGGTCATGCTCAGGAGTCTGGGTAAGACACTGGCTTATGAAGAGCTGCTACAAGAGACCTCTGCTCTCCTCATCTGTCTACTCACCCCTCCCTGCTGGGCCTGGGACAGACATCACTAATCCATCCCAGCACTGCCAACTGCTGACTGTGGACATTCCCAGGAACCTTCTGAGTTCAGGTGCTCCGGGCAGCCACTTCCCGTCCAGCAGAACTTGAACCTGAGTGGCGATCTGCCTTCCATCCTCCACTGTGTACCGAGAAACGGCTGCTGTGGAGCCCAGCGTCTCTGGGAAGATTGTGTGGAAATGAAGTGGGAAGGCTGGGGGGGGGGGGTAGTGGTGGAGGGGACCTGGGCCAGGCAAAGGGGTCCTGGTTCTGAATGGAACACGCAGTGTCTGCAGCACTTCAAATGCTCCAGCTGTGCACCGGGTGCCCAAAAGGATATTCAGGAGGAGCGGTGAGCAGGAGGGGAGCCCTTCCTGCCTGGGCCGCTGTCTGGCGTCAGGAATTTTCTCTGCATCTCACTCCATGCGCACAGCAGTTCTGAAGGGTCAGAGTCATTATTAGCTCTACGCTGGGAAAAGTTGGAGCTAAGAGGCTGCAGAGCTGGTTTGGGCACCCAGATTTGCCAGATCTTAAAGCCTGCACTCCCCATTCAGGCTCCCAGACAGCATGGCCTGTGCCTTGGGCCCCTCTCCTGGACAGGGCTGGCAGTAGACCCTGACCTGTCCCAGTCCCAGCACTCAGGGGCAGGAGGGCCAGGCTCCTGTCACGGGCTGCATTTGAGGCAGCCTGGAGCAGAGCCTGGCAGGAGGCAGAGGTGGGGGGATAGCCCTTCTGGCACTTCCAGGATGGGCAAAGATGGGGGCTTGCAGGGGTACCCCAGGGCTCCCCAACTTGCTAATAGATTCTATTTCACCAGCAGAGAATTTGCAACTTGTTTCAGAATAATCGTCAAATTTTAAAAACTTAGAGCTATGTAAAATGCTGTAAATTCAGCGTCTCTTGAGAAACCCAATGTGTGGCCACCCCTGGGCCTGTAGGTTCCTGTAGGGTCTGGGCACCAGCAGCAGGAGCTGTCGTGGACTGCCCAGCCGCCTCCTTGGTCCTCTGCTTCTCTAGCATCTGGAACGTTTGTCTGAGGATTTCAGAACAGAGGAGGGAGCTGTGGGTGGGTGTGGCTCTCTGCCACTCCCTGACGCCCTCTCAGGACTGGACCTCTTGGAACTCCTGCCCCTTCCATTTACCTATGGATGCCTGGCACATGAACTCAGGGGACTTTGTGACTTGAGCTTGGATCTGCACAACACCCCACTGGCCTCACCTGGAGCTTGTTGGGAAGGCCCCTTCTCAGGCCCTGGATCATGGTCATCGAGGAGGCGGTACCCGCCAGGAGTGCGGCCTGGATTGTCTGGACACTCCCGACCAGGGTGGTCTCTGATTCACCAAGTCAGCCCTTGAGGCCAAAGCCTGACCTTGAAACTCAGCCTGGTTGTTCCAGCCAAGAAGGACGCTCAGGGCCTGCCAGGCCACTGTCAGGGATGAAGGGGTCCTGGGTTGGCCAAGGGAGCACCTGCCAGCCTGCTGAGAGCTCCCAGGCACACACACACACAGTAGGTGTGGGTAGACAGGGGGACAGAGTGGAGTGTCAGGGTGGGCCTGGGGGCAACTCCTTTCTCCCCAGGGCTGGGCTGGGGTTAGGCCAAGGTCTAGCCAATGTCGATGTCGTCTCTAGGTCCCATTCTGGGCAGGGTGGGGGGCACCATTAAGTTTAAGTGTTCCCCCATTCTCCCATAAGCACCAGCTTTTTCCATCCCTTTTATGGATTTCTGAGGAATGATAAAAAGCAGCTGTTTTGGTTGCAGAGCCAATGAAAGTATAAAAGGTGGCCCTCGTCTTCTCCAGGGGAGTCAGACGCCCATTTATTATTCTGCCTCCAGGATGTCTATCCAGGTCTGAGGATGTAGAAATAGCTCCCAGACCTGTCCCTCCATGGTCCCGGCCCTCACCTCAACTAATTTTTGATGACTTCTTTGAGGACACTCTGAAGTCTTCTAGCAACTTGCCCCTGGTCACTTTTGGGCTTCTCTTTCTCTTCTGAAAATAATGGGTGTCCCAACTCCCATGCCATGCAGGACCTGTGGCAGAGGTAAATGAGGCCCTGGAGACCACAGACCTGGCACGACACCTGGCACTCACCAGGGCCACTTGCCTGCCTTTCAGGTTTTCTGCAGGTTAAAGGCTTCATATAAAGCAAACTACCTGGCTTCTATCCTCCTCCTCCTCCTCCTCCTTCTCCTCCTCCTCCTCCTCCTCCTTCTCCTCCTCCTCCTTCTCCTCCTCCTCCTCCTTTTGGTATCATGGATTGAACCCAGGGGTGTTTAACAACTGAGCCACATCCTCAGCCCTTTTTATGTCTTATTTTGAGACAGGGTCTCACTAAATTGCTCAGGGCCTTGATAAGTTGTGGAGGCCGGCTTCGAATTCACAATCCTCCTGTCTCAGCCTCCAGACCTGCTGGATTATAGGCGTGTGCCACTGTGCCTGGCCTGGCTGCTGTCCTTGTGCTGTTTCCTTTAACATGAGATAGGCTTGGCCTTTTCAGGTTCAGGGATGCGAGGGCTTGGAGGTCCACGGAGATCTCACTGTAATCTTGATACAGGTAGCAACAGAGTCAGGGCATCACCATAGAGATGATGCCCAGAGACTGGAGGCTGTCCCTCAAGGCCACTCTTTAAGTGTAGGATAGTGTACGGTTTGGAAAACGGGATCTGGGACTCGGGTTGGGCCCTCGCCCCTGTGTTACCCATCTCCCAGAGAAGTGTGCTTCTGAGGACCTGGATGGCCCTGCTCAGTTGCTTCCTGAGCCAGTGTTCGTTGCACCAGGATGTGTGCTTCCGTGTCAAACATTTCAGACAGTGTCCTCAGGATCTTGGAGAGCGGAGGCAGCCTTGACCACACACCACACCCCCACTTCTCCCTGACAGCTTTGCCACTACCCCAGCTCCCTCAGAAGCCCCAACACACAGGGCGATTCCCTGCTGCTGTTCCAGCCCACCTGAGACCACAGGATGCCCCAGCACCAGGTGTACAAGGTGACCTTTAACCCAGGCCAACAAGCTGCTTTTGAGCTTTGAGTGTGTCTGGCACTGTAATTGCGCGTAGCCGGCTGAATTGTGTTCCCCGGAAAGATCCATCTGAGTCCTGCCTCCTAGTACCTGTGCACGGGAAATAGTCCCTTCTTTGGAAATAGGACTCCTGCAGATGCACTGTAAGGAGGATCTTGAGATGAGATCATCCTGCAGCTAGGATGGGCCCTAAATCCAACGACTGGTGCCCTTATAAGGAAAGGGAACTTTGAGACACCAGAAAGATGCAGGGAAAAGATGGAGGAGGGATTGAAGGGATGCCGCTACAAGCCAAAGATGGCCAAGGGTGGCCAGTGATGACCGGAAGATGGAAGAGGAAAGCAGAGATGGTCCCCAGAGCCTCTGGAGGGAGTGCAGCCCACGCTGGATTTCAACACCTTGACTTTGACCTTCTGGTCTCCAGAACCATGAGAGTTTATGCCACTGTGGTTTTGGCAGTTTGTTTCAATAGACGTAGAAAACAAATATACGCATGAAGAAGAAGTTTCAGATAAAGTTTCCTTGGGTTTGAGATGTTTGCAGTGTGTGGGGGTGAAGCGTCCCCCGACTGAGCAAGAGAGCCCCAGGGTGCCTTGTGGCACAATGGAGGGGTGGGACAGAGGCCAACAGGGTGCAGTTGGCAATGCAGCCCAGGGCATAGCTTGCTCTTGAGGTGGAGGATGCTGAGTGGGTGGAGGCCGGGGCTTCTCAGCCATGTTGGGGTTGGAAGTGGCTTCGGAGGCGCTCCCTGCGTGCGCGTGCGTGCTGGAGTCAAAGAGCAGAAAAGAGAGCAGCTGTCAGGGAGCCGTGGAAACCAAGTCACCCAGCTCACCTGTGAAACCAGAGGGCCTCTAGAGATCGGTTCCCATTCAAGGGCAGGTCCTACGGAGAGGACCGCTCCCACAGGGGCCTGGAGAGTTGGGAGCTGAGTTATGCCTGTTCCGGCCAAAGGGAGAGCAGAGTCAGGGTGTGGACACCTCCAGTCCAAGGAATACCAGTCAGGGGACCTCGTAGGCAGGACAGAAAGGACATCAAGGAAGGAGTTGGAAGTCGGCCAGGGAGACTTCCTGGCAGAGGTGGGTTGATTTGGCTTCAAGGGGTCAGAAATAGGGAGCCCTAGGTGGTCCCTGAGCCAGTGAGTGGTGAGAGATTTCATCAAACGTGGTGTGAGCAGGGACCTGTGCAGAACTGGGGCAGTGGGGACCAGGAAGAGTGGTGGGATGGGAGGGCCAGGAGGGAGCTGGGCTGGACACCATGGTGGCCAGGTGCCCCGAAGGCGGGAGACGGAGCTGTAGGGCCAGTCCCAGCTTGTGTGTAACTGACAGGAGGGAGGGTGGGCTACCGCTCATGCCAAGGAGCCGGAGGGGACCCACGTGTGGCTTGAGGGTAGTGACTCCGGTGGGGTTGAAGGCAAGGCTTGGCCTGCCAGGACTCTATTTTAGCCCAAATGATGCTCGGATGCCCCCACAACAGCCCCCCCACACACCAGCCACAAGTATATTGAGGAATGTGTACATCCAGGTCCAGAGGCCCACACAGACACCACAAGGAGGCCAATATAGCCAGGAGCACACACGTGTGTACCTACACACACACACTCACACACACGCCAGCCCCCCAGTCCTCTCCTTCCACCCCCACTGTCTTTTTTCCTACTCCAACATTTTCCCCGCAGTCAGCTCGTTCTAGTTCGCTCAGTTCCCTTCTAACAGGGAGGGCAGGACCCAGCCTGGCCAGGGCGGTAGGGAAGTCAAGACATAACTCAGAGACCTGGAGAGAGCGGTCCTTCCCAGGCAGAGCAGGGCTGGACCCAGACACTCAGCAACACGGGCCCAGGAGCCAGGAGACACCGAGCCCCGGAGGCTGCAAGGATCACAGGCTGCAGAGCCCCAGGGTGACAGAGAAAGCAGAGATACTCCCTGAGCACAGACACAGGCACACATGGACAGACCCACGGACACACCGATCCACCCCGTGCACACAGTGTGCACACACATGTGCAAGTCACACACGTCACAGACACAAAGAGACACCCACATCCACTTGGCCTGCAGATAGACACACGTACACACCCCAACAGAAAAGGGATCCGCACACCAGGAGATGCTGCGACAGGCAGACACACACACACAGGCACACAGACCCAGCCAGGTCGCCGCGGAGGGACAGCCAGGGAGACAAAGAGGCTTTGAGCGCGGCCAGCTGCCCCCAGAACCCAGACATCCTGGCTTTGCAGTCCCCCAGGAGCCTCCAAAACGCCAGAAGAAATTCCTGGGATATTAGCTAAATTTCAGACACAAACATTCCCGTCTCCCTCTCCAGATGTGACGCTCGTGAAAGGCTGCACGGCCCTCCCTCAGCTGCCACTCACCGGCCCCCCAGCCCCCCGGCCCGGCTCCTAGGAATGTTGCCTGTCAGCTCAAGGAAAGGGGTGGTCCAGAGGAGCCGAGGGGGAGCACAGGCAGGAAACGTGGGGCCACGCTGAGGCTCGGGGGCTCTGCCCACTGGGGGGCTCCTGCAAGATGGGAAGGATCAGGCAGAGTGGGCTTCTTGTTGTAAGGTGGGGACACTGCCCAGAGTCAGGGCTGACCAGGCCCTGGGGTGAAACCTGTCTCTGCTCAACTCCATGCCAGAAGGGAAGGCTTAGGGTAGGGGTCCTTGCAAAGCTGGGGTCCTTGCTCATCTCCCTGCAGCCACACTAGCCAGCACGAGGACTAGGACAGTGTGGTACCCTTCTGCCTCAGGGCCTTTGCACACTCTCTTCTTTTTGCTGGGAACCTCTTCCCGTGACTCTGCCACATTATGAGGGTAAATGCTACTTCCTCGGACCAGGTCCTCATCCACACAGGCCTTGGAGGATTTCCTCTACTGTTCCCCTTTATTGAGTTTGTATTTGCTTCTTTGGTTTTTATGGTTACTATCTTAATCTCTTCCTCCCCTGAGTTAGATCAGAAATTCCAGGAGGACAGAGATCTGTCTATTAGAGTCAAAGTCTGGTGTGTAGCAAGTACCTAGCAAGTGTGGTCCTATGTGGGCCAGATGTGCCATGTAAAAATCATCTAGACCTCAGTTTCCTAATCTATAAAATGGGTGGAAATGGTGTTTCTCTTGCAAGGTTCCTATGAGAAGGCAGCAGATGACAAATGTGTAAAGGACTTTGGCAAACCTCCTCTGGCCTCACATGAGGCTTCATGGTTTTTCTTTCTTCGACTCCTGATGAAGCCCCAGGACGACTCAGATCTAGATCAGAAAGGGTCCTGCCTGTGTGGGCCTGGAAATGCAGGGTTGTCAAAGGAGTCCATTTGGGGAGTGCTATGGAGTATCTGGACCCTGTGCTGAAATACCTGAGACCCCAGTAGTCATTTGAATCTGTGTCCTCTGCAGTCCTAGTAAAGAGGCGGCCTCCAGATCTTTCTCTGAGATGCAAACATCCCTGAAATCAGGGCGTCTTCAAATCCGATCAGCTAATGTCCATGTGCCTCAGCAAGCAGTTCACAGGGGCACGGCGGGGGGCCAGCCCTGCGGGAGACCCCAGGACAAGCCCACTCTCCTGCTCCTCATCTATGCTAACCCTTGGCCGCTGGTCACCTGTCCACGGAGAGAGTTGGCTTTCCGCTCTGTCCCCGTGGCCTAGCCTCTGGCGCAGGGGTCAGCTGCAGCAAGGGGCTTTCCGTCTCTGAGCCCCTGCTTCCCCACCTGTCCCCCACCCACGCCTCTTCCTTGAGAAGAAAGGGCTTGGCCATCGTGTCAGCTCCTGAGGGTGTCCCTGGCCGTCGTAGGCACTGGGTCAACGCTGCCTTCAATGTGGATGGTCCCCGTGGTGCCTTGAAGCCCCAGGAGCTCCCTGGATGATGATGCGAAGGGACCTGGTTGCCCCCGGCAGGTCCGTGGGCCTGAGGCGCGGGCCGGCCTGCCTCCCGCCCGGACAGTGCCTGCCTGGCAAGAGGCAGCTCGTTAGGCTGAAGATCTATGTCCTGTCGTGAAGTGTTTAATATTTTAGCTCCTAATTGCATTACCAGAGACAGACAGCTGTTTATCCTCATCACTCTCCCGTTGCTGTCTCTGGCAGGACCCACCCGGCTGCTCCAGGTGTTCCCTTGCTCTCTCTCGGGGCTCCTCCAGGCTGTTTGGTGTGGCAAGGCTGCACCTCGGGGGTTCAAGGTGACCTGCATTCTGTCCCCTCCTCCCGGCCACCCACAGCAGCCCTCCTGTTCATAAAGCATGGTGCCAGCCATTGGCTCAGCTGATCTTGTCAGCCTGACAAGATGGGAACGGTTTTGATTGACACTGTGGAGGAAACCTGGTGATAGATTTGCATTTCATCCGTCTGTCTGTCCATCCATCCATCCATCTATCCATCCATGCTGCAGGTAGCAGCAGCACTGTGGAAGCTACTTTGGGACATGGAAATGAACAAGACCCCCCCCTGTGTCCTCAGGGACCACGTAGTCCCACACAGATGAAAGAGACGGTGGCATGGCCACGCTCAGGGGTATCTGCCCAGCTTGTAGGGCTCGCTGCTGGCAGGGGACAGTTCTGAAGTGTAAATCAGCCTCAGGTCCAGAACTCAAGGGGGAACTGCCCTTATTTAAGCCCTAGACTCAATCGCTCTTCTCTGATCCTGCCTTTCCTCCTGCCATTCCTCACCCCATAGAGCCCCAGGGAACCTCACTTCTGGCACCCAACCCAATGTGTATGACAGTGCTCCTCTTTACCCACCCAGCAGTCACTCCCCTGCCTCCAACCACCTGCTGCTCTGCTGCTAGAACCCTGACATTTGGGTACTGTGTAGAAGACTCCAGTAACAGGATTCCCCCAGCCCCAGATAAACCAGTGGTGTTAATCCTAATCCCATTTGTTGGGCACCTCCCCAGCTTGCCTTACAACTGGAGTGACCAAGCCAAGGACTGAGTCAGTGAAAATCAGAGGACATTCTTGGGGATTTTGGAACAGAACTGGGAAGAGAGTTTCCATGAGTCCCCGGTATGCCCCTCTTCCTGCCTTGAATCAGGTGGTGCACGGATGGGATGTTTGGAGCTGCAGCAGCCATCTTTTGACCACATGGCAATAAACAAAGGGCAAAAAGTCAGAAGTTGGAGGGAGGCCGAGCAGAAACGTGGGTGCTTCGGGTCTCTGCAGGCACTGATGGGCCTCCCTGTGCTGCCCTGGTGTGCCTGTGAGGTAGGGAGGATGTGCCCTCTGGCTCATGCTGTTGCTGGCTCTGGTGGCATCCTCAGGGACACCAAGCCCCGTCCTTCATCTCCTTGCCTGCAATACCTGCTTCCCTGGTTCGTCTTGATAAAGGGCACCTCATTTTTAAAGACTGAACCAAGGGTCCTCTCTGAGACTTCTCCTTCGTCTCCTCCTCTCCTCGCCATGACTGCAGGGTTGATCGCCCCTCACCACAGCGATCTATCATCCATTGTCCCTGCCTGTCTGTGGACAGAACTGGAGGCTCCTGCCCAGGAGGAGCCCATCAAGGTCCGAGCGGAAGCTGCAGCAGAGTCAGGTGCCATCCTCAGTGGGCAAGGACCCACTGTGGGCCCTCCCATCCTCGGGTCCGTCCAGCAAACTCCGAACCATGATGGAGTCTCCCGCCAGGTGTGGGCAAGGAAACCGAGTCAGAGAGGACAGGCGAGGCCCCACACGCGATCCGGCCATCTCAGAAGGAAGGCCCCTGTCCCACGGGTCTGATCCGGCCACTGCCCTGTCTGGCTGCTGGCCCCACGGGCTTCTTCCCGCTGTGACCGAGGCCACCCAACCTTGGGCGGCTCAGGGCCACGGGTGGCATGGCCAGGTGCTTAACCCGAGGCAGCAAACAGACCTTGCTTGTCCTGGCACAGCCACCCGGGGGACGGGTTCAGAGGCCATTTTCTCCATGCAGCTGGGGCCGGGGCCCTTCGAAAAATATGACCCAAGCAGGGGAGGCTGGGGATGAAGTCATGTGGAAAAACACTCAAGTCAGAACAAAACTGTCTTTCTGCAGAAGACTTGGTTCTGTTGCCAGCAGCCCTGCATCACCCGCCGCCCGGCCCTCCAGCCCGCCCACACGACAGCAGCGGGGAAGACCAGGTCCTCGGCTCCGGTTACATCACTTAGGCAAAATAAGTGTTACAGAGACCCACCCGCGAGATGCTGGGAGCTGGTGCCCTGTCCCCCTGCTTGGCCCGAGCATCCTGCGGCCTGCCGGGTTGGGCGGGCTTTGAGACGGTACCTGGACCTTCTCCAGCTCTGTGTGTCCAGGGTCCGGCTCCACTGGCCTCTGTCAGACACTGGAAAAAAGGATGAAATAAATAACATAAAATAGTGCAAAATAGAGTAGCATAAAATAAATCAAACTACCAGGGGAATGCAGGTGTCCATGCCTGTGATAAATGCCTAACTGAGCAGGGATTCTCTCCTTCTAGGAGGTACTGGGCTGGTTTGGGGGTGATGCTTACAGGAAGAGAATACCAAAGAGGGAAGGAGGGAAGGAGTAGATGACAGGGCACAGTAGAGCAGGATAGTCCAGGGGAAGGGTTGAGAAAGCCGAGTTCTGCTTCCTATTCCAACAATCCGTTTCTTTTCTTTTCAGTACCGGGAATTGAACTCGGTGGCACTCGACCCCTGAGCCCCATCCCCAGCCCTGTGTTGTATTTTATTTAGAGACAGTGTCTCCCTGAGTGCTTAGCGCCTCGTTGTTGCTGAGGCTGGCTTTGAACTCACGATCCTCCTGCCTCAGCCTGCTCAGCTGCTGGGATTTCCGGCATGTGCCCCCGCACCCGGCTCCAGCAATGTACTTCCCCTGAGTGGTTTCCCCCCACAGAGGCTGCACTCCTGGCCACAGGGTGGGCACCTAGGATCCTGGAAACGGTCCCAGCACTCTGGCCTGGATGGTTCTGCATGGGAGACAGTCACCTCGGTGACTCAGGTTACCTGCCAGAATGGAGGTGTGGACAGGAGGGCTGTGGCGGGAAGGAGGGAGTGCCTGGCGGGCTGGCCACGGAGGTGGGTCTTGAAGAACGAACACACCAGCCGACCAAGGAGGTGGTGGGGAAGCTTTGGGGGCTGCAGGAGACTGGGAAAGAGCTTGGTGCCTGTAAAGCAAGCTGCAATAGAGAGCGGGGGCTGGGGCTGCAGGCAGGGCCAGACCACGGGGAGAGAACTTCACTTTGGAGGGGGAAAAAGCCATTGAGGGCAGGTGAGGCAGAGCGCTGAGCCAGGTGTGCCCATCAGAAAAGCTGCTCTGGACTCAAGGGCAGGAGGTCCGTAACAGGGATCTCCTGGGAGGCCCCTGGGTGGCTCCGAGACAAGGGGAAGAGAACAGGAGCAAAGGGCTGGGAAGAGGAGGAAGAATAGCCAGGAATGCTCATCCCTGATGGGCCCAGGAAACAGAAGGGATGGGGGAAAGTGGGGTTTATGGATGCTCTGTTCACCAAGGTGACTAGCTAAACTGGTTATTCTAAAGTAATGGGGGAAAAAAACCCTCACAATAATAGTGGTCTAAAGACAGAAGTCCAGATACACAGTCCCAGGTGGGGGAGGGTGGCTCCTTAAATGCCAGAGACCCAGATTCCTTCCATCTTGTTGTTCTGACATTTTCAACACCCAGCCTTGACTGCATGGTCCAAAATGATTGCTCCAAGTCCCACCGTCACATCCGTATCCCAACTACTGGGAAAAGAAACAAGAATAAGGCGGGTAGCAGGTATACCTTTCCAAAGCTGCGACTTAGATTTCCATACCTCCCATTGGCAGAACTTAGAGGCATACTGGAAGGGAGTCCAGGCTCAGCGAACACGCCTTTCAGGGACGGGAGTGTAGCTCATGAGTAGAGCACTTGTCCACCAAGCGTTTTGTTTTCCATAGTGGAAGAAGGGGAGAATGGATCTTCGGAGGGAGAACTGGAGATTATACAAGCCCGTGGGCTTCTCTGAGCTTGGTGTTTCTCATTTGCAAACTATATTCTGTGAATGGTTATATTTATTTTTAACCAAATAAATGCTAAATATGATTAATTCTGGGCTGGGGATGTGGCTCAAGCGGTAGCGTGCTCGCCTGGCATGCACGGGGCCCTGGGTTCGATCCTCAACACCACATAAAAATAAATTAAAGATGTTGTGTCCACCAAAAATTAAAAAATAAATATTAAAAAATTCTCTCTCTCTCTCTCTCTCTCTTTAAAAAAATATATGAATAATTCCCTGCCAACAACACCCTGTGTTATCCTGGGCAAGCCTGAGCCCCCTGTTTGGACTTCGTTTTCCGAGCAATTGAAGATGTTGGAAACTAATCTTATCGGGACCCTCTGAGACCAGCTGCATGGACTTCAGGGTTGGTGACTCCCCTGTACCTCTACGCTCAACATGGGCACCGGTTTTCTTGGGACAGGGTTTATGGCTTTCTGTTTCCAGGTTGAACATGTGGGTTCCTGAGTTAAGAGGTTGAGAAGCCACGAAGGCCCTGCTCAGGGCTCCAGCACCCAATTCTATGGTCCCTTTGTATCTGCTTTGCCGTGGACACTTGGGAAGGAGCACGAGGGAAAGAAAAAGGCAATTGAAGGACTTTGGGGCGGGGAGATGGTGTGGCTCCAGGTCGCCCTGCAGTGCCCCTGGGTGTGGGTGTGGCCCGCCATCGCAGGCCGTCCCCTCTAGACCTGGCCCTGGCTGAGCTGGGATTTGGCCGGGCGCATGCCTGGCACGCTCTGCCCGATGTCTCCCCTGCAGCCCCTGAAGCTCCAGCCAGGAGCCAGTTAGGGTTTCAGAGCACAGGCGAGCGGCTGTGTCTGGGCTGCCAGGTGAGAACAGAGCCCGCTTTAACGGGCGCTGCTCCTGGTATCGCCTTTCCCTTCCCAGCGATGGCTCCGACCAGGAGCAAACCTGTCTGTCTCCGGAGCCAGGGATTTGATACTGTCGTGAATGGGGGTTTTCATCTCCGCGTCGTCTGCCCTCCATGGCGCCTGCGGCTGGTGCCAGGCTTGGCCCCGCTGTAGAGGGAGTGGGAGGCTGGGGGAGAACAGGGCTCAGAGGCTCCCCCACACCAGACTTAGCTGGGGGAAGCGGCTCCGGGGCTGGGAACGCTGCTGCGGGCCAGGCTGGTGGGGAGCCCCGAGGGGGAACTTCCCCAGCGCCCACTGAAGAGCCAGGGTCCTCGGGCAGACGCGCCATCTGCAGTCAAGATGGCACAGAACAGTGCTGGGAAGCAGGATTCGACCCAAGGGGAAGGGAGAAGAGAAACGCAGTATGGCCTTCAGGTCTCAGAGCACCGACAGGCACCTTGGAGCGGAGGGCGGGGAGGAAGAAGGACCAGCCACCTTGGCTGCACCCGGGAGGGAGTCAGGAACAAAGGAGAAGAGCAGGCCTGGGCTCTGGTGGGGGAAGTGGCTAGGTGACAGGACGTGGGGTGCTGGGGGCCACGGAGCTGGACATAGGCCATGTCTTGGTGACAGAGCTGGCCTGTCACGTCCTTACTGCAAGAGACCACCCTGCCTCATCAGCGCCCTCCCCTCTCCCTCCGCACACGCAGGGCACCATGTTCTCACAGCCTTCACCTGTAGGTGTTCAACCAAGGACAGTGGCCAGCGGAACAAGGGGAAGAAGGGGACAGCTACAATTTCCAAGGACAGTGCACGGTCCTGAGTCCTGGCCACAAAGCACACGCTTGTGCCTTCTCTGATGGAGTCCCCACAGGCCAGCAAGTTGGAGCAAGCTCTTCAAAACTCCACGGGCCCAAGGACAGCTCCAAGCTGTGCTGGCCCGGTGCTGGGCAGGGTGGACACGGAGACAAGCGAACCTCTTTCCCTGCTCCCCAAGAGCTCACCGTGTGGTCAGGATGACATTGATATTTACTTGGAATTCCTGAAGGGCCTGCTGTCCGCTGCTAGGGACCTGATGTTCATCTCTGAATCCTGTCCCACGGTATTCCTGGAGGGGGACTGAAGCACGATCGGAGGTCACAGACCCAGAGACGCTAAGGAACCTGCCCAGGACCACACAGCAGGGTGGTGTGGGAATGCAGTTTGAATCTCAGTCTCGTCTGACTCCCTGGCCTGGGGCGAACCCACACTATTTTTCTCTGGGAGGGGTAGAGTAGAAGGCCCTTGGGGACGGCTTGAGGCTAGAAGGTGGACCTGGTCCAGGCCCTTGGAGTGGTTGTCAAGGCAACATCACTCAGTAACTCCAGGTTGAACACACAAGACAAAGGTGCCACTGCAGAATGGCCACGGATGGTGCACAGGAGCCAGGCCCTGTGGGGAGCTCCAAGGTGAAAGAGTAGGGCTGCTCCCCAGCAGAAAGCAGGTGACAGTGTGTGGAGACCCCCTCCACAGGTGCCAAACCAGGCAAATCTCTGCTGCCGCTTTGCAGGGTGACCTGAGGCAAGGACCAGAACCTCTCAGAACCTCCATTTCTTTAGTTGCAGGATGGAGCTGGGAGCAGCCTGCTCACGGGCTGCCCTGGGTTACAGAAGATGGTGACACTGAGCACAGGGACCAGCAGGAAGCAGGAGCTCAACAGCAGCCAGACATCACCGGGGTCCTTTCTCCACCCAGGGCCCAGTGGGGAGGTGGCTGAGTTTATAAACCATAAGAGAGGCTCAAAGACACTGCGTGGGATTCCCCCGTGGAAAGGTTCAAGAAGGCTCCCGGATTTGCTTCTATCACCTTCATAATGATCTTGTGGGGCTTTAAGTCCTGTTCACTCTGAATTTCTGGACACACATTCTGCCTTCAGTGATATGGCATGAGTGAAGCAGGAATGTTCTGTCTGGCTCCAGCTCCAGAGCTGCGGTATGACCGTCACTCTTCCCTAGCCTGGCAGCTCTGGCTCCCAGAATTTCCTTGGTGGACTCATAGCCAGTGGGGGCCCAGCAGCCCCTGCCCCACCTGGGCCCAGCTACCAGCCCCAAGGCTAGGACTTCCTGCTCCCCAGCTACCTTCCTGAGAGAGGGCAGAAAGAGTAGCAGATAACCCAGAGAGCCTCTGCCACCCTCTGAGCCACTGGGGAGAACAGGAGAAATACCTGGAGTGGGCCCAAAGGCCTGAGTTGGCTCCATGGTTCTAGAGACGGGGAGGCTACTTGCCACCCTGGGTGCTGCTGCAGAGCCCACAGCCCTGAGCCTTCTCTGCAGGTCACCTTATGCCTAAAGCTTCCTGGGCTCATGGCCGAGGGTGCTGGTTTTGCCCATGTGGCAGCCAACCTTCCACCAATGAGGTTCAAGTTGGTGAACCTCCACCGTGATTCTTTAGAGGGACAGTCTGGGGTATGTCCCTACCCACTGCTATCCTCAGACGGAGATAATCTACTCATGAATGCAGCCTTTAGTGGCTAGTCTTTGTTCACTGTCTTGCTCCCCAAGTCCCCACGGTGCTTGTGGGCTGGGATCAACTCCTTGATAAACTGCTTGCACCCAAATCCTCATCTCAGGGTCAGCTTTGTGGAGCCCAACTACAGTGCAGCACATGGCCTGGTCCCTCCTGTGCCGGGGGCCAGGAGGCCTGTGGTTGACTGTGTTGCTGCAGCCTCTTGGCTCTGCCTTCCGGCTCCTCCCTCAACCTGGCTTCCTCATCCATAGCCCCAGCATCTGGGGAGAAGTTGGGGCTCTGTTGCTGCCCTGGGTTATACTCTGACCTTCTGCTCCCAAGCATGGAGCCTCTTGCTGCATGGGAGGACTGGGAAGTGGGGAGGAAACGCAACGGCTTTGGGCTGGCTCCTCGAGGAGCCACAGGGAGCGGCTCCCTCCAACCTCCTGTGAAATGGGCGTGCTGGCTTTATACGGGGGACTCTGTGGGGGGAGTGGAAGAGAGAGTTGAGTCATCAGTTTCCTAAGACACCAACCACCAGCATCTGTGAGCCCTCCTGGGATTTGACGGGGTGATTTGCTTTCTGGGGCTCCGTCATCAGAGCCCTCGTCTCTGCCTGCTGGAGTTTGTCACGCTCTGGCTCTTCACAGGAAAACTGCCTAATGCCATGGCAAAAGCAAGGTAATAAAATATTCATCTGCTGCGACTGGAGGATGGAAGCTACGGTGTCTTCCAGGAGAAGTGGAGACCTAAATTAAAGACACGCACAGACACAGACAAAAGCACATGTCTGAGCAGCAGACCACCCCGGGCACTCAGCACACGTGGGAGCCCCCCCAGCCTCCACTTGCACAAAAGCATATGCCCGTATGCACACAGAGCACCTGCACATGCATGTGATCACACACCTGTGCACCATGTCATCCTGCGCCACCCATGCATGCAGGCCACAGTGGGAATGCACCGTGCATGCTGCACATACCTGGGAGACACTAACACACACACACCCCTGTACCTATCCTCCATCACCATAATTAAAAGTGACATCTTCCTAGCTGGTGTACCTGAGGCAGAAGAGCCCATCATCACGACCCTGACTTCTGGATGAGAGCGGCCTGTCTGGTGTCCTGAGGAAGCTCTGCTCTGCCAGGCGGAAGGCAGCCACAGCACAGGGGGAGTCAGGGGAAGCGTGACTCAGAGGTGAGTTACACAACTGGGTTCTGCCCGTCTGTTCTGCCCAGGAGGGGGAGGATGAGGGAAGATTGCAAATGTGAAAGCTGAAAGCTGCTGCACTTCTAGAAGCTTCCACGCTCTCCAACTAGTAGAGGCTGAGGCTCCCTGAGGGCAGCATGTGGAGGCTGCCGTGCTGTCACGAAGGCGTGCGCTTGAGTACACAGCCTTCCCTCAGAGGGAGGGGCTGCAGAGTGTCACCTCCCGCCAGTTAGAACCTTGCACGGACCCGCTCCTGCCAGGCTGGACTGTTAGCCCCTGCAGGTCCCTCCTGCACTGAGTGCAGGCTGGCCCTGGCTTGTGACATGACTCCTAGTTGGCCTGCGTCTGCAAAGGTGGTCCTTCTCTGATTATTCTAGAAGCTCTGACTGAGCAGCTTACAGTGGGAAGACAGATGCTCGGATGTAAGGTTTTTGAAACTGTCCCAGCCCCCGGTTTCCAAAGATGCTGTGTTTTATATATCCATACTGCTCATATCAACAGAGCTTTGAGCAAGGGCTAGGGACCGGGGTGACAGAGCTGCTGCCTGAAGCTTCTCACCATCTGTGAGGGAAGCTGACCAGGGCAGAGAGACCACCGTACCTCATGCCTGGAGGAAGGGACTCTAACTGGTCCGGAAGGTGAACTTGGCCAAAGAAAGAGGTCATGTGTGTATGTGGGTGGGTGGGTGGAGGTGGGAGGGTAGGAGAGTGTAGATGAGGAGGAGTGGAAATCTGAACAGAAGAGCATTTCTGCATAGCAACCGACATTGAGGTTGGCAAACTACAGCCCCAGGGCCAAAGCCAGCTCACTTCTTGTTTTTATAAATAAAGTTTTATTGAAACTCATCCATGTCAATTCAATTTTACGTGTGGTCTCTGGCAAAGGTGAGAGTCAGAGCAGACTATTTGCAGGACGGCCCTCAAAGCCTCATATATTTACTGAATCTCTACACGGAAAACATTTGCCCACCGTCAGTGCATTCTGGGACTCACTGTAGAACTCCCAAACCAATCACAAAATATCTAGAGCCCTCTGTGTCCATCTAGGATCCAGTATGGTTTTCTAGAGCTCCCTGGAAGAGTGACATTTGTGTTGGGATTTAGAAGTTTACAGTGAGCTTTTGCATCAATTATCCCGTTTAATCCTCCAACAAGCCTGTGTGAGGTTAATGGTAATTTTATCCCAATTTTGCAGATGAAAAAAGCTAAGACAAAGGGAAACTAAGGGGCTTGCTGAGGACCACATGGCGGGGAGATAGCCGAGCCCTGGCAGCCAGGCGACATTCCACGCTCTTTCCACCACATTATCCCGCAGATGTTTCTCCGTCACACATTCCACTACTTAGCTGCCCCCGTCCGGTCCCCCCAGTCCACTTCTCCCTGCACCTTCCCAACATTCCCGCTGCTGCCACTGAGGAAGGCTTTTGTCCACTGTGCTCCAGAGGCGCCTCAGATTTCCTCCCTGCATCTGATTGCAGTGCCCGCGCTCCCTGGGATGCTAACCAACAGTGACAGATGATCTCAATTGGCTGGCGCATGTGAAGAGCCACTGGACCAGGTAATTCCAATCTACCTCCTCAGAACTCCATCCAGGAGGGAGCCTAGGGTGGCTGTGATGGCCCTGCTGGGGACTGCTGGGGTCTCTCCTCAGGACCTGTGAAAAGGACTGCTGTGCCTCCCCGGGCGGGGCGGGGGGAGGACCCTGAGTGACCCCTTCAGAACACAAAGCTTGCAAAGCCCTTGCTGGCCAATGTTCCTGGCAGCCACTCTTAATGGAATTACATCCCACTTATTAGATACAAGGACCCTGGACGTGGCTGTTACATCAGGCTGATTCTGCAGGCCCCGCCCCCTGCTACACACGTATCCGCACACTCATTTCCTGCAGCTCTGTGTGCTGCTAACTGGAGCTCGGCACGCTGTGGGTAACACACTCAGCTCGATAAAATATAATATACGACGGGATCATATTTAACAAGGAAAACAGGGCCCGAATGGACAGAGGAGCAGTGTGGCTGGGTTGCCATGGAAACCCCTTGTTCGGAATTTCCTGACTCCTAGGAGATTACATTTTCAACCTTAATGCTGTATTAACATAAGCTTTGGCACTTAATGTCTCTGTTTTTCACCTCCCCTCTCTCCCTTGCTCACAGGCAAAAGAAAGCAGCAACGGAGATGAGCCAGGGAGGAGGAGAGAGGCTGCGTGTGCGCTCTCGCTCTCTCGTGATCCAGCTAAAACCAGCTGCCGCGCCAGGGCGAGGTGCTCTGCAGTTTTCAAAGCACATCACATCCATTATCTCCCATGACCCATAGACAGGCCTGCCACGGCGGCTGGTGCGAGGTCGCCAAGCCCTATGCACGCTGCCCCCAAATGCCTCTTGCATCTATTCCTTCCTCTTCCATGCCACGGCCCTTATCATCTCTCACGGGGATGTTGCAATAGCTCCTCGCCCATCTCTCCACTCCCAGCCTCTGCCCTCGGTCCCCTCCTGCTGCCTGAGTGATCTTTCTGTACTGCGAATTCATTCACCCTACAGTTGGCTTCACAGCCTCCACCAGGGCCCCAGCAGAGGCAGAATGAAGGCCCAGGTCCTCTGCACTCCAGGACTGCGGCCTCGCTCTACAAACCCCCGCCCTCTGGTAGTTCCCACCAAACCCCACCTGCCCTGCAGGCCTGTGGAGTGATGATGAGCTTTCTGAATACATGGAACCCTTTCAGAGGCCTGACCTTGAGCTCTGCCTGGACCTCTGGTTCTCCTGTCCTCCTGTCAGCTTCCTCTAAGGCTCAGCATCATCTCATCTGGGGTGTGTATGGGGGGCTGCCTGCCTACCTTGCACCCGAGGCATTTGTACCAGGTGCAGTTATGACTTTACATCCTCGACACACCAAGATCTTGCCCAACCTGGGGGCCGTGCCCTTCCCGTGCTGTATCCCTGATGCCCGGTGAGATTCTGGAACCTAGTAGGTGGTCAGTTGGCATTTGTGAAATTGAGTTTCCAGGTGAGGACACTGAGGCTCAGTGAGGTCAAGTGAACTGAAGGCCCCTGCCAGGAAAGAAGTCCCATGAGGTCTCCTCCAGTCCCTGCCCCTCCACACCTCTCTGTATGCTTTGGGACCTCAGGGCCACCATAACCTACCTCTGTCTGTTTCCATCACTATGAAGGATTTTTTTTTTCTTCTCCAAACCTTTGTTTCTCTCATCCTCCGCCCCTGGTGCTCCCTGCCTTTGGACCAGCCAGGGATTTTGGGAAGCCTTGGTCTGGAAGAAGCCTTGGAGACAGTCAGAGACACCATGGGAGAACCCATGTTCTTCCTTCCCATCAGGTTTATAGCTTCTTTTTAAAATGATGTTCTCAAGGTCTCCAGGGATAGCCACCCCACTCATCGAAGCAAGCTCATGCTTTGGAATTGGATGGGGAAGACCCAGGGAGCCAGGGTGAAGGCCAGAATCCTCACTCTCACAACCAGCACACTGGGTTGGACACTTGGCAGCACACTGCCTCTGCCCACAGTTACGTCCCCTGCAGAACAGAGCATCACTTGACATAAGGCTCTTTGCAGATATAATGGATGCGAGTCTTGAGATGAGCTCATCCCAGAGCAGAGTGGGCCCGGATTCAGTGACAAGTGTCTTTACGAGAGGCAGAAAGGGGAAGGCCCACAGGCAGAGCAGATGAGCCCAGATGATCCGTGTGAGGACAGGCAGAGGCTGGAGTGAGGCAAGTGGCCCCAAGGGAGACTGGAGTCACCAGAAGCTGGGAGGTGGCTGGTGTGGACTCTCCCCAGAGACTGCCAGAGCCCATGGCTGACACCTCAACTTCAGTCGGCTGCCCTCCAGGACTGTGTCTTAGGATAGCCAGCTCGTGATCACTTGTTACCTCGGCAGCTCTTGCAAACAAATAGAGCCAGGCATCATGAGAATCTGGGGAGGCCCGGCAGGGCTGCAGGACACCAGAGTATGAGGACAGGGTGACCGTTCTCTTGACATCATGTGGGGGCCCCCCCTGCTCCCACCTCAGCACTCCATCTCCTTGCAGTCTCTGCATGGACCTCAAGCTGCCTGCCACCAGACTGCCCGCTCCCCTCTGCTCTGCGTGTCTCGGTCTCAGGCCCACCTGTGGCTCTGCAGCCTGAGCTCCCCATGTCCCTCACGGCTTTCCACATCAGTCCGTCAACTCTCACCACCTTGAGCCCCTCCAAGAGAGATGATGCAGTGTTTTAGGAACTGCCATTATTCCACATGGACATGGCCTTTACATCAGGCCATCTCCTGGGCAGCAGGCCCTGGCCCTGCTCCCTGGTCAGGGTCCTCACTGGTCCCGCTGGCTGTGTTGAGGTAGGTATAGGCCACATGTTCAGAATCACCAGGAAGGAAGCTCGGAGAGGTGGGACAGGTGATGGGGACACTCCCTGCCAGGACAGTGGGGTCTTCACTGTTAAAACTCAACTTCTTGCAGACTTAAGTAATATAAGCAGGACACAGAGAGGGAAAGGGAAGAAGCAATTTTTTTTCTAATGTAAGAAGGAAATTTCATACTTCAAAAAACTGCAGGACGCTGCCTTTACAGGCTGCTCCGAAGTGCTCATTGTTTTGGGTCAGTGTGACCCACTGTGTCCATTTAGGGACATGAAGGGTGGGCAGGGAGAGGCTGCCAGGGCTGTGGCAGAGAAGAGGTCAGTCTGTGCACCAGGGGTGAATGCAGAACACCTGAGACAGTGGACCTGGGTTCAGTAGGCTGCTCACACCATAACCCCACTCCCTGGACGCCTCCTTTGGGCAGCTCTATGCTGGAGATGCAGTACAGACCTCTCTTCATTCAGTTTTCCCCAGGCCCAGGGGTGAGGGTTGGGGTCATGCTTGTTGCAGGCATCAGGGACCAAAGGTGAAAGCCCAAGGTCACAGGACAAGTAAGTGTAGAGTCAGCACTTGAACTCAGGTCAATAGGGCCCAGAGATGTGAGCCAAATGTGCTTTGAGATCTTAGAGTGGATCCCGGAGTAAAGATACCTAAGAAGATGTGACAGGGACAACTGGTGACATTTGCATATGGAGTCCAGATGATATGATACTATTGTATCAATGTTAAATTTCCTGATTTTGATAACTATACTATGAAAAATAGAAAAGGGTCTTGTTTCCAAGAAATGAATCCCAAAGATGAATAGGGATAGCTGGGCACATACACCTGTACTCCCAGCAACTCGGGAGACTGAGGCAGGAGGACTGCAAGTTCAAGGTCAATTTTGGCAACTTGAGGAGACTGTTTCAGAATAATATAAAAAGACCTGGGAATATAGCTTAGTGGTAGATTGGCCCTGGGTTCAATCTCTAGCAGCAATAAACAAACAAACAAACAAATAGATAGGACCCATGTCTTCAACTTTCAAAAGTTCAGTTAAAAAGATAGGGATTGATAAAACAAATGAGTCAAAAATTTAAGCAGCTGGTGAGCCTGGGTGAAGAGTAAGCAGGGGATCTTTGACTATTCTTGCCACTCGGTATATTTAAAACTGTATCAAAGTTAAAACTGCAAAATAAGAAAACCAAAGTCTTAGTTCTTTTTATCTTTTTAAAATCAGCTTTATAGAGAAATAATTGCCACACAATAAACTGAAAATGTATGCTTCGATAAGTTTTGACATCTGTCTACACCCATGAATCTGTCACCATAGTCAAGACAGTGAACATATCTCTCATACCTAAATGTCTCCTTCTGCTCCTTTATGACACCTCCCTGTCATCACTTCCCACTCCCCATCCCCAGGCAACAGCATTCTCTTACTATAAATTAGGTTACATGTCCTAGATTTGCATATGACATTATTTAAGTGTCATAAAGTATGTACCCTTTTTGACTGGCTTCTTTCACTTAGGATTGCTAGTCTGAAATTCATTTACATTGTAACATGTATCGCTGGTTCATTCCTTCTTATTGCTTAATAGTATTCCACTGAATGGATATACCACAGTTTGCTTATCTATTCCTCTGCCAGTGGACACTCAGGTTGTTTCCACACTTTGGTAATTATGAATAAAGCATCTATGAAGAATAAAGAATATTCCTGTGACGAGTCATTGCATGGACATAGCATTTCATTTTTCTTCCCAGAAATAGAATGGCTCAGTTATGTAGTAGATCTGTGTTAATTTGTTAATAAACAGCACAACAATCTTCCAAAGCACTTATACCACTAGTAGAATGTGAGCACTCTCGTGTTTGCATATTTCTGTGCCAGTGTGGACCGCCTTGACATTGCAATCATTTTTGACTTTCATTATTCTAGTGGGTGCAGGTTCTATTGCATTTTCCTAGTGACTGACATTACTGATGTGAACATCATTCCATGCCCTCTCTTTTATTTCCCTGAAGCCTTGAGCCACTCTGGGAAAGAGACACATGGGGTAAGCCTGGGCAGCTCAGGGATTGTGGCCTTGCAGCTGCCCCAAAGTGAAGACTCATGTCCTCAACAGAGAACAGCAGAGTGAATGGGCCCAGGAGGAAACTGCAGCCTCAATCTGAGATCTCAGATACTTGCAGACCAAGGTGCAAGAACTCAGATGCAGAGACCACCCTTTGGATCGGGTGCCCAGCAGCTTGGTGGTCAACTCCAGGCATTTCTACAGGCAATGGGCACATAAGACACATCAGGTCCTGACCCTAGGCCTTCATCCATTTGCTTAACAAGCAGCAACTACCTCCTAGGTGCCCATTTCTGTGACTGGCATGCATCTTTGATGGTCTTTGGTTGGTCCTTAGGTTGTAGGCAAACTGAAGAGTACAGCTAAATCTTCTAAGTGTGACGTTCAAGGTCTCTCTTGAGCAGGTTTCTTAACCTGGGTTTTCCCACTATACCCTTCCACCTGGTCTGTGCTCTAGCTATAGCAAATATCCAAGTGCCCTAGACCTGCCAGCTCCTTCCTGCCCCTTCACCTTGATCTTCCCACATGCTTCATCCTCTTTTGGATGATGGAGATCTTCTCACTAAGCCAAAGCACCAAGCCTACCTAGAGCCTTCTAGATCCCCACAGGAAGAGTGTATGGTACAAGGTCAGGCCTTGCACCCCACATGCGGTTCACAGAGGTAGTAGGTTGTAGGATCCTAGAGGCCAGGAGGTTATCACACACACACACACAGACACACACACACACACACACACACACACACACACACACTCCTATCCATCTTGCCACAATGACTGAATTAAGTTGAATTCACTGCCATGCCTCTGCCACTCCATTTGGGGACTAGGAACACCACATGTGGTCCACAAATCACTCCCAATGCTGGAGGTGGCACCTGGCACATTTGAGAAAGTTAAATACCTTTGCCACCCTGCCCATCATTACCTGCAAGAGTCATAATCGTTGTGTGAACACATGGCCCAGGAGATAAACACTATAACCAATTAGTTTCTCGGGGTGCGCCATCTTAACACGCCAAACTCCACAAGACACGAGCTGGCCCTAGAAGCGTCTGTTCTTTTCTTTCTTTGCTCTTTTTTTTCCCCTGTTCCGACAGCACTTACCCATCTGTACTTTCACTGCAGAGCTATTCCCACTGGAAATGCCGTGAAACCTTTCAAATAAAATATTTAACGTGTGGATCCGGTAATTTTATGTTGTGAGTTATGAAACCTTTATTTGGGTCCCACTTTTTATTAAACCTCAGGGTTCTGCTTTGGTCTCTAATGACATTATGTTCCATCAGAATTAGACTTTTTTTTTTCTTTTTCTTTTTTTTTTTTTACAGGGGGCTGTATTATTTGTTGTGACTCGGTAATGCTAATGTTTAAATTTTGAGTCCTTTTACTGCTGATTAAACCTCTAAAGACTACAGCAGAATTTCCGCTTCACTGCTAGAAGAAAAGAAGACGGCGTGGCTTGTGTTGGGGAGATCACTTGAAGAATGTGCAGGGAAGGTTGCTGCATTTATGAATAAAGCGAGGCATTATCATTTTTAATAGGAATTAAACAGCTAGAGGGAGAAGTCGGCAATGCTGCGATCAGTGCAAAGGAAAACAATCTAACAATTTTAATTAACTGTATTTTAATAGCTTTAGTTATAATTGAATAATTTAAATACCAAGGGAAACAGTTAAATCTCCTAAAAGCCTTTTTTTATTTACATTTTAAATACAGTTCATGGTGAAGAGATGACAGTGTGTGTGCTGGGGGAGCTGCCGGGGTGAGTCCTGCAGCTGGGCAAGCTTGGGAGAGACAGGTCAGAACCCAGGCAAACACGGGGCAGGGCTCACGGGCCCCGCCACCGCAGCTGGCAGGGACCAGGGGACAGCCCTGGCAGCCAGGAGGTCTCTGTCTGTCCAGAGCTGGCAGCATATCTGATATCACAGCCCCCCAAGCACGTGGGACCTGGAGGGAGACTCGATACTCAGCGTTCAAGCAATATTTACTGCAGGCCCTTGGAACCACCACCGGGACAGTAATAAACTAGCAGCAATAAGAGCGGACACTTGCTGAGGGCTCTGGAATGTCCAGGGCTGAAAGTTGGTGGTAAGTGAGAAGGGGAGGTGATCTCCACCCTCCGAGAGTTTTTCAACTGGAGGGAGAGACAAGACAACAAAGAGAGGAACTGCCAAAGAAACTAAGTCCGTCTAAACCATGACACGAGGCCTCAACGGAACCCAACACGATGCTGAGAGAGAGGATGCCGGGCTAGGGGGATAAGCTCAGGGATGATGGGAAGGGATGGTTCCTTTCTGCAGTTGCCACTTAGGTGGAAGCTTTTTTGAAGGGCAAGATGGGACTGCTATGGAAGCCTTGGGAGGCAGCGCTTTCCTGCCAGACAGTGGCAGGAGCAAAGGCCCTAGGGTTGGTGAAGTCATGGCAGCCTTATAGGTCCCAAGAGGAGCTAATTGGAAAACAGGGAGGAGAGGAGGGCAGTACAGGCGAGGCAAGGAGCCCAACAAGGTATGCTGGGCTGGGGGCAGCCTATGGAAGATTTCAAATAATGGGTGATGCAATGGGATTAGTGATTTTAAAAGATCTTACTGCTGTTTTCCTAAGCCTTGGGCTGGCATGTGACCTCGGTCCTCATTTGACCCCTCTGGACCTGTCCGGAACTACTTGGATCTATAGCCCCAACTACTTCTACTTCTCACCCCCACCCCACGCCTGCAGCCCCTGAGTCAGAGTTCCTAATACTCTGCACACACAGCCCTTCTGAGACAGGGCCTTTTGTTCCTCATCCCTGGGTGCTGATTAGGGCCTGGTTTGGAATTGGCCATCTCCCAGTCTCTGCCAACTCTCAAATCCTAGCCGAACCTGTTACCTCCCAAACTCCGAAGAACACCACTAGCCCAAGACTCTTGCTACTGCACATCGACCCCTTGGCCAGGGCCAGTAAAGCCCATGGGCCACTGTGTACCGACCAACAACAACCTTCTTGGAGACCAGCCCACTGCCTCCCCTGCACCCCTTCTTCCCTTTCTCATTCACCTGCTGAGAAAACCCCCTGGGACCTTGCAGCCATGCCCTGCAGGGGCCTGAGAATCTCTAGCAGACTGTTTGGGAGAGCCAGTCACCATGTGCAAAGACAGGACCCCGGGTGGTGAAGACTCACTCTGCAGGGAGCCATGGGGTCACAGCAGATGCTGCTAATGGACAGTGCTTTGGATTGCGTCCCTCTGCATTAGGACCTGGCCACTCCCCCATATCCGAGCTGTCCTATGAAGCCTCTGTCCTCTCCTGCTGGGGGAAGGCTGGGCTGTTTCACTAATGGGGACCCCGGCCAGCTAGGAGAACAGCAGGGGAAGCGGCAGGCTGAGCAGCTCATTTCTTCCCTTCAGGAACCTCTCAGGCTCTCTAAAGGGCTTCACGCAGGAGGGTGGAGCTGAGACTCCAGTCTGCCCCAGTGAATTTACTGTCCAAATCATGCTGACAATACCCATCTCAAGGCGGGCTGTGCAGGGTGAAGAAAACTTCCGTGGACAGAGTCGGGCAGAACTGTCTGTAGTTAGGAGTGAAAACGTCTGTGCACTGAGCGTGACCGTGTGCCCAGCACTCTGCTTTCCAGCCTGGGGACAGCCCTGGGAACAGAGAGCACCATCACCCCTGCTTCACAGAGAGGTGCACACTGGATGCAGGGCAGACCGGGTGCACTCTGTCTGGTTCTTAACCACTCTGCTTTGACACACTCTGGCCCAGTCCTTGCCTGACCCTGACCGGCTGGGGGTACCAAGCAGCCCTACACCATCTGCACTTGCTCTTTTCCCCACAAATGCTCACCCCTTGCCACTTCTGCCTGCCATCAATCTTATTTTACAGATGATGAAATGGATACTCCATGACATGACATCCCATATATAACAAAGGCCTGCAATGGTTTATGTCCAGGACATTGGAGCTGGAGGTCCCCCAAAGCCCACTCTGTCCTCAACCTACTTGATGCATGTCAGTGAGGAGCACAGGGATCCTGAGCCAAGTGCAGAGGACAAGGCAGGGGAGGCAGGCGGGCTGGAGGTTCACTAAGAATGAGGGTGAAGGGGTCACGGGATTGGAAGGAGAGTCCACAGCCTGGGGAAGTGGTACCTGGTTGAAGGAGAAACTCAAATGTCCCTTCCTGCAGGCAGAAGCCACAAAATCAGGAAAGTGTGGCCTGTCATGATCAGCCAGAACCCCCTCTCAGCTCCCTGTGTGTAGGGCACCATAGCTGGACAGAGAAGCTGATCACGTTCTGCTCCAGCCCCCTCAGCAAGGGTCACCCCTTCAGGAGTCTCTGGCCTACACTGAGGGAAATTGGAAGGAGGTGAGGGGGGAGCTGGCCAGGCAAGGGGAAATGGGAGAATGAAGGCCCGGATGAGGGGAGCGGCCCCAGTGTGGGCCTGCCAGGCCTGGGCTTGGCTCCCTGGGCTCCCCTGCAGATGGGAGGGATCTCTCTCTAGCTGCTGGAAGTCAGCTGGCTCCTCACACTCAGCCCTCGTCAGGAATGCCTTCTGATAAAGAAAGCTGCGCTGCCAGGGTCATGCCCTGCCACGGGGCAGCATGCACCCAGGGCCTGGCCAACTTGGATGTAGAGAGAGCCTAGTTTCTTTTTCTGAATTTGGGTTGGTTCTGAATGTCCATCCATTTCCGTGGTCTCTCTAGTGTCAGCTGAGGTCCTCCGGCACCCATTCCTGTTTTCTGCCCTTTTCCCATAGGCGTCGGTCCCACGAACAAACCCTCATTAATATCCCACACTCTCGCTGCCAGCTCGGAGTCGGCTCCCCTGCCAACCCCACCTACAAGAGCCACTGGCCCCAGTTGAACGCTTATTCAATAAATCTGCCTCCTGTTCCTCCATGGGCCGGGGCTGTGCAGGGAACAGGCACATGGAGGAGACATATTTCTTGTACTTTCTCTTGGCTGGGAGCCAGACACGTATGCACTCCTGAGTGTGGAAGGCTGGGAGGTGCTGTCCTGAGATTTGCTTGTGGAGAGCCTAAGTACTCACTTTCCCTGTGAGCGTGGTCCCAGAGTTCTAGAAGAGAAAGGTGGGGACAGCGTCCTTTCTGAGGCTCTCCTCCCCAGCCTGGTGCACCTCCATGACACAGCCCCCGTGGTCCCATGCTGCACGCTGCTCTGTGTCTGTGGAACTCCCCCATTCTCCCTGCGGCGGTCCTACACTGGTCTTCTCACATTTGGGGCTTGCAGGAAAAGTTCTTCCTGAAGCCACTGAGTCAGGGAATCCTTGGCAGGTCCAGATAGCCACAGAGAGGACCCTGGAGAATGTTGAGCCAGGAAGGGACAGGGCTCCAGCTACACACGTCTGCAGAGAAAGGGAGGGGTCCTGCTGTGGGATTTGTCACTCTCCTGAGACTCAGTTTCCCACCTTGGAAAGCATTTGTGCATTTGGAACAGTGCCCCGAGGATCAAGGATTCCGGGGGAGAATGCTGTAGACATCCCCAGGCCTGCCTCCTGCGCATACCCCTTGGGAACCAAAAGGCAGGCCAGGCATCGGCTCAAGTCTTTGCACCATGGAACACTTTTTCCTCAGGATAGTTCACTGCCAATGTTTTAGAGAATGTGCTTTAGAAAATATGCTGCTTTTAAAAATTCCTGTTCTTGATCAAAAGGGAAAGAGGAATTTGACCCGGGTGGAGGCTTGGAGCAGGACAGGGGAGACTCAGGAGTGTGATGGAGAGGGGTACCGGGAGGGGTAGGAGGCAGGGTGCCCCACTCTCTCACCTTCTCCAGAACTGGGATCTTGCAGGGTGCTGGGGGCTCATCCTGGGGTGCATGATGTGAAGTCTGGGGAGGCATGGGAGGCGTTCCTGGGTCCTGCCTCTAACCGATACCATGCGGCAGTCTGACAAAGCAAATTCAGAGCACCAGGCTGTCCTTCCTTGGCCAGTTAGACTCTCAGGCTACAGGCCCTGGCTTCCATCCTCCCTGACATCTGAGTTACAGCAGGGCAGGAGGCAGGGCCTGGCGTCCGGGAGAGGGGGAAATGATGAACAGATGTGGAGGACGACAGGCAGGATGTGCTGGAAGGGCTGCGGCCTATCAGGCCTGCTTGCCACAGCCCTTCTCCCTGGGGAGCCAGGAGGGTGCTGAGGCCACAACAAAGAGTAGCCGGCAGCAGAGGGGTAAGAATGCGGGCTTTGAAGTCCCACTGGCCTGGATGTGAATCCTGGCTCTGCCCCTGGTAGCTGGGTGACTTTGGACAAGTTTGCTCACCTCATGTGTCAAGCAGCAAACTGAACAGTACTTCCCTTGGAGTGTGGCTTTGGGGGATTAAGTAAACTGAGGCACGGAAAGGCGTCGTCACACTGCCTGGTCCATGGCACTCAACAAATGTCCTTTGTTTACGCTGCTGCTCCTGGGGAAGAGTGCCTGCAAATCCAAATGTTTATTTGTTCAGCAAACAGTCTGCCCTGTTCTGTGCCAGGTGCCAGGGCACAAACAGACAGGCCCTGACCTTGGCCTTGAGGAGCTTATAGGCAGGGAAGGCCGAGGCCAGGAAGCCACCACTTTGCTGCAGAGTGACTTCTAAACCCAGAACCCTGGGGGCCTTTTTTTCAGATGAGAAGGCTGTGGAAAGTGGGGTGACAGGGAGGATAGCCCAGGATAGCACTCTCATCAGTGAGGGACAATGCATACTATCTGTGAAGTCCCTTCTGACTACAGATGCTGGCTTGACCTTCAAAGTCAAGTCCCTTTCTCTGGGCAAAAAATTTGACCATGTGGCCAGGGCTTACACTTGGTACAGGCCTGTGTGTGTGTGTGTGTGTGTGGACCACTTGCCAAATTCTCCTAGTGTAAATATTAGTTCTTTCCTTGATTTGTGTTGTTTTTTTGGACTAGAAGTTGGGTGAAGGCAGGAATTATTCAGGGAACAGTCTAGAGTGATATTTAAGGGTGTAGGTTCCCGACTCAAACACACATGGGGTGGGATTCCTGGGTACACCAGATTTTGTGAGTTTTTTTTTTTTTTTTTTAAGCCATTACCATCTCCAAACTTCAGTCTCTTTGTCTATAAACCTCAGAAAAATCAATAGGACTCCTGAAGTTGCTGAGGCTTATAAGGGATGCTGACCACAGGGGCCTGGCAAAATGACCTTCACCAAAGAATCACCTGGGGAGATTCCCTGGCACAGTTCTCCTCCCATGTTGGTGCCAATCTTGTCCTACCCAGTACCTGGGCCTTGGTAGGCCAAGGCTCTCTCATCTGTCAATGGAACAAAATTAGTTCTCCATTCTAGGATTCAGACTTCAGATCTGTAAAATAAAGAAACTGCAGTCTCCAAGACTTCTTCAGATCAATTTTCTGCACCAGAAGGAACTCCGAGGTTCATCTCCTCACATCACAGAGGGTGGACGGAGGCCCTAGCAGCTGGGGCAGGGCAGTGCGTGCCACATAGGTGCCCTCAGAGTCTGCGTGGTGGAGGCCGTGCTGTTTTGGTTGGTTCTGCAGTACACAGGTCCTCAATAGCCAGTTTCTTTCCCATCTGAATGTTATTGTGTAGAGGAAATGTCAAGGTGTGTGATGTCAATGCAGTTAAGTAATCCAGGCAGCTGTGCAAACATCTGGAGACAGCAAAGACACAGCCCCAAAGCCAAAGCAGATATCAGCACATCCAAATGTCTCAGGGAGGTTCTAAGCCATAACTTGCAAGGAATCAGCCAGGAAAAGCAGCGTTCTGAGCCGAAACTAGAGCATGCATTCTTTCCTCTGCAGACAGAGTTCTGGAAGGCTGAGGAAGGGGACAAGAAAGCCACTGTGCTCAGTGAGGGTGACTTTGGAAAACAGATGTGAGGTTCAGGAAAATCCTGCTAATGACATGTTAGCCGTGTCTGGAAACAGCTTGTCGGATACACAGGGACCTGCTTCTCCTCGCTCTTTTCCTGTGGCAGGAGAGGGTGGCCCCAGCTGTAACCCGGATCCTCCAGGGGGAAGGGGTGGGCCTGACTTGTGGGGTCTGGAGCTTCAGCTGCTCTTTCCTTGGACGTGACTCTTCACAACCTACAGAGGCCAGTGGGGAAAGGACCGGAAGGAGCTTCCATCCCAAAGCTTGAGCTAGGGACAGGGAGTTGATGTCCAGAGAGGGAAACCACATTGCTAAGGCTGCACAGTAGGTCAGAGAGAGATTCAGGGTTGCAGTTCAGAATCCCTGCCTCCAAATCCATGCCGGCTTTCCCTGCGCCTCTGGCCCTGCCCTGCCCCATAACCCAGCTGCCTGAGCTAATTTAAATTTATAGACATTTATAAAGAAACATTGTTTCTTTCTATCTAATTACAGAAATAACATTGTAAGAAAAGAGGAAAACACACACAAGCATGAAACAGATTTGGTAACAAAACCTCTAGCTGGAGCTAATCACTAATTTTCTCTCTCTTTCACCAGATATCCATGCGCACGCGCGCGCGCGCACACACACACGTTGTGACCTCCTTTAGTAAACTATTTCTCTTTTCTTCTCCATTATCCCTCAATCCCTTGGTCTGTGGTTTCCTGGGACCTGGGACCCAAGATTATATTTTTGCACTTAAAGATCAAAAGACTGAATGTGGTACATCCATCACAAACTATGGGATCTACCCAGGATCTTATTTTCCACATCTGCAAAATGGGTTATAATATGTAATTTAAAGTAAATCAAAATCATCAAAGATGTGAAAATGCTCTCAAAATATTTTGTAAACACATCATTCAAAGAATGAATAAACTATATGGGAGGAGAGTATTGGTGGAGAGATGGGTGGGGGCAGCAAGTGGGCCCTGGAGCTGGCAAGGGGTGGGATGTCCTCTAGGGAAGACTGGCAGCTCTCCCATCCTAGAGGTCTCCCCGGCCCAACCCCAGAAGCGGCTATACTCATCTCTTGGTTTTATGATCCTGAATATTCCAGGATTCTAGGCTCTGTCCCGGCCTGTATGCTGGGAATTTCTCAAAGCTCTTCACCTATATAATTTTTATACCTATTTTACAGATGAGGAATTTGAGGCCTCAGGTGCTCCAGGTGACCTGCTGAGAGAGGTATTTGCAGCTGAATAGGCTCTTGAGGAGGACACTTCTGGTGCATGGTCTGGGGCTGCTGGTCTGGGGGCTGCAGGTGCCTGGGGAGGTTCTGCCTCATCCACCCAGTTGTAGGCTGTTGGGGGCTGAAAGGGACCATCACTGCCTCTAGCTCTGCTCCTCATGTGCCCAGGCAGGACAGAGGTAGGGCATCCAGTCACCTCCCCGTAACCTGGCAGAGAGGCTGGGACAGAAGCTGATTCTGATTCACACCAGATGAGCACAAAGTAAGTAACCTTGATTCTACAGGATGCACCCCTGGGCATCTTCAGTCCTGAGTCGTAGGCTGGAAAGTTGGGGAGACTGGAGAAAAAGATTGGGGAGTCATGGCCTCCCAGGGGAGAGTCTAAGGAGGACAAATTATTCTTCTCCATTGGGCTTAAAGCTTAAGAGACAGAGGTGATGGGTGTGTGCTCTACTGGGAGAGGGGCCCTCCTCCCATGCCAGCTTGTCCTAGTGACAGCCTTGGATAGTATACTCGTGGCTCCTAGGTTCGGCTTTGCCCTCATGCTCTGGTGAGCCTGGCAATGCCTTACCCCTCTCTAAGGCCCAATTGGCTCATCTGAAAAATGGGCACAATAGTAAGCCTTGCTTTATCTCCCCATTGGGAAAAAATGAAACTGTTCAAAATTCCATTTAAGTGTCCAGGAGTTTACTGCTAGGGAGCCAGAGGACCTCAGATCAAAGTGTCAGGTGACCCAAAGGCCCAGGGGAAAAAAATACAATAGTGAGTCCCCTCCTCAGGTGGCTTTCTTGGCATCTCCCTACAGACCTGCATAGTGGGTGAGGATCCAGGTCTGAGCCTCTCTGTCCCTTTCAGAGCAGAACTGACTAGGTCACATACTCTCTGTCTTCCATGGGGGACAGCAGCCTAGAACTCCCTCCAGTGTTAGGCAGAGGCTCATGTGGGATTCAACCAGCTTTAGGTTTAAGGGAAGGGGCGTCATTCCTCTGTAACAATCTCTCGATCCCACTGTGGAAGGTGCTTTGGACCTGGCTGTCCTGAGTGCCCAGGGTTCAGGAGTTCTGCAGGTGACAGAGGTTTCACTCTCCAGGGGTGCAGGGTCACCCCACCCGGGAGGACTCCTCTGGCCTGGGCCTTGCTGTTTTCTCTGTTGGAGGGCAGGCAGTTCTGAATGCCAGCTCCAGGGTGCCCGTGGAATCCCAGCCGAGTTCTTTAATGGGTCTTGTCAAGCAGGCCGTGATCTAGTGGTGATAAGGAGGCCCCTCCACTGGGGACGGCAGCCCGGAACCCGACAAGAGTGCCTATCTTCTGCTCTCACGAGCAATTGCTGGAGTTCAGTGGCTTCTATTTATCAGGCAGATGTAATCACCTCAAATAGCTGCCAAGTCCCCCTCCTCCCAGGGTTCCCCAAGATAACTGCTTCCCGGGAGGTGAAGGGCCACTTCCTTCACCAGGAAGAGATGCCATCTGCACACAGGTTTGCACAAGGCGCCTGACTTCTGGTGGCAGAGGCTACAGGGTGCTTTCTACAACATTCATCCTCCTGACTAGACATGCATGCAGGGGCAGTGATGTCCCCAGTGAAGGGACTATTGTTCCTAGCTTTCTCAGGGTTAGGAGGGGATTATGTCACTAGGTTCTGGCTAGTGAGATACATTCAGAAGTTTGGGGAGTTTTTAGAAAAGGGATGTTTCAGACTCTTGTTTCAGCTTCTTCCTACTTGGCCTGGCGATTTAGTGGCTGGTGATTTGGTAGCTATTTGCGATCCTTAAGTGTCCTCTGTAATAGCAGCCAGGTGCTAGAATGGTTGGGAAGAGAGATAGAAGATTGCCTATGACTCTTTGGAAATGCTACCCCAACCCTTGGATACCTGCCTGTGGACTTCCATGTGGAAAAGCAAATCAACTCTCCTCTCATTTAAGCCACTTTTATAGGTTTTCTGTCACATACTGTTAAATCTAATCCTAACAGATATTCTTTGACTCCAAAGTCCAACAACACCATATTGCTTTCTTCATTCGTGAAATGTCTGATTTTTTTCAGTCTTGCAAGCAAGCATTCTCTGTGCTGGGCAGTGTAATGGGAATTGGTGACCTAAAGACAAATGTCCCCCAGCCTCACCTATTAAGAGCTACTTAGAGTCAGGTGTGGATTTTCCCTGCCTAACACTCTCAGTGGCTCCCCTTTGCCTCGGGCATGGTGCACTGCCAGGTCTCTTCTCTCCCTCAATCCTGTCTCATCTCCATGCTGGGCTACTTGGTGCCCGGGGTTCACCCTAATGTGACAGCTACCTGAGATACTGCCCTGCCTTTCTCTAGTTATGTGGTGCCCACACATTTCTAGAAAGTGCTGCACTGTCTCCTCATCTGTAAAGATAACAGATGCCCTCTCAGACTGCCAGAGGGATTGGTGAGATAACATATGAAAGGTCCTTATTACACAGTGCCTGGCTTACACATTCCCGATCATCTGTAAGGTCATTGCTACTCTGTGTTGAACTCACCCTGTCCCTCAGTGGCAACTGTTTATGAAGCCATCGCTTTGTGCCACACACTGCGACCTTCCTGTTGTTCACTCCTGACCCTCTCTTGCTAGCAGGCTCATTTCCTCTCTTTGCCTGAGGGCCAGGCTGCTAAAACCCTGAGTTCAGCTGCCTCTGGGATCTTCCCAATGCATGAGGAACAGTGAGGTCAGTGTCCCCTTGGTGAGCCTATTGTGCTTACCTTCATGTGCCCCACTTAGTAGATATCGCCTTTTATCTGGGTGTCCATGGGCATTAGTAATGTGCCCTTGGTTGCTTCTGTCTCCCTAATAGTAGTATCTGGTGTTCAGTGAGTGCTTGCTGATTGAATGGGTGGTTGGATGGTTGGATGGTGAATAAATGGATGGATGGATGGATGGACAGATGCATGGTTGGTTGGATGAATGAGTGGATAGGGGACTAAAGAGTTAGCCACAGTCAGTAAGACAAGAGCTGTGATAATTGAATGCACAAAGCTCCATGGGAGGAAGAGGGGTCTTATGACCCATGCAGGTAAGGAAGAAGGGGAGGGAGAGGACATCCGTGTTGAATGTTCATGGGTGGGGGTCTCTAAGGTAGGTAGTTAGCTGTACAAGGTGATAAAATGAGTGGGTGACTGGTGTGCTGGGCACTTTCCACAGGCCTAACACTCAGCCTCTTTCCTTGAAGTGGGAAGGAGAAGGCGGTCCCAATGTCCCTGCTTGCGACTCCAGGCTGTAGGACTAGAACATTAAACTCTATCATGAAGAGGCCAAAGGCTAGTCTCAAGGCCATTGAGAAGGAGCAGGGAACTAACATGAACGTGCCACCCTGTCCTGAACAGACCCGCACAGCCTCCGAGCTCCCCACAACCAGGAGAAGACAGCAGTTTGCTCCTTCACTGCGGATCGCAAGCCAGGATGGAAGCAGTGGACTCTCTTCCTCCCTAGCTGGTGGGTGGGGGAGCAAAACCTGGAACCTCAGGTTCCTCCAAGTTCTCCAGGCTGCTTGGGGCCTGGAGGGGCAGCCAGGGAGCCCCGACTCACTCTGGAGCCCAGCTGGTGAGAGAGGGTCCCAGTAATGCAGTGGGAGGGGTGGCATGCCACAGCAGGGAAAACCTGGGTGTACGTATCCGCTAGTGTAGGGGGAAGGGTGAATGGTTCCATTTATCCATCCACTCACCCCTTCACGCATTCATCCATCATCCATGCATTCCAACATATGTATCGATCATCTTCTAGGCACTATTTTAGGTGCCACAAGAAACAAAATTGATGGGGTTTGTACTTCCCAGAGTTCTTGTTACTGAGTGGGGGAGGGGAAACAAATAAGATGATCCAAATGGCTGCAGGTGGAGCCAGTTCAATGAAGAAGACACAATGGGGTGTGGACAGGGTGGCTGAATGGGGATGGGGAAGCCCAGTGAGGAGGTGATAATGCTGAGATGAGGTCTGAATAACAGGAAGTTGGTAGCAAGAAGGTTTAGGGGTCCATTCCAGGCAGATACAGAGCACTGAGGGGCACTGAGTCAAGTTCTCGGAATCTTCTAGGGATTGCCAGGGATGGCCACGTTGGGGAGGGTGTAGAAGAGGATGGGAGTCAGAGAGCTGTGTTAGCAATAGCTGGAGAGAAAGCACCACCACCCCAGCACTGAGCTCTGGGGAGAGGCTGTTGGGAGCAGGTGGCTTAGACTTAGAAGGACCTCCTCCTTCCCTCACCCTGGAAACTGCATTTTGGTATTAATATTTGCTCAGCTGTGCACAAAGAGAAAGGTGGCATTTCTGCTGGGAGAGACCCTGGCTCAAATCCTCCACTGAAGAAGGGCTATCCCCTAATTCCCATTCTCCCTCCTTTCCTTGCTAACAGGATCCCTGATTTTTATCTGGGCACCTGGATGCACAAATCAAAAATCACATTTCTCAGAATCCTTTGATGCTTGACTAAGTTCTTATCAACAAGATGCAAATGGAAGTATTTAATAAAAGGATGGTCCCTAGAACTTTCTTGTAGGATTGTGCCCTTTGCTTCCTCTTTGGGCCTCTCCCCTTGCTGAGAGCTGGGGCTTGGACATGATGGCTGGTGCAAGAACCATCACCTAGGACCTTGAGTGTTCATAGGAGAATGGAAGCCAAGATAGAAAGGGATTTGATGGGGGAAAAAAAAAAAAACTGCTGTAAGACTTTCCACATCCTAAGAGCTATACAAAACAAAAATAAACGTCCATTGTGTGAAAGGGCTGTTATTTTGTGTGCCTTCTGCTTGGCTAGCCAGCACTCTGACATTGCTAAATGTGGAGGAGAGATGGCCACAGGATGAGGGCCATATGCAAATTCAGGCAGCCTTGAGGGCTTAAGAAAGGGATGCCTAAGATAAAGGGGCAGCCAGCCCCAGGGATCACAGCCTCCTTCCCTCTGCAGCAAGGGGGGCCAGAGAGAGGCAGGCAGAGATGTGGCTCCTTTATCACAAAAGCATGGCCAAGTCTGTTTTGGATATCATCAGTCTGATGGGCAAGTGTCTCCCTGAGCAGGTCTGGGGAGGAGGGCAGAGGTGGGCCTGGCGTGGAAGGGAGGTGGGAGCTCCTCAGGCCCAGGGTAGAGCTGGAGTGAGCAGCTTGACCCTAGGATGACTCCACCAGTGCTCAGGATGCTTCTGGCATAGACAGGCTTTCATTTAGCACCCTCCCCACAGTCTTGGGAGCCCTGGGCCAGATTCCACAATTGTTCCAGATGGATTCTCAGCTCAGGGTGGCTAGGCTCCATGATCAGAGAGACTCATGACAATTTGGTAACAAAACAGCATGTGTGGTCTGACTTGCAGCCACTTCCGGGAATAGAGGAAGTCTGAGAGATAATGCCGCCGTGGTGGGAAGTTCAGCATATTTGTGTAGCCGACATGTGGCTGGGTATCCTGTTACCAGAGGAGGGACCTGGGGAGTCTGGAGGAGAAACAACAGAGTCCGGACAGCTTTCTTCACCTTTCTCCTTCCTTCCTCGAGCTTGCTCTGCCTGCTCCCATGCTCTGAAGCCCCCTCCCCAGCCTCTTGTCTTTTCCTTGCTATAAATGCCAAAAATGTCAGTCTCATAAAAAGTCGATTGAAGGCCCCCTTAACCTGTGGAGCTGGAAAGTTGCACCAGGATCTGACCCACTGGACCTGGGTTTATAGCTCAAATGGGCCCTGGTGGAATTTCCACGGCAGCTCTAGTTCCAAAAATACAAAATGCCCTGCTCCCCTCAGTGTCTGGAGTCCTAGAGTGGGCTGCCACCTGCACAGGGTGGGCACAGGACCCTTTTGTCCATTAACCCATTCTTCGTGTGAATTCATTATATGAAGCTGACTCACTAACAGGGACATACCTGCGGTGACCATCACCAGTATCGTGAAAGCTTCAAATGCCACAACTGGCCAGTCTGCTTATTCCTGCCTGCCCTCCGCCTCCTGGTGGTCCTCGCCTCCCATCTCCCAGTTCAGGAAGAGACAAGCAGGGAGAGGTGCTTCCTGTGGATGGTGAAAGCAGGTTCAGCCTTGGCATGGCTGGCCATTTGGGCTGCATGAGTCTTGGTTGTGGGGCTTTCCTGTGCAATGCAGGGCAGCAGTCTTCTTGGCCACTGTCTCCTCCAGATGCTAGCAGCATTTCTTCCAGTTGTGACCAAAAATGTCTCCAGACTCTGCCAAGTGTCCTCTGGAGGCAAAAATGCTCTCAGTGAGGATTGCTGATCTAGGAGAAGGGACAAAGTGAGAGGAGGGGTCACAACCTGCTGAGTGATCGAGTGCACAGGTGAAGAGCATGGCTCTGGAAGCTTCCCTTTCATTCATGATCCATCTCCACCACTTATTAGCCATGTGCCTCCATTTCTTCACCTAGATATGGGGAAGGTGTAAGTATATATGCTTGGTTTATTTAAGGTTGGACGTGGGCCAGGATCTCCTATATGGAGGCTGTGGTTCATATTCTATGCACACTCCCTTTGACCCGTGGAATCGAGTCTACGGCATGGTATTCGAGGTCTTCCTACCTACTCTTGCCCATCTTTCCAGCTTCACCTGGTTCTCTCTTGCAGCCTCAGCTTCGCTCTTGGTGTCTGACCCTCAGCAGGAACTGGGGAGCCCTGTGCCTCCTCCTTCATTTAGCCTAGCCTTCTTCCAGAAATTCTGCCTATCTCTCTAAGCAGATTTAATTACCTCTCTTAGCTTGTGCCTCCTAGATCCTCCCCAGCCCCTCCTAGATCCCAGGGCAAGGGCTTGCATGCAGGTACTTTACTGGGGGATGTGACCCCATAGTGGGCAGATGGGAAGGAGTGAAAAGGAGGAAAGGTCAGGTCCAGATCATGTCATTGAACTGGTTTGATCTCTAAGCAAATGGGAATGCTCCCAGAAACTTCCTGGAACATGTCTGAGACTTTTACACCTAGAAAATGGACACAGGAATGTTTTCCAGCAGCCCATGCCCCCAAAGGCCGGGGGTAGTTCTGGAGTGTTGCCCTCTCATATGCACCAGTGTGTCTAAACACACTCCTTAGATGTCCATCCCACTCCACAGGCCCTGGGACAGAGGAGAATATGGTGCAGGTGGGACTGGTGCTATTGGGCCTTGTCTATGGGCCCCTGATGGTGGTAGCAGTGGCTGAGCACATGGTGGGCCAGGGAGATGTGGGGAGACTTTACCTCTTCAGGCCTCCTCTGCCTGTCTCTCCTCACCTCTCCCCTCCACTACGCTCTCTAGCCTGCTACCATTGCCCATTGGTCTGCCTTGTGCCCCAGAAAACTGTGACTTCTTGTGAACAGAATCAGTTTTTCTTTGCTGTATCCCTAGATCCCACTGGCATCCAGAGTGACTGGAAAAGATTAGGTTTTTAAACAAATGTTAGTTGAACAAATGAATGACTGAGGCAGACAGGCCTGGAATCCATTGCGCCTATGATCTCTGGGGCCACGATAAAGTCAGTCTCTCATGGGCTCCATTCTAGCATTATCAGCCCCTTAACCTGGACTGTTCAAAGACCTGAGATCAAAGGTAGACGGGGGAGGGGAGGGGCGGGGAATGGATGTAGACCCCTGAGATTTTCTGCATGCCCATGATCATGGCCCCCATAGGTTTTTTTACCTAGGCATTTTCTCTTAGACCCAGTAAATCTGGGTTCCTTACTTAAACCTCATCAGTCTTGAGTCATATCCACCCAGGGCTGCATCATGGGAGGGCTGCCAGCTGTGCCATGTCACCTTCTAATCAAAGCTGCCCACAAACTCTGAGTCTGGGAAGAGTCATCAGACCAGGTGCTTTGGAAGCAAGCAATATAAAACATCTCTGGCTAACCTAGCTGATGAAGAACTTGCTAGAAGGATCTCAAAGACTCAGAATCAATGGAGACAGACTTGGAAATGGGCCAGAACCAAGAAATGTAGATTTTTGTTTGGATTGTTACCTGTCTTATGGTTGTGTGACCTAAGCCCTAATTACTGTCCCGTAATAGTAAGTCCTATCCAGTAGTAAATAATTAGTTCCTCAAAAGGAAATTGGCTTAAACTTAAGCGTAGTGGCCATCTGACCCAGCAACCCCACTCCTGCGTATATTCCCAGGGGAAATGAAGACCTAGGTCCACACAGAAACTGGTACTCAAATATTTGTGGCAGTATTATTGACAGCAGCTAAAAAGTAGAACCAACCCAATTTCCCACTAACTGGTAAATGGGTAAAGAAAAGGTGGTCTGTCTGTGCTAGGGACTACTGTTGTGCCACAAAAAGGAATGAAATGCAGATTCGCACCACCACCTGGATAAATCTGGAAGATGTGATGTGCAAGAAGCCACACACAAAGGCTCGCAGGCTCTGGTTCCACCTGTAGAAGTGGCAAGTAGGGGTCCAGGGGTACTTTTGGGGTGATGGAAATATTATGATATTGTGGTCATGTTTGCACAACTCTGAATATTCAGAAGACCTTTGACTTGTGCACCTCACAAGACGGAATTACCTGGTTGTAACTATCTCACTAACACTGTTTTGTAAAATATTGAGGACCGAGTGGTGTTGACATGCTTGTGACAGTTTGTGCTCATCCATGGTTTTGCTCACCAAATAAAAGGAAACCTGGATGTGGCTAGGGAAGAGAAGGGGCCGCTGGAGCCAAAGACCACAAATGTCATTCTCTCTTAATTCATGATCTGTACAAATCATACAATTCTAGATATTTCTACCTGGTCAGTCTTGGACATGGGATAAAGACTCAGAGCTCAGTCCTGTAATAAAACCCACCTCCATTGGTCCTTATGAGCTGAAGTTGCAAGGGGCCAAGACCCATGAAAAGGCACCCTGTGTCCCAAGATGATGGACCCCAGTATCCTATGCCATTTATTCCTCTTGGGACCCAAGTGTGGATGGCAGTATTAAGAAGGTCTATCTTTGGGGGCCAGTGTCATGTGGCCCAAGGCAAAGGGTTGGAAGTCCTGACTAACAGATCCAGGAAGGCTGACAGGTAGGAGGCAATGACATGTTTGGTCCCCTGTGTCATTCAAGGGCATGAGTATCGTAGTCTTCCCAGTTACTGATCACCTCAGAACCTTTCTCTCTTTCCACTTCATCAGAAGAGAAATCCAAGGCATGGCGATTTTCAATGCCTTGTCTAAAGTTGCCCAGGTGCAAGGCCCTCTTGCCTTGCACATTCCCATCAGGGTGTTTAGAGTAGCTTTGCCAGGCTATGGAAGGTCCACCCCATGGCTGGTCCACCCCAGGGCTCCTCATCCCTGCTCCCACCCTCCATGGGGATGGGGCAGCAGCCCACGCCCTGGACATGGCTCCACAGCCCATGCTTCCGACTCTGGAAATTTCTTTCTCCTCCCTGCACTCCCCCTGCCTTTCTCAACATCTATGTCAAGGGAGATGCATTTCCACTTCATGAGAGCCAGTAGGGACCGGAAACTCACCAGAGTGACGGAGCCACTCAGGCAGGCAGTGTCTGGCTGGGACGCTTCCCCTTGAGCCTTCTCTGCAGACTTTCCCACCTGTGGATCCAGGGATTAACTGGGCCTCTGAGCTCCGGGCCCTGGAGTCAGCTTTGGTTTAGGAGACCATCCAGCCTCTTGCAGGTACACCGTGATTTTCCTTCTTCACAAAGTGGACACTTCTTTTCCCTGTGCTCCAAGGGTCACAGTGGGCACTCTGAAAACTGGCTGGTTTAATTGGGCACCAGGGCAGGGGTGGTGCATGGAAACAGAGAAGGGCAGTGGGCAGGAGGAAGTCAATCACAGCTTCAGTAGCTCCAGAAACACCCGATGAGAAAACGGGTTTGGTTTGTGTTGTCCTCTGCCAATCTACAGAGTTTTAGTTATTCATCCCTTTTGAGTTCCACAGTCCCAGTGTAGGTGGCCTTGTGGAAGGCCTGTCAGAGGGGCCACAGTGGAGAGAAGAAGGAGCACTGTGAGCCACTTACACTACACTAAAACTAGCTGGAGAGATACATGGGGGTCTTCCTGCAGAGAGGAAGGCGGAGGAAGCAGGGAGCAGGAGCTGTCCTTCTGTTCTGCCCAGAGGCTGCACCTGGTGCTCAAAAGACATGGATTCATTTTGCTGCCATCACACATTTGTGTGGTGACTTTGGTCATCCTTGTTTGATAAGTGGCCCAGAGAGGCAAAGAAAGATCTGTAATAAGTGACAAGACCAGTTTTGAAGTTCAGGTGCTGGCCCCAAGGCCAGGCTGTTCTGGAGGGAAATCAGGCTCTAGAATGTTCCATGGGTTCCTTGTACTCACCCCTTATTCTTACCATTTTGCATAAGGCATCAACGGGTCTCCTCACAGGTACTCTGTGAGGTGGGTGCCACAATCTGGTTATGGGGGCTAAGAAAGCTGGGCTCCACAGCCGGGTGTTAGGCAGCCAGCCGGCACCTCCCTGGTGTCACCCTCTCTTCCTCAGCACAGTGTGATCCGCTGGGTCTGATGTTCAGAGACAGTCCTCTCCCTCGCCCCCCTTCCAGGAAACCACTTGAAAGCTTCGCTGCCCTTGACACACAGTGTTCCAGGTCAGCTCACATTCTAGAAGCATCTATGACTGAGGGTATTTTAAGAGACAGGCAGATTTGGAAAGCAGCCCCAACACTTTCCTATTAGGAAGATGGAAGCCGACCTGAGGATAGAGGGTTTTTGTTGTGGTTTGCTGTCTTTAGAGAAAGTGTCTCTGCTTCTGAAAATACAGACGGGGGTGAGATCTTGAAGAGACCTATCAACAAAATACCTACCTGGCTGCGTCTTGCCCTGGTGACTCCACATGTGGTCACTCAAACATCCACATTGTCGTGGGCGCTCTTTTGACATGCAGATTCTTGGACCCTGGAAGAGACCTATTCATCAGAGTTGGTTTTTCTAACAAGGTTTCCAAATAATGGGGTGAGGGGTACACCCTTCCACGGGGGGAGCCCTGGTTTCCGCCACTGTAGCAGAGTACACACCTGAGCTCCCGCCTCCCACCTGCGCAAGGATGGCACCACAATATATTAGGTGGGGAGGCCCGAAAATCGTGATGTTGTTTTTTTCCCTCAGCCCACTCCTCCCTTTGTCCCTATCTCCAAGGTGCTACCTCCCTCTACTGCCAGGACCTCAAACAGTCACTGCTTCCTCCTGTCCTTGTCTTCCACCCCAAGTCCAGGTGACCTGAAGTCCTACATCCTCTTGGTTGGTGCACATGTACCTGTCCCCATTGTCGCTGCCCCATTGCATCAATGCCCTGGACTGTGACATTTCTCCACACAGGGGCCCGATCTTCCCTCCACAGGGACCTGAGGGTGTCCTTCCCCATCTAATGCCTCCGTGTCCTCTGCACCCTTTGATGGAGGCCCAGACATCTGGGTGCCTACACCGAGTTTTGCTCATCTTACGGGCAGGCCTCTCTCCACTCACTCCTGGGAAGAACGCCCCGGGCCTTCCAGAGTGATGTCAAGTGTTTATTCCTCTCTGTATAAATTGTCTCCCCTCCACACACACACATATACACACTCTGTCTGCTTTGCGATTCTTTCTCTTCAGCGTTGGTTTCAGCAATTTGTCTATGATATACTGTGGTTTGGTTTGCTTTGTGTTTATCCTGCCTGGGATTTGTTGAACTTTTTAGGTCTGTGAGTTTACAAATTTCATCAAACTTGGAAATGTTTAGCCACTATTTTGTCAAGTATTTCTTGCCTCCCTTCTTTCTATGCTCACAATTGGCAGTTTGGTACTGTCCCACAGCTCACGGAGGCTCTGTGGATTGTCAATATCTGAGCTTCCCGTCAGATAAATTCAGTCTCTAAGTGTTCAAGTTCATGGATCTTCTTTCCCTACAGTATCTAATCCCTTGTTAATTCCATCCATGAAATATTCATTTCAGATAGATTATTTTTATCTGTAGAAGTCCCATTTGCTTATTCCCTGTGGCTCCTATATTTCTCCTCATTGGGTTCGTTCTCTCTCTCTCTCTCTCTCTCTCTCTCTTCCTTCCTTCCTTCCTGGTGATACTGGGGATTGAACCCAAGGTGCTCTGCCACTCAACCTCATTCCCAGCCCTGTTCCTTTTTTATTTTGAGAGAGTGTCTTGCTAAGTTGCTCAGCCTGGCCTCAAACTCTCAACAGCCAACCAAGTACCTAGGATGATAGGCGTGGGCCCCAGTGTGGGGCGCATTCAGCTCCTTCATCTCTATCTCATCTTCCTTTTGACAGAACTTTTGAGGTAAATATATTTTAATGTGATTGTAAAGGTACCGTCATGTTTTCTCTTACTATTTTTAACTTGATCAATTATCTTAATGGACTTTGAACCTAGTATTCCCAGACTATATCCTTACCTAATCATAGTTCGTTACTCTTTCAGTATTTGAAAACGGATATGTCTAGATATATCTTTAGAATGTTTACATGTAAATTCACAAGTGATACTATCTCATAGACTTCATTTTTGCAAATTATATTTGTCAGACATAGATATTAATAATATTCCAACTTATACAATGAATTTGGAATCATTTCATCTTTTTGTAAAACATCATGGAATGGTTTACATAGCTTGTTAAAAATTATTCCTTGAAATTAATTTTTGAATTTTTTGAGGAAAAGAGCACTCTACAAAACTATTTAAGGCTCTTGCTGTTTTTAAACAATGTAATGTTTAGTAACTAATTCACTGACTTATTCCCCCAGTTTCTTTCACAGTTTTGTCTAAAGAAACTTTCATTTTTAAAAGTCAATTTTAGCAAGTTATATTTTCATGGAAAAGTCATGTGTTTGATCTTTACTTGACTCTGCAGGTGCATATATTCTTAACATTTGTCCCACAGTGTCTTCCATAGACTACAAATGCGTATATTCCCTTTCCCTGTCCTAATTTTGAGTACTGTTTTATATCTTCTATTTTCTTGATTGAATTAATGCATTATTTTCTTATTTGGTTGTTTTTCGTATTCTCTGTTTCCCTTGCCCTCACCCTTGGTTTTGATCATCTCATTTAGTTCTTAAGACAGACTATTTGACAGATTTTTTTAATTGACAATTTCTGAAAGTCACAACAATACTTTCAAGGAGTTATTATTTTCCAGATGAAGATACTGAAGTTCAGGGTAGTCACACAATAAGGAATGTGGCAGAGCCGGGGTTGGAGGCCACACCAGCACATCCAGCGGACCACAGCTCACCTGGAGGAGCCATGGGGCTGCAGAGGGAAGTGCACAAATACTGATCCCCAGGAAATATGTCCCCTGGTCTCTGGGACACAAGCAATCCCCAAACCCTGAGCCCTGTGGAAGGCCAGCCTTTCTCTTCAGGGCAGTGGGGCAGGGACTACCAGGTCCCCAAAGCCACGAATGTTCACGAGGAGACGCAGAAGCATAGCAGCCCCTTTCCCTTGCTGTCGGATGTGACGGGGGTGCCGTGTGGGTGGTGTATATAAAAGGGGGGCAAAAGGCCAAGTGTGTGTTGGCTCCCACCAACACCCAGGGAAAAGAGGTTGACCAAATACTTGCCCTGGCTTGTGCCCACCAGTCCCCCAAAACCTCCTCGCAACAAACATGTGCCAATTCTACGTCCAAATGGAAATGTGGGTAATGTATACAAATACAATGGCATTTGTGGAATTCTGTCCATTACTGTGGATTAATACGCAATCTTTGAACTTCTAAAGGAGAAAGGAGGATGTCCTGCAGTTCACAGCTGGAGAGTCCTCCGAGCTCACGTCCTGCCTCCTCCAGGCCTTTCCAGGTGGCCCGGGTTCCACCGGTGCTCTGGTCTCAGCGCTCCTGGGGTTGCTTAGCTCTCCCCTTCCATCGCCTCTGCTCAGGGTCTGCCTCGCTTCACTCATTTGTAATTTCATTCCGTGTCTCTCGAAGTCCACCTGTGCTGGGGCTCTAATGGTGTGACCTGTGCTCTCATGGAACCTGCACTCCAGTGGCAGAGAATGTAAGCAGTGAGGACAAATCACAATAGGTGTCCTAGAGGAGGCAGGACCCAGCTGCCTGGGAAGTGGTGGGGAGACGCTGCCCAGTGAGGAGCCTCAGGGAGGGAGGTGAAGCACAGAAGGATGTGTGCAGAATGAGGGACAAGATGGTGAGGAGTGGGGCGACACAGAGGCCAGCCTGCAGCACAGCTGCCCCAGCTCCTCAAGGTGCCTTGTTCATCCCTCCATAGAGCCCACTCACCACTGAAACTGGATGGGGTGTCCTCCCCTCACTTGAGAGTGAGGTTTGCACCCCCACATGCCCAGATCTGAGCATGCGTCTATCTCTGAACTGGATTATAGTCTAGTCCATGAGCAGAGCTAGTGGGCATCCACCTGTCTTGGTGACATAATAGATGCAGGAATCATTCACCAATCAGATTAGAGACCATTTCAAGCCTAGCCAGATCCTGCCAGGCACATGTACCCACTGCCTGTGCTTTGTCTAGATCTAGATCTCCCCTCTGCCCCATCAGAGCAGTTGTGCTCACCTTTCTGCATCCTGGGATCCTCAGAAAGCTCCTGGTCCAAGAGAGAACACGTGTGTGCAGGCAGCCTGTTGAATCCGAGTCACGTGGACAAACAGAGGATGGCCTGTGTCCCTGGAGGCCCCCGGGGGGAAAAGGAGCCAAGCCTCCATTGACCAGCTCAGCCTGCTCCTTGTCCCACTGGGCCTTTGTGCTCTGGCTCGATGGAGTTTTCAGATGACAGTGTCCCATCTCTTCCCTCTTCCCGGGGATTGGTGTAGGATGCACCTGTTCAGAGAGGACCTTCTTGAGGAGTGTTGGAATCCACAGAATTGACGGGTTGTCCCTTGGAGGCCCTCCTGAAGGACCGAAATGTAATCATCAGCCCCGCACTTGATCAAGACAGAAATTCCTTTCACATCCTGATGTGTCCACAGTCCTGCCCAGCAAGTCCCCCTGGTCATTAAGAAGCACCGTGACTTCGGCAGGTCGCAGTGGGTCACTGCAGCTGCATGCATTCTGGCTGCTGAATTGGAAGTAGGCACGAGGCTCTGATCAGGGCTCTGGCATCCCCGAGGTGTGAGTGGCTGAGCACCTGATCCCTTACAAGTTTGGGCCTGTCGGCAGGGGAGATCCATCCTTCCCAAGGCAAGGAGGCGAGAGGGCGTGGGCTACAAATGTAAAGTGTGACATGGCTACTTTCTCAATGAATTATTCACATCACGATAAAAGAAAACTCCACATTTTGAATTAATTTTATTGGATTTCCAAAAATGTGAGCATTCCAGAGTCAGGCAGGGGGCAACGAGACCCCCACCCCAATCTCTAGGGGTGCAAATACACAGGGTCTCCCAGGACAAGCCAATCAGGTTGCCTTTTTATTTTTTCAGTTGAAAGGTGACTCTTGGTCTCTATCTGCTATTTCTTTTTGACCTTACTAATAAATTATAATAGGACTAATTGCCCCAGAATCTACCCCTAGGGAAGAAGAATTTCAAATTACATGATGTAGCTCCTTTTCCTGGGGTTGGTGAAGATGGCCTTATAGACTCAACCCTTCACACTCCCACATGGAAAATGGAGTGCAGGTGGATGTCCTTGCCCTGCCCCCTCCCCCTGCTGCACACCTGCTCCCGCACCCCTCCCACTCCCGGCTGGTTCATTCACAAGTTCATTGCTGCATTCGCCAGGAAATGGTCAGCACAGTGTTGCTGCTGGGGAAGCTAAGCAAGGGCCAGCAGATCCTCGGCACCTCAGTGGATGGAAAGCTGCACAAAAGGGTTTGGACACACTTCACAGAGAGCACCCACATCTGCACACATGTCCGAAGAAGTCTCATCCGGGGAAATGACATTGCGTTGGAGGCTCGGGGAAGTGCAGAGTGGTTTTGCAAGAATTCAAAGAAGTCAACAGGACATATAATGCACAGCCACCATTTCCTGAGCATGTGCTATGGGGTGGACTTCCTGCTAGGTTCTTCTAAGTCATTCATTCACGGAGTCCTTGGAATTCTAGTGGACTGGAAGCTCTCCGGAACTTGCAAAGATTGAGTAATTCTCCCAAGATCACCTCACCCGTGGGACAGCGGAAAGTCACTCTCAGGCCTGTTTGGGCCTCAGAGCTTATGACTATATCCATCTATGTGCAGGTCCCAAGAATTTGTAGAGAGGAGAATGCAGATACGCATGTGCACACGCCCACAGGACCAACGACACGGAATGCTAAAGTCAGGTTCCCTGGGTTCACATCTCGACCCTCTCACCAGCCAGCTCCTGGGGACTCCCTTGGCAGCTCGGGGCCCTCATAGAATTTCCTGCACACAGTATCCCTTGCTGCTCTAGGCCTTGGTGTTCTCCTGGATGAAATGGCAAGTCAATGGATAAGATCACTTGGGCCCAAGTCTGTCAATTTCTCCCAGTTCACAGAAGAGGACAGCATGTTCAGGAACAGGGCCTCGGGATTTCACAGCCAATGTGGTCCAACTGTCACAGGGTCTTGAAGTCCCTCAACAACGTGCCTGGGAAGTCCAATCTGGCTGTCAAGGTCCCTCAGCGTGGAAATGGACAAGGCCCAGGCCTGCTCACGTGCCTCAGAGAGGTTGAAACAAGCCTGCTCCCTGCTGGCCTCAAGCTCAGGCACAGGCACAGCCCTGAACTCCTGGTCTACACCGGGTTTTCTCTGCTGGAGTCCTCTTTGACAACTACACTTGACTACCCCTATGCAGGAGGTGGGGGCTTCCAGGAGGCATTGACCCGGTTTGATGGGTAGAAGCTTACTTCCAGCAGTACAAAGCTGGAGAGGAGGTGTCCAGTGGATTCAACTGCATGTGGCATCGTGTCCGTGGTTTGAAATGTTTCTGGCACTTTCTGGCTCAGATATGCTAGGCAGAAACCCTAACATCTTTATAGTTCCCCTTCTTCTCTAAATAACAGAGATGTAGAAATCTAGCCTGTTGAACCAAAGCACTGGAAAGTGCGTTCAGGGGTACTTTAGCACTGCTATCTGGGCAGGTGACTGCCCAGCAGGAGGGGAGAATATACAGAATATACAGAATGCTGTATAGGGATTCAAAAAGCACGTGAGTTGACCCCAAGGGGCTTCTAATTCAGAGAAGAATGTAAAATATGATCCCATTGTATAAGATCAAGAGTTTCAGAAATTGTGTTTATATAGGATTATGTGAGCATTGAGGGCAGCTGGTGAGAGACGCATACAGATTTTTGACTTGGTGGCCTGGGACTTGCCAGGTGGATTACAAGGCAAGGGCAGGAGGCAGAAGGAAAGGAGAAAAGTGGGGAAGGGGATCCAGGTGAAGGGGAAGCAGTGAACAGAGGCGTCCATAATCAACACGGCATGTCTGTTCACGGGATTTGCATATAAATATGCCCAAAGAGATGGATGAGGGAGTGTTTGATAAAATGTGAGTCTCCTACACAGGATGCTAATAATTTCTGTCTTAGAGAGTTGTCATGAGGGTCAGATGATGTCATCGTGTGTCAGGATGAGCGAATGGTCCAAAGTCCCATCTTCCGGGGAGACACAAGAGTTGAATCCCAGCCTCCTGACATCCAGGCTGGCGCCTTTCCTACGCACCGCGAGCCGCGTGGGGAATAATCATGAACCAGACAGAGGCGGGTGATTGACTTGTTGAACATGGGACATTGATTATTAGTCATTCTCTCAGGCTAAGAGCGTGAATCACAACAGATGACAATCCCCTCACTTTAGGTGGGAGTTTTGCCCAGTCAGCCACCAGCTCTGGGATCACCATGTCCAAGTAACAATCACATTTCAGTTTAAAAATAACTGAGATGCCCGCTTGCAGTGCACATGTGTCAGACGTAAGGCTAACGGGTGGGACCAGTCAGATGCTTTTGGACATTAAGCTGTGGTTAGACCTACCCACCCACGCCTGGGAGAGTGGGGAGTCGGGGTGCCCTGTGGGAGACACTTAATCTGTGCAAAGCATCCCACATGCACTCTCTGAATGATTTGCTGCCAGAAACCCCGGTCGGCTCCCATTTTACAGATCTGGAAACTGAGGCTCCGTGAGATTAGGTAGCTTGCTCATAGTTATAAGGAAGGACCAAGAGTAAAATTCAGGGCAGCTTGACCCCCAACCCACAACTGCCATCCCACATGACAGTAGCACAGATTTTCCGGGTGTTGTTTATCTCGGTTGCTGTGTATGTCCACGGAGGTTCCAATGCAGCCTCTCGAGCCACCAGTGGGAGTTTGACAGTGGTGTACCTCTCGAGGTCCTTGGAGCACCATGATACTTGGTGTGTTCATCTGCAATTCAAGGACTTGGAGGTGTAATTTATGTGTCCTTTGGTGCATCATTAATGTGACTTCTCGATGGATGCTTAATTTTGGAAGTGCTTTTTAATATTGTGGAAGAGACCTGAGAGTCAGAATGGCACTTGTTGAAATCAGACCAATGTCTGCTGCTCCCTCAAAGGTCACCGGTGACCACCAAGACCCTGGATCAGGGGATGGGTCTCTTTCCTCTCTTCCTCCACTTGGATGCAATATGGGACACTGTGAGGGTCCCTTCCTTGTTGTTATCTCAGTCTCTCCACCTTGGGTCTTTTGCGAACATGCTTGTCCTGGGGACCTGGATGTGCGGACACAGATGGGATCCTGGGAGTTACCACTGACATCGGTCGCTCAGCCAGTGCTCAGACACCTGCTGGTACCCCTTCCCAGCGGGGGAACTCACTCCCTCACTCCTTTCCAATACAGTGGGCCAACTTGGGGCGGATGTACTTTGGCTCAAAGTACAGAAGGACCCCAGCAAGGCAGGCTTCTACTTCTCCATCTTAATCCTAACCCTTCAACAGCAGATGTTATATTTTGTCCCTTTTGCGTGACAGTCCTCTGGAGTTGAACACAGGGATTACCTAACTCCTGAATTTTCTTCACACTGAACAGCAACCTTCTCTCTTCCCCGTCTTGCGCCGATGTTTGAGCGTCTTCAAAACTGTCGGTTTTCCTCCTCAATCTTAGAGCTGGGAACTGAATGGAAGATTCGCGTGGAGCCTGCCTAGGAAATCCTTGAAGGGAACTTTGATCTTCTTTGTTCTGTACTCTCTATTCCTGCTAATGCAACCCCAAGTTGCTAGCCCTCCAGGGAGAAGAGGGAACAATGCTGCCGCATGTCGATCAGCTGACAACCAAAACCACTCTCTTCTTTGGCTCAAGACTCTCCCAAGTCGCTTTCTCACCTGTGGTTGTGTAGTAGAAAGGTTTGGGACACAGACAGCTTCAGAAACCTGCTTTTCCCCATGGTGGGATTTTTTTTTTTTTCTAGTAAGTTTTGTGCATCCCCAGAGCCTATTAAGAGCTCCGTGGGCTAGAATTCTCCTAGGCTCATTTGTCATCCCCTCTCAGTTCAGTGGAGTCCACGGATTTGATAAGGAGCTTTCTATGCCTTCATTCAAGTATTCACAAAATTTGTTTTAACAGGAGAGAGTCAAGGACAAAGCCTTATCTCCCGCCTCTGGAGAGCTCCTGAACAGACATGCCGAACAGGAATGAATTAATCAGCACACCCTGAGCCTGGTTCTCCAAGTCCTTAAAAGTCCACCTTCCTGATTGTAGCCGTACCTTGGCCAGAGTTCTTCACGTTATTCAAGAGGAAATCATAAAACTATCCTAGAGGATGTGGAAGCATAAATAGTCTGTGCCCAGCTGCATTTTCCTATCCTAAATAATAATAATCACAGCACGCACAGAAAAGGAAGGAAGGAAAAACAAAAGGAGGAAGGAAGAAAGGAAATAAGAACAGAAGAGGGAAGGCTGAGAAACTCAGACTGCTGTGCAGGACTCGGTGTAAACGGGCCCTCGGATGGCTAGGAACGATGCAGAACCATCCCTAAAACCTTGCTCCAAAGCAACATCAGGCATGGGACTTTGAAGGTCGCTTTCATTTTGAAAGCTAGAACAGCTTGTCTTATTTTCATTCATCTCTCAAGCTTTCTCGGGGATCTGCTTTCTGCCTGACCCTGGGCCAGTGGCCAGGACTCCCAGGGCGGGGACCCATGGACCTGCATCAAGATAGTGCATGTCTTTGCTTCCCCAATTTCCCAGCTTCTTCAACATTTCCAGCCAAAGAGGAGTGACCTCATGTTCAAGCTCCCTTCTGCCCTGTGGCCAGAGGGTCCTGAGTTAACTGAAAGCTCCCATGTGGGTTCCTCTTTCCTCTCCAGAGTCCTGAGCACTCACTTCAGTGCAAAGAGCATCATGCCAGGCTGGAAAGACAAGCGTCACTTCCATCATCAGAACTGCGGCACTGCCTTGGTCCTGAGCAGTAGGTTAATTTCTTCCTTACCCTTTTTGCTCTGAGTATGAATTTACATTGATTTCATTTTCCCCAGGTCTCGACCTACTGTGGGCGGTGGCCCTTTGGACACTGGTGTATCAGGACTCTGTTATTTGCAATGATAGAACACCAAATGCAAACCAGCTAACACAAAACAGGTAATTTATTGGCTCATATAATGAAAAGTCTGAGGGCAGACTATGCTTCAGGGACCATCCCGTCCAGGGGTGCAGACAATATCATCACTGCCCATCTCTCTCTCTCGATGTCTCCGCTCTCCTTGGCTCTGTGTTCAGAGGTCGACTTGGCCTCTCAGCAGCTCTAGGCTTATCCCATCAGACCTTGTTGATTGCACTTCATTTTATTTTATTGTCCTTTGCAGATACTGCATTTCTTAAAACTGGAAGGTTTTGGACAACCTTGCATCAAGCAAGTCTACGGATGCCATTTCCCGACAGTTCAGATAATCATTAGTGTTTCTTAGCAATAAAACATTTTGTAAATTACAGTAAGTTATTTTGGCAGGGGTGGGGTGAGGGGTGGGGGTGCTACTGGGAATTGAACTCAGGGGCACTCAACCACTGAGCCACATCCCAGCCCTATTTTGTATTATATTTAGAGACAGGGTCTCATTGAGTTGCTTAGTGCCTCACCATTGCTGAGGCTGGCTTTGAATTGCAATCCTCCTGTCTTAGCCTCCTGAGCCATTGTACTTGGCTGTACATTTTTTTTTTTAGGCCTAATGATACTGCATGCTTAATGGACTATGGTATGAGGTAAACATAACTCTTGTATGCACTAGTAAATCCAAAAATTAGTGTGACTTTCTTTCTTGCAATATTTGCTTTATTGTCGTGGCCTGAAACAAAAGCCAGAGTATCCCCAAAGTATGCCTTTATTCTTCACTGCGTGTAGAGCAGGAGAAGAAAAGTTTCCTTCTGGATCTTGTAAGTGAAAGTACCAGAGTTTTCTGATTGGAGCCTTGAGTTGGGGTCACATGCATAGCCCAGAACCAATCACCACTGCGAAGTAATGCTATGCTCTGATTGGCTGGGAAGAGTCACGTGCCCACTCCTCCAACAGCAAGCTCCACCTGACCCCAGAACTGAATGTGGTGGGCAGGTTTCCAGAGGAGAATTTGAAATGCTGAATTGCCAAACAAAATGAATAAATGAAACTCTTCCCCAAACCTGGAAGAACTCATCAGTACTTACAGGTCCCAGGTACAGAGTAGATACTCAATAAATCCTTGGAGGAGGGTCAATATTCTATAGGCAAGGAGGTTAAACTTGCAGGGCAATAGCTATGAAGGCTTGGAAAGGAAACAGGTGATCCCCAAATATGGACCTCCAGTGAAAGACAGTGGAGGAGTTCACTGAGGTAGAGAAGAGCAAGGGGAGAGGAATCCCTCCAGGAGCGAGCTCAGCTCTGTGTGGGCAGAATGGGAGGTGCTGGCAGTCCCCCTGCCTTGGAGTGGTCCCTCAGGTGCATGCCTTCGTGGAGGGGAGAGGCCCCAGGTCAGAGGTAGATGTAGTTCCAGAAGCCTGCAAATGGCCATCGAGAAGCAGGGCTGTCTGAGAGGCCAGAAATGGGGTGAAAGAAAAAAAAAAAGAGTTGACTCATAAAAAAGTACCAATGTTTAAATAGCAAGAAAACAAACCACAAAGTGTATTGCATCCGTGAGGATGGCTTCAGTCATGAGCTGCAGAAAGCACAGTCTGAGTGGCCTTGAAGCATAAAGTGCAATCATGGCCCCACACCCAAGTCCATGGGCTGAGGGTTCCAGGTTGGCTAATTCCATAGTTGAATGACACCATCAGGGACCCAGGTGCTTCCCATCTTTGCGCTCACTGAGCCGACTTGGTCCCCAAACAGCTGTAGGCTGCCTTTAACAGTTCTGGGCATCACATGGAACACGAAAATCTCCAGAGGAGGAAGGCCCCAGCCCTTCTTGGGGGCTCTTCTTTAACAGCCGGGGATCCTCCAAACACCCGCAGCAGACCCTTAACCCCATCACTGATGAGGGGCATGGGCTTCATGTTAGTCCAAGTGTTCTCCAGGAGTGGCCTCAGACCAGCAGCGCCTGGGGACTTGTTGGGCCTGATCATTCCCCAGCCCACCCCAGACCTACTGAATCAGATCTCCTGGAGTCGGGGCCCACTCTTTGTGTTATATAAGTCTTCCAGGTGATCTAATGCAGGCTCAAGTTTGCAGGCTCCAGAAAAAAAAAAAGAAAAAGAAAGGATCAAATAATTCAAAAGGCAAAAAGTGTGGGTTGGATGGTGGGTGGTAAGATGTTTTGGCTTAAAAAAAGAAATCAGCCAAGCCCCTGCATGACAAAGCCCAGCCCTTCTCTTTCCTGGACACAGTGTACCTCAGCCCCAGCCTCCTCTTCTCCTTGGGGTACCTTCCTCCCTGGCCATGTAGAACTAGGAGCTCCCAAGGATTTATATCTTTGCTAAGTTCTTGCTCATCATGCCCATCCACTTATCTTCCACCCTGACCCCACAGGTGTCCATTTCTCTTGGAAAGCACTGACCTTGGCCAGCCATCCCCTGTTGCCACACAGTGTCTCTCTATCCTGGAGTGGGCTTCTGGGAGCAGATGCCTGCCCTGCTCCTGGTAATCCAGTTTCCAGAGCAGTGCCCAGCACTAATCTGGCCCCTGTTGAAGATGAGTTGAATAAACGGAGTTCCCTAAGGATGGGAACCCCATCTTTCATCTTCAACCTCCTGGGTGTAGGAAGCTCTGTAGAAACCATGGTTAAAGAATCATGCATCTGAGTGGCCACCAGGCACCAAAAGTCATGGCAGGAAGCACCAAGAGCTTCAATATGAACTTCAGACAAAGCAATGTTTGATCCCGCCTGCTCTCTGGCTGGGTGAACTTGGGCAAATTCCTTCAGCTTGCTAAGCAACGCTGCTTATCTGCAAAAGAGAGTTGTCATAGAACCACAGTGAATTTTGTGACAATTGGAGCTGAATCACCCAGCGCACTGGCCTCATGCTTGTCACAAGGTGAGGCTCCATACCTGCCAGCTCTTATGATTTTATGAACATCATCAAGTATTGCAAATGAACAGGTGTACCAATTCCAAGAGCTCTGGTTTGAGAGGGTCTTGTTTTCAGGAGGGAGTCAGTACAGGGGGATAAAGGGTTCGCATAACTTGGCCTGAGGCTGTTGAAGCTGCCTGATGGCCAGTTGGACCCAAATGGCCCAGAAGCATTATGTGGGACTCAGTGTTATTCAAGGCCATTTCCTTGTGCAGGGGAGGGAGGAGACCAGGCACCAGGCCACCAGGCAGTTCTATGGATACACTTTCAGCCTGCTTGACAAGAACTTCTTCTTCCCTTAAGATGTAACCCAGACGTCCCTTCTCTGGAAGCTGTCCCCATGCCTCAAGAGGTCAGTCTCCGTCAATGTCCACTCTGTCCTTCATTCCTAGACCTGCTGTAGCCTCCTTCCTACCGTGTGATGCTCAGGGGTTGACACGTCTGTCTCTAGCCGTGGGCAGGGAGCTGTCCGAGCCTTTCTCAGGGCCTGGCACCCAGGAGGATGCAAAGTTGGCAGCCTTCCTCCTTCTCTGGGAAACTTTCCGAGTGTCTCCTAGGAGGAGTCTCTTTCAACCCCACAAAATGACCCCAGGGAGCTGTAAGTGGTGTGGTGCTTATGATTCCGCCTGGGACTCAGGGCCCGTCAATCTCGTCATCTGTGCTCTGTGAATGATGGGAGGTCTGGGGGTCAGAGGAATTGGAAAGGATGGATGGATTTATGAAAGGCAGAAGCTGGGAAGATGGCCAGGCAGAGAGGACAGCCCAAGAGAGAGCAGGGAAGAGACCCACAGGACAGTGAGCAGCCTTGGCTTCTGCCCCTGGTGGGGCTGCCCCTGGCTCTGTCCCAACCCCAAAGTAAAATCCAGGCATCTGGTCCTGTGATGCCCCTCCTCATCCCAGGTCATGATTGGAACCCAAGTCCTGTTGAAATCGCCAGGGGACTTTATTTACTGGGTTCAAGCCCTGGATCTGGCATCCACTAACCGGGTGGCCTGGAGCACTGGTTTGCCATCTTGGAGGCCGGTTTTCTCATGATTCCTGTCCTATGTCAGAAACATAGACAGAGCAGCCAGCCCTGTGGGAGGCAGAGTCTGAAGGCAACCAGGGCCTGGAGGGGGGGCATGTCAGCTCTCCATTCTACAAGTCTGGGGCCCACTGAGTGGAAACCTCAGGAGAGACTGTGTCATCATGGCAATCAACACATCCCCGCCCGATTCCTGCCCTAACCCTGCACACCCGACCTTTCCCTCTATTGTAACCCTCTGTTACTCAAAAGGTCGGAAGTCCACGCCACCGTCAAGACCAAGAAAGGGAAACAGAACGCTATTTCTTCTTTCTTGTTAACTCAAAAATCTCCTGGTCCACTCTACAGGATTTTAGAGAAGACACCGCCAAAGCCAGCCCAGGCTTCTGCGATCCTGATGTTTCCAGCAAGGGAACCATTTGAAAGGAGAGGCTCAGTTAATTCGAGCAAAACCACATCTGTGCTGTTCACAGTGAGCGGGGTCCACACCTGTTGTTCGGCTTAGTGGGAATCGGCTTTCCCTGCAAAGGGAGTGTTATGGTTTAGATGTGGTGTCCCCCAAAAGCTCACAGGTGAGACAACGCAAGAAGATCCAGAGGAGAAATGAGTGGGTTGTGAGAGTCTTAACCCAATCAGTGAATTAATCTCCTGATTAATGAACTAAGGGGTAACTGACATGGTAGGGTGTGGCTGGAGGAGGTGGGCATGGGGGGATGGCTTTGGGGTATATATTTGTTTCTGGCCAGTGGAGACCTCTCTCTCTGCTTCCTGATCATCGTGTGAGCTGCTTTCCTCTGCCACACTCTTCCACCATGATGTCCTGCCTCACCTGAAGCCCCGAGGAGTAGAGTTGGCTATCTATGAACTTAGACCTCTGAAACCGCAAGCCCTAAAATAAACTTTCTTCGCCTAAAGTTGTTCTGGTTGAGTCTTTTAGTCAGAGCAGTGAAAAAGCTGACTAAAACAGGGAGAGAACTAGGGTTAGAAAAACTTAATACAGAAGGAGGGGAGCCCAGTCCAGTGCCCGGGGGCCTAAGGCAATGACACAACACCCCAGACTGGGGGAAAACGAGCCTCACTTGCCTCTTCTGTCTTTTATTCTTTTTTCTTTTTCCACCCACCTTTCTTTCCCCCACACGAGGGTGGTTAAAGACACAGTGTCATTTGTACAGATCAAGCTCTCTTGTAAGTTTCCAGTTAAACATTCTTTTGTAGCTGACACCTATTAATAATTTAAAGTGGCTGCTCTTTTGAACAATGATCAAAATTAAGCTATTACCCACAGGGGGATATTTACATACAGCGAGTCGGCAGCCATTTAACAGCCTTTTCCACTCAAGATTTCTTGTGACCCTCACATATCATTAGTAAGCAGAAGAATATTTGGTTATGGCATGATTTTTTCCCCCCTTCTGTGTATTTGATAAATGTCCACTGGGAATTACTTAGGAAGTAAATAAGGTAATTCTTTCTGATTTCTGCAGGCTGCTGAAGTTAGAGGAGAAGGGCAATTACTTTAGATCCCTCTACATGCAATTTACTAATAAGCCACAGAATGCAGAAACATGTAATTAGTGATTGCTGTAGTATATAGTGATTCGGGGCTTACCCAGTCAGTCTACGGGCCTATGATCTAGTGCCAGAAAATGAAATGAATTTGGTAGACACAAGCAAGTCCCGGTATATCTGAAAAGAGTGGCTGGTGATTAATTCACTGATGTTTATAGACCTGCCTGACGCCTACCCCAGCACTGAGGGGAATTTGCCTCCTGGCCTCCATTGTGTAAAAACATTTTTTATTTGTTCTTTTAGTCATACATGACAGTAGAGTGTATTTTGACATTTCATACATATGTGGAGTAGAACTTCCCATTCTTGTGGTTGGACGTGATGTGGAGTTGCACTGGTGGTGTATTCACATATGTACATGTTATGTCGGAGTCATTCTATGGTAGCACTATAGCGTGCTGATTTGAAGTCCTTTGGGTATAGACTGAGGAGTGGGATAACTGGGTCAAATGGTGGTTCCATTCCAAGTTTTCTGAGGGATCTCCATACTGCTTTCCATAGTGGTTGCACCAATGTGCAGTCCCACCAGCAATGCGTGATATACCTTTTTCCCCCACACCTCACCAACATTTATTGTTACTTGTATTCTTGACAATTCTGGCCTCTATTTTTAATGGAAGGATGGAAAAAAAAGAAAAAACAAGTGCTGTTGACCTGGGCCCAAATCCTGAGCTTCAGGCTCCAGGCCACCCCTGTCAATGACACCATGACATGGCTTAACCACACAGCAGGGAAGTATCTCCACACAGGACTCAGAACCCAAAGAGCCACACCCACAATGGAGGGGGGACTTCGAGGAGAAAGAAGGAGAAACATCAGACCTGAAGCCAGTGCCTCGGGTTGAGGGGTGAGTTCTGAACGTTTTAGGGAAGTTGTCTTGTTTACAAGAGCTAGGTAGTGTGGTGTGGTGCCTTTTTCTTCTTTTCGTTTTTGCCATGCTGGGTATTGAGTCCAGGCCTTGAGCCTGCTAGGCCAGGACTCTACCACTGAGCCACGTCCCCAGCCCTGTGTCCACCTTTACAGGAGAGTAAATGAAGGTTCAGTGGGGTCATGTCACTTGGGATCATGCAGAGTGTTATAACAAGTGGCAAGGCTGGAATGTGACCCTGGGCAGGTCTGACTTCAAGGACCGGGATCCAGACTTAAGGACTCTTCCTCACAGCAAGAAATTATTCTGGTGGGTGTGACTTTATTCCAGAAAACTAAATGTGTCTGCAGCATTAAGCATCTATAAAAGGGTAATACGGAGATTAACGGGGCCGTTCGCAAGCCGCAGATTCCTAAAGCCGACTACTTTCCCCCAGTAATCTCAAGTTTTAGGAATTAAATCCTAAAAAAAGAGTAATCCAAAAAAATGCAGAAAAAGAGTTTATACACAGAAAATAGTATTTATAATAGCAAAACCTGGAGAAAGAATTCACCATCCAATGATATAATACTAGAGAAGAAAGTTACAGTTGTGGCCACAGGAAATAGTAGCCGTGAAGCATAATACTAATAAAGTTTTAATGGCATAGAGGAGCCTTAAATCCTATAAAGAGTGAGGCAAGTTTCCTCGTTGTGTATACAGTAAGAATCCACCTATGTAAAATAACATTTATGAAAAGAGAGCTAAAGACCAAAATCGTGTGTAGTAGGTTCATGGGTAAGGATATTTTTTAAGTAACAGCTTAACTGAGATACAATTTGCATACCAAAAAATTCATCTTTAATATTTATGACTTTCAGTATATTCAAAGAATTGTACAATGTTCATTGCTATCTAATTAAAATTTCATATTCTTATAGCCAATCACATTTGTTCCCATTCCTCCACTCCCCTGGTGAACATGAATATATTTCTGCCTCTATAAATTTGCCTATTATAGCAGTTCATATAAGTGGAATCATATGATATGTGTTTTCTGAGACTGGCCTTTTTTGACTGTGAATAATATTGTAAAGTTTCTTCCGAGTCGTAGCATGCATCAGCTCTTCATTCCTTTTTAAGACAAAAGTACGATTCCATTGTATGGTTATGTCACAGTGTCTTCATTCATTCATAAGTTAATAGGCATTTGGATCGTTTCTGCTTTTTAGCTATTCTTAGCATGGTTCATGTGAACATCAATGCACAGTATATTTTCAGTTCTCTTGGGGAATACTGAGAAGGAGAATTGTTGGTAGCTCCAAGTTGAACAACTGCCGAGCTGTTTTCCAAACTGTCTGCACCCTTCTTCTTTCCCACTAGCAATGATTGGCTTTCCAATAGTGGTCTGCATCCTTGTCAACACTTGTTATTATCATTCTTTTTATTTGAACCATACTATCAAATATAAAGTGGTGTCTCATTATGGTTTGCCTTTGCCTTTCCTAATAACTAACCATAGTGACCATCTTTTCATTGTTTCTTGGCCATTTATGTATCTTCAACACCTGTTGAAACTTTTTGCCCATTTAAAAATCGTTATTCATTTCTTTGTTACTGAATCGTAAGTTATATATGTGTATACATATACATCATATACATGCTTTACAAATATTTTTCTTTATTATATAGGTGGTCTTTTCACTTTCTTGGTGACAGTATGAAAGTCTTTAATTTTTGAGGATGTCTAATTTATTTACTTTTGTTGTCGTTGCTTGTGCTTTAGGTGTCAGATATGAGAGAGCATCTCCAAATCCAAGGCCAAGGAGACTTACTGTTATGTTTTCTTCTAGGGGTTTTTATGGGTTTAGCTCTTGCATCAAGGTCTCTGATGACTAGGGTGAGGTAGGGGTCCAACTTCATTCTTCTGCCTGTGGACACTCAGTTGTCCCAGCAACTTTTGTTGAGGTGACCATCCCCCACCACCACTTGAGTCATCTTGGCAAACTTGTCAAAAGCCAATTGCCCATACATGCAAGGGTCTTATTTATGGGTGCTGAACTCTGTCTTATTGATGTGCATGTCTATCTCTGTGTCTTGAACCCCGAACCTTTGGATTGTAAGCATTGGCTTAGGGAGTGAGAATTCTCCACCTGAGTTATTTTTTAAATATCGTTCTGGCTCTTTTGAGTCACTTGTGATGCTGTGTGAATTTTCAGATTGGCTTGTCCATTTGCAGTACAAAGGCATCTGGGATTTGATGGAGATAGTACTGAATCTACAGATCTGTTCGGGGGAGGGGGGGCATCCTGCTAGCAGAACGATGCCTAGGTGAAGCCCCGTGGCCTTCTCCGAGCTGTAAGCGAACGCCTTCTTGGCCTGGCAGGAAGCACTGCGGCTCCTTGGAACATCCAGGCGGGCTCGGAAATCGCTTCTATGTGGAGGCAACCTATTAGGGCACAGCAGCTGCTCCCCCGAGGCCAGTTCTCGGCCACTCCACACACCACGCGGCTTCTATTACTTAGTCGAGCAAGGCTTTAAATACCTCTGGGCACCCCCTCCGCCACTTCCTGTGGAATACTATTTCACAGCCTAATAGATCACCCTGGGGGAATGTGCTCTCTTACTTAGCCCACATTTCCTTCTGTGTTTAAGTCCACAGCTTCCGCTGGACCACAGCATTCCAAACCCATTTGCCTACTTGGGATTCCCATGCTTCACTGCCTCCGAAGCCATATTCTTCCCGGCGGACTCCAGGTTTCACAGATGAAGGCTTTGCAAAGGAGGCCCTGGTGAGGGCTGACTCCGGCCCCTTGGGCTCATGGAGCCAGAAGCAGACATGGCCAGTGCCAGGAAACCACACAGCCAAGGGCCTCCTGGCCAGGAACCCAGTGGACCCTGTCTGCGGTTTGGGACAGGATGAATTGTCCCTGCTTTTGTTGTGTGGAGGTGGACTTCCGGTTAGGAAGAGCAAGGTGTCAGGTGCAGCCCACAGCCTGCTTGGAGGTTCAGAGCCCAGCTGGCCCCAGGGCCACGGGAAACTCATTCATCACTCTGGAGAGAGAGCAGGTGTGTGTGTGTGTGTGTGTGTGTGTGTGTGTATGTATGTGTAGGGAACTCCAGGGCACTCAGAGGAGATGCATGGAGGCAGTCCAGGTGCCTCCTGTGCCTGGGGTCAGTAGCAGCACCTCACTTATGTTACCATTTCCAGGATGCATGGGCTGGTCTGTTGGGGTCCTGCCTAGGAACTGCAGTGTGGAGAGGAGAAGAACCCACCAGCCTGAGCCACGCAGCAAGTGGAGGAGCCAGGCAGAGGTCCAGACCCTCATTGATTCCTTCACCGTTGAGTCTCAGTCTCTCCATCTATGAAATGGAGCCGATGCAACACTGCAGAGCTGCCGGGAGAACTGAGGGGGAGACTCTAGTGGGAGACATGGGGCTCCATCAGTGTGATGTTTCTTCCTTCCTCCCTTGCCCCTGGATGGCTGATTGGTGCCATTTTTCCAAGTAATTTAGCAAGGCGAGTGTCTGCGGTCCCTCTTCTCCCAGCCTCCTGCCCCACACTGATAGGTTTTATTAGCAAAGAGGGAAGGGATTTTCTACCACCAAATTTCTTCTGAGCTTTTCAGAAGAAATTGATGGAGCTTCTTGGTTCTGTGGCCGGCACTTCATCCTGATGGGTTTGGCTGGGCAGCGCTGGGTCCGGGTGCTACGGAAACCTTTCTAGCCTGGGGAGGGACGGCTGACGATGCTGTTCTTCTGAAGGGGAAAATCATGGTTTGGCTTCTTGGGTTTATGGGAAGCAGCTGGAATCTGCCTGGAAACCACAGTGCTGTCTGCTGGGTTCTCAAAGGTTCTGAATAGGCAGCAGGGGATAAGACGGCCTTTGACTGTCCCTCACCTGCTTTCCTGTTCTGCATTAAAGAACCAGTTCTCAGGGCATCTCAGGGGCTGCTGATGGGTTTCACGATGAGGTGTGTGCGAGTGTGCAGCAGGGCATGCAGGCCTGTATACTCTGGTGTGCACGCACATGTGCTATTTGGGATGAATGTGTGTATGTGTGTGTGCATGTCTGTGCATGTATGTGGGAGGTACGTATAGATGTGAACAGGCTTGTATGTGAAAATGTATAGATAGATGTGTGTGTGCATGGTAGTGTGTCGCCATGTTTGTGTGTTGGGGCACTAGTGTGTGTGCGCTCACGAGTGTGTTCACCCTAATGTGTTTCTGTGTGTGCTGTTTCTTTCTGCTTCCACTGGGGGCTCTTTAGCGTCCCATGGATGACCTGTGGAGTTAAAGCTTTGAGAATTGGAGGGACACACATGAGGATGCCCACTCAACCTCGACCTTGAGAAGCGGTGGGTACTCTGGAATTCACCCATTCAGAGGCCTGTTCTGCCTCATGCAAGTCATGGATCTCAGGAAGGACTTCCTGTCCCTTCGTCCCTGGTCATGACAAGTCCACTCTTACTCATTCTTCAAGGTTCAACTCTGTCCCTTCTCTATCTCTCCCGACACCCTCTGATTCTCACTCCCACTGTGTCCCTGGGTAGAACTTTCTCCAGGCTTCCATCTAAGTCCACTGCAGGTCCATCCTGGATTGGCACAAGGCTCTGCTTAGACCCCTATTTCCCACACTGGGCTGTGAGCTCCCTGGGGAGGGGATTGAGATTTGTTCCTCTCTGTCTCCCAGAGCCCAGGACTGCAGGCACCTCAACCCAAGCAAAAGAATGAGCAAACATGTTGACGTTCTCATCTGTAAATTTCAGATGAAATGCCTCACCTGGTTCCTGGGAAGATTATATGGAGCATGCTTTAAAATGTCAAGAACACGGCAGGGCAGCCCTGTTGGGTCTGGGGCGTCCGGCCACTGATGGGGACAGCAGGCAGTGGGGGCACAACTGAAGGAGAGCAACCTTTCGGGGTGCAGATAATGCTTCAAATTCTAGTTGCACTGATTGGCATCTCATAGACTCTGGGTGAGCCCCTTGCTGTTTAGCCTTCACCCCCACTCCTGGGGGAGACAGCGATTCACTCTTAGGTTACAGAGTGAGGGACAGTCTTCACAGTGTGCATGGCACACCAAGGACCCAATGGAAATCGGTCAAACAGAGGACACATGAGTGGACATGGGCACTGACAACAGAGTTGTGTGTGCTTCCAGGACCCTCAGTTGGGGATGATGAGCAGGCCCAGGAGGGGAACCTGGAGCTGGCTTTGAGTAGGGAAGCCAGAGAGAGCCATGGGTGGACATGAACGTGGCCTTGTGAGTCTGGGGGAGCATTAGTTTTCTGTTGCTTCCAGAAGCTGGGTGGCTTCAAACAACCCTCATTTGTTATCTCGCACTTTCTATGGTGTGGGCTTAACTGGAGTCTCCACGTGGGGCCTCTCAGAGGCTGGGATGTTCTCATCTGGAGGTTCAGCGAGGGAGAGTTGGCTTCCAATGTCCCCCAGGTGGTTGGGAAAAATCTCCTTGCAACTCTGGAGCTGAGGAATCCATTTTCTGGTTGGCCCTTAGCCAGTCTTTCTTGCTTCCTAGAAGCTGACTGTGGATTCCAGTCACATGTACCTCTCCCAACACAGAAGCTTACTCATTCCGTACGCCTTGCTCGCTTCCTCCATGGGAAGGACCTGGTCCTTCTAATGAGCATTTTTACCTGATTAGGCCAGGCCCACCCAGGGTAAACTCTCCTTTGATTAGCTTACAGTCAACTGGTGTGGACTTTAATCACATCTGTACAATCCCTTCACCTTTACCAAATGTCGCATAATCCTGGGAGTGATCGCCCATCTAGCAGGGTTTCGATGTGAGGTGTCTCCCAAAAGTTAAAGTGTGAGACAATGCAAGAAAGTTTAGAGGGGAAAAGATTGGGTTATGAGTCTTACACCTAAGCAATGCATTAATCCCCTGATAGCGATTGACTGGGTGATAACTTTAGGCTGGTAGGTTGTAGCTGGAGAAGGTGGGTCATTGGGGGAGTGCCTTTGGGGTATATATTTTGTCTATGGTGAGGGGTGCTCTCTCTCTCTCTCTCTCTCTCTCTCTCTCTCTCTCTCTCTCTCTATCTCTCTCTCCAGCTGCTTCCCTCTACCATACACTTCCACCATATTGTTCTGCCTCACCTTGAGCTCCAAAAAATGGAGTCAGCCCTCTAAGGACTCTGAAACCCTGAGTCCCCAAATAAACTTTTCCTCTTCCAGTCGTTCTTGTCAGGTCTTTTGGTCACACAGTGAACAATCTGACTGAAACACTGTCACTTGCCAGGTTTCACTCACACTCAGGCAGAGCTGGTGTGCGCTTGTGCGCTGGGTCGGGCTGCTCCCTTATTACCACGTGCCTGGAAGGGTGATGGACTGCCCTGTCTGGTGGTGCCATGAGGTCAGGGTTCTGAGAAGTGGCTGTCCTGTCTCTTCTGTCCCTGCTCCTGCAGTGGACAAGACCCGCAGTGTGGTGGCCGCTCAGCCCAATGGAGCAGTGCTGGCTTCTGCCTGTTTGAGGGCGTGATCATTCACAGTCCCTCCTTTTCCTTTCAAACTTGGTCTAAATTGGAGGCAAAAAACGCACTGGGACTCGGGTTAAAGGTAGGCGCTTCTCTTCAGAGTGCCCCAGGTTCTCCTGGAAGAAGAGGTCACACCACCATGAAGTGGGAGATTTCATCCCTGTCCCCCACCGCCTCCCCCTCTGTGGCTAATCCAGCACGTTGCTCTCGACACCTCCTCTTGCTGCCATCATCCATTTCTAATGGCAGTGACTTTCCCCCATTGAGAAACACCCAATGACGAGGCTGAACACTGGGAGGTATTATGCTCATCTCAGGTGCGGAATCTGTTCTCCTGTGAGGAAGATCAGCCACTGCCCAAGCACTGGATTCCCTCCTGAGAGAGAGGTAAACAGACTCTTTAGACCCCAAGAAGGGAGCCCAAATGTCAGCTTGGCGGGAGCCTGAGCTACATCTTCTTCATGGCCCCTCCGCCCTGTCTAGCGATGCCCTAGCGTAGAACATGGTCCTCACTAAATATTTGTTCAAAGGATGAGGGAATAAACCCTTGACTCGAGGGAAACTTAACTTTAATATCAAAGCCAACTTATCTCTTTGGAAATGCATTCCGACAAAGAATCAGCAGTGCCCAGTGATTGCTCTACCTGCCTGGCTAGATCTTCCTTGCCAGAGCCCCAGCGCCGTGAGATGGAAGTAGCAGACATTTTAAAATGACCGCCAAGTCCATCCATTTACACCAGTCTTCCCTGCCTGTGAGTGAATTAGTCAAGGAACGACTGCTTCGATGACCCACGGGAGGGGAGGGCCCGACATGCCCTGCTCTTCTGAGCTGCACACGTGGATACGCCAGGTCTGAACTGAACCCGGATGGAGCTGGCCCATCAGAAAACCTGAGGGGAGGCATTTTACCCAGGATGAAGTGACAATGCTGATTACTCGCCTCACCTTGTGTTCACAGGGGTCGTCCTGATTGCAGGATGAGGCCAAGGAGCGCCAGGCTTCCTCCCCCGCAGAGAGGGGATGGTGGGGCCACTGAGGGCATTTGCCACCAACTCCCTTCTGATTAATCAGGCTGCTCCAATCTGTGAGTCACCATGTGTCTCCGGGAAGAAAACTGCCTTGGGTGGTGTTATCCTGAACTGTGACGCCAATGCAGGTGACTCTTGAAACAGCAGAGGCGGCTCCCAGGGAGCCAAGGTTTTTTTTTTTTTTGTGCAAGGACACAAACTTCCTGAGAGAGAAATGGCTGCAGCACAGAGACGAGAGAAGAGAAAGGCAAGCCGAGGGAAGGATGTTTGCCAGCTAGTTCTCTGGAGCCTGAGGAGCCCTGAGAAAGGCCATTGCATTTTTCTCTTTAAGGCCATTTGATGTAAGGACAAATACATAGCCTGGGGGCTGTGCTGAATTTGTGTTTGACACCAGTTCTAGCATTGATTAGCTGTGTGATCTTGGGTGAGCTCTACATGCTTTGATCTTTCCTTTCCTCATTTGTTAGGAGGAAATAGCTCCCCCAACTCCATTTTGGAGCCTGATATACTATATCAATCTTCCTGGGCCTTGTGGTGGGCTGGGAATGGGTGTTAAAGTCTCTCCCGACAGGCAAACCCAGACCCCAGGCAGACGAAAGCTATATGCAGCCTCGTTGGATTTGGATGTGACATCAAAATTTACTTGTTGGAAATGTAAATCCCCGTGCTGCAGTGTTGGGACCTGGCGCCTCGTGGGGGATGTCCAGGCCACCGTCAGCTCAGGGCAGCTCTCTTGGCTGGGATCCCAGCCTCTGGGGTGAAGCCTTCTCCCTACTTCTTCCTACTTCTTGACCAATTGCTGATCTCTCCCACCGGGGCCCTGCGCCTTCCCACCTTGAATTTGACTTTCCTTCCTTATATTTGCTCTTGGTCCAGCACCTTGGACAATCACTGCCTCTGATCCTTTGGGGACTTCTGTCTAATTCTATTCAAGGAGAAGAATCAAATCATCAAGGAGTCGTGTTTCTGTGAAAAAAAAACATAAAATTTTAGAAAGACTGTTTCTTTTTGCAGCCATCACAGTTCAGCAGCTTCTCTTTCTTTAGAATGTGAAGCACAGATCCCGAACCAAGGGAGGGCGAGAGGCAGCCGCTCTGGGGAAGGCAGGCTCCATCCTGGCCTCAGAATATTCACAGTTAAGCCACCCAGAAGCCTGCCAAGCGACTGAGTATTTTTTAATCATTATTTCTCTCTTCTAGGGGGGAAAAAGAGTCATTTGTAGCCTGGCAACAGAGATCTGCATGTTCTTCCTTCGTGCCAAGCCATAAACACAGCCTTCTCTCTGCTCAGCCTAATGATGCTCAAAGGCCAGCAACCAGGAGAGACGGGGGTGGCAGGCCAAGGCTGAAGTCACGGGCCTTGCTAACAGGCCAGCGGTGGGTGTTGCAGAGATTGGCACCATGACCGATGGGCTTCCAGTAGAAACCCAAGGGCTCATGGGAAGAGTCCCATGTTAGAGGCAAGGACTTCCTATGCCACCCAAGGCTCTGTTCCTGGCCCAAGTCAGCAGTGAGGCTATGGAGCCCATGTGGGGTGAGTGTGCTGTGGAGAAAGACTTCAGGGACAGGTGGGTTTGGAGGGAGGCTCCGTGGCCTCACCCAGGCCCACTTCTGCTAGAGCCTTTCCTTCTCCCTCCTGAGCATCCCACGGCTTGCTGCTGAGACCATCTCCCTCCTGACCCCTGGGTATCTCTCCTCTGCTTTGTTCTCCAGTCAAGGGAAACACCCTCTCCTCACTGCACCACAACAGGCTTTGATGGTTCTAAGGAAAATATTTTTGCAGCAAAGGAAGAAGTAGGCCAGAAACATGAGGGGAGTGGATGGATCCTCACCATTTAGCATCACCTAAGAAAGGTTATAGGAAGGACCGGTTGAGAACGTGGCCTTGGAGCTAGACTAGCTGGATGCAAATCCCAATTACCCACTCGGTGGCCATGGCAAGCTATGGATCTCTCTGAGCCTCATTTTTCTCCTCTATGAACTAGAAATAGAAATAATTCCTATAAAATGCTTGTTTCCTATTGCCAGGCCCTGCCCTGAGTACTCTAAGGATGTAATCCACCATCGTCATCATCATTATTACAATCTCTGAAATATTTATCTGTGGGCAAGAAACATGTTCATTCAGCTCTGTCCTTTCAGAGTTGTTATGAGATTGGGCAGATGATGCATTTAGACTCTCTTAAAGTTCCTGCTCCATGGTGGGTCTGTAATCAATGCAACCTAGTGGGACCAGGGAATATCTCAGTGGCAGAGCACATGCCTAGGATGTGCAAGGCCCTGGATTCATCCTTGGTGCCACAAAATAAATAAAATAATAGGAATGTTACCTTTGGATTTTGCCTGTGGACTAAGCTTGCAGAGGGTGCAAGTGTGCCTACCTTGTAAGCTGTTGGGCTCTGTCCCTCACAGAACAGACATACAGTGGGCTCTGCAGAGGAACTAACTCCACATAGTCTAGGAGCTGCTCACCACAAATCACTCACTCATTGCAAAAGGAGGAATAGAAATTCTGTAGTGGAGAGATCAAGCAGGTGCCACTTTGACAGGTGTCGGAACAAACATGACCAACATCAGGACAAGCCGACATCACCAGCCCCTGGATAGGATGAGCTGAGAAGGACACATGGCATGGCAATGGGATTCCTGCCAGCCTGTGCAGCCTGAGTCTGACCTTGGAAAACAGCAGATGACCCCAGTAGAGGGACCTTCTGAGATCACCTGGCCTGTGCACAGAAGTACCCAAGTCAAGGGAAGACCAGACAAAGAAAGGTTGAGGAAGTGACCACATCAGAGTAGACTAAAGGGAGAGGGCACCTGTGCACCATGTGGACCTGGGTTGAGCCTGGGCTGGACCCAGGACTGCAGAAAATGGCCTAACTGACATTGCAGGGTCAGTGAATGAAATCAAAATATGGAATGGGGTAGTATTATTACATTAAGAATTTTACAATTTCTGATGTAGATCACTGAACTGCCATTATCTGAGACAGCCCTGCATCTTAGAAAATATACATTGATACACACACACACACACACACACACACATACATACATATATAAGGATAAATTCAAATATATAAGAGTAAAAGGGCAGCCAAAAGGTTCAGAAAAAAATGTATACTCTATATACATAACTTTTTTCCTGAACCATATGAAATTCAGTATATTTTATATTGTGTCTACATAATTTTTATGAACCATATACACATAATTTTTTTCTGAAATGTGTGTGTGTGTGTGTGTGTGTGTGTGTGTAAGAGAGAGGCTATCCCAGCCAGTTATTAAGGACTCAAGGGTGTTTTCATTCTTCTGATCTTTTTCCGTTTTGCCTCTTTGGGGGCTTTATTTAAATGAAATCATATAGTATATATTTCTCAGCTCACATTATGATTCTGAGACTCATCTCTGTTGCTGTGCAGAAGAGTGATTTGTTCATTTTGACTGCGACGTAGAATTGCATTTTCTTCTGGGTCTGTTCTCCCCCTTGTGTGCATTTCAGTTGCTTCCTCTTTGTAGCTATTTTGAGTGGTGTGGCTCTGGACATTCTTGCACGTGACTTCTGGTGAACATGTGTTTACATTTGTGTGCATGGATTCACAGGAGTGGAGTTGTTGACGCACACATTGCACATTAGTAGATACGGACGATTTTCCAAGTTGGGGGGACCATTTTTCTCTTCCCAGCAGCACAGGAGCATTCCAGTTGCTCCACATCCTCATCAATATTAGGTATCATCAGCCCTTGGAACCCATTCTGTAGGGTGTCGGGCAATACCTTATGGGTTTAGTTTTCATTTTTCTAATGACTGTTGAAGTCAGCCCCTTTATTCACTGGGACATACTGTTTTGTGAGGAGTTCATTCAAGTCTTTTGAGAATTTTCCCATGGGCTCTCATGTCTATTGCTTTGGAGGAGTTCTTTATGTATTCTGAACTGAAGTCCTTTGTCAAACACAATGTTCTCTCTGTGGCTTGTCTTTTTATCCCCTCCATAATATCTTTCAGTATGTAGAAGTTTTAATTTTAAACAAGTCCAAATTATCAAAAATTTCCAGAAACCCATACACTAACTTTTATAAATCAGATCGATCCCAATCCTAGGTCCCCACTGGAAGGGTTCAACCTAGAAGGTCCCAGGTTAAACTAGATGGCTTCTCCCTCCTTGGGATTCCAGGCAAGCTGGCAGTGCTGAGGATGGAGGTTTGGGGAGATGGAATGCGGAGAGGCACATTTCCTTCTGCAAACAGTGCAGAAAGCCCAGATGCAGAAGTCTAGCCTCCTCCTCTCAGGGCAGCAGGAGAAATGTGTGTGTGAAAGCCTCAGGCACAGTACTACTACCCAGAGGCTGTGTTCACTATGGACAGAGACACAGGCATGGGAACAGTATTGCAGGGTTTTTTGGTTTTGGGGTTTTTTGTTTTTGTTTTGTTTTGTTTTGGTTTTGGTCAGCTTTTGCATCACTGTGACCAATAAACCTGACAAGAACATTGTAGAGGAGGAAAAATTTATTTTGCCTCACAGTTTCATAGGTTCAGTCCATGGTCAGTGGACTCCATAGCTCTGGGCCTGCAGTGAGGGCAAACACCACAGTGGAAGGGCATGGAGGAGGAAAGCAGTTCAGAACATGTCAACCCATAAGCAGAGAGGGGAGGGCGAGGTTCTGCCCACCAAGGACAAAATATAAACCCCAAAGGCACACCCCCAGGGACCTACTCCTTTCAGTCGCACCACACCCGCCTACAGTTACTGCCCAGTTAATCCATATCAGTGGATCACACCACTGATATCCTGTTCACTTCACCTCTCAACATTCTTGCATTGTCTCACACATGAAATTTTGGGGGGACACTTCATATCTGAACCATAATATTCCACTCTGGTCCCCCCAAATGCATGCCCATCTCAATGCAAAAGTCATTGAGTCCATTTTCAAGATCTCATAAGTCTTAACATTTCCAACATTACCCAAAAGCCCAAGTCCAGAATCTCAGTTGAGACTCAAGGCCAGTTAGATAAAGCCAACATACAATGGCTCAGAGCAAACATCTCCATTCCACAGGGGAGAAGTAAGAGCAGAGAAAGAAGAGATGGGACCAACGCAAGACCCAAATCCATTCTGGCCAACAAGTCCTGGGGCTCCATGTCCAGCATCTAGAGCACATGGCATGGTGATGTTCTCTCCAAAGGGCTTGCATAGCTCTGTTCCTGTGACCTTGCTGGTTGCAGCCCACATGGCCTCTCTCTTGGTTTGTTTCTGCTTGATTTCTGCAGGTTTCCTTGTCAGATATCCCATGTTACTGGCCTCTTTTAATCTTGGAGGTTTTCATGGACACTTTAGCTTCCCTCTCACATCACCTTCTCGGGGGCTGCCTGTAGGGATTCCAACCCTGCTACACTTTGCCAGGTCTCCCAGGGCTTCCTTTGAAGCCTCCTTGACCCTCTAACTCCAGCATCTTGTATTCCTGAAGAACGAGAATGATGTAGTTGATGACAAGGTCTATTGCCATAGCAAGCATTAGCCAAGCCTCCTGGGACCATGACCGTGACAGCCTCTGAGTGCCTGGGTGGCTGAACATGGTTAAAAAACTTCCTAGGTCCTTAGATCTAGTCTCAAAGGAATCTTTATTTTTACACTCTCGAGTCTGTGATGAATGTCATCTTATTGATTTCTGAGATGCCCTCAAGCCATCTTTCCTATTGTCTCTGTGAAAAGTACTTATCCTCTCTTTAGTGGCTATGATCTCTGTAACAACCACAACTTTCCAGGCCTCAGTTTTACATTCACGTTTCTGGCCAAATTGCAAGTTTTTCAAATCTTTTTGCTCTGCTTTCTGTTCCTCATTATCAAATTAAACTTGGCTAAAAATTGCCAGCAATATCTATGGCACTGCTTGAATGCTGTACTGCTTTGACATTTCTTCCTTCAAATTAATTAGTCCATCATCTTTAAATTTAGCCTCATATAAACTCTCAGGGCCTGGGCAAAAGTGTACAGCTTCTTTGCCAGAACATAACACAAATGGCTTCTGGTCCAATTCTAATAAGGAGTCCTTATTTGAAACCTCATGAGCCCAGTCTTTTTTTTTTTTTTATTAATATTTATTTTTTAGTTTTTTTCTTTAGGTGAACACGATATCTTTATTTTACATTTATGTGGTGCTGAGGATCGAGCCCAGTGCCTCATGCATGGTAGGTGAGCGCTCTACCACTGAGCCACAACCCCAGCCCCATGGGCCCAGTCTTTAATGTCTGCAGTCCTATGGGTTTTGTGAGTGCCTACCAGAATAGCTCATTAAGCTCTGCTTATGACATTTTAAGTTTTCTCCAGCCCGCATCTCCAAACTTTTCCAATCTACCTTCACAAACCAGTTCCCAGTGCTTCTGAACCACATGGTCAGGTTAATCACAGCAATGACCCTACTTCTTGGAGCTAATTTTGGTTTTTGTCATCTTTTGCATTGCTGTGACTAATATCCCTGACGAGAACAATGTAGAGGAAGAAAATTTATTTTGCCTTGTAGTTCAGAGGTTCAGTCCGTGGTCCGTGGACTCCATAACTCTGGGCCCAAGGTGAGGCAGAGTATCATGGCAAAAGAGCATGGTGGAGGAGAGCAGCTCAGAACATGGGAACTAGGAAGCAGAAAGAGAGCTCTGCTTACTTGGTACAAGATGTGAACTCCAGTGACATACTTCCTATAGGAACATCCTTCCTGCCTACAGTTGTCACCAATTAATTCATATTAGTAGGTAACTCCATTGATTAGGTTAAGGCTCTCATAACCTAATCATTTTACCTTTGAACATTCTTGCATTGTCTCACCCGTGAGCTTTTGGGGGAACAACTCATATATCGACTACGACACAGGTCATGTCACAGGATCTGCTGCCAAGGTGGGCACTGAACAGCTCAGGGGTCCAGAGAGTGAGAAGTCACTCTGCTGCTGGGAAGAATAAGAAGAAGTCAGTGAAGGCTTCACAGAGGAGGGGACAATCAGCATGGGTTTTATTGGTTTCATAAGAGCCTGCCAGACAGACAAGGAGAAGAAAAGTGTTCCAGGTTGATAAGAACTCAGGGAGCAGAAGGAGCTAGAACGCTTGGAATATAGAATGGGATATAAGAAAAGGGACTGCCATGGCTCCCAATTTCCCCATCCCTCAAATGGGAAGTTTGAATCAGACAATCTCCCCTCTGCCACGCTGTTCCTTCTGCGTTGGTTAGTGTGAAGGATGTGAAGAGGATGCAGATATAGGCTCTGACTTTGAAGAGGAGAAAGGGAAGGACACCTCAGAGCTCTGAGAGTTGGGGAGGTCAAGTACTGGAAGTTTCCCCAAAGGGGTGGCCCTGGAGTCCAGCCCTAAGGACTCCATTACCCTTCAGCTGATACTTCAGGTGAGTGCAGTCCTGTGTGACACTCTTGGTAACCCTAGATCTCTCACATGCAGAGGAGAGAGTCTGGAGTGATGACCTGGAGGACCTTGTCCCTCAAATGCCCCTGAGCCAATTGGGAGCTTTAGACAGGGCATGATACAGTGTTATTTCACAACAATTTTTCAAATATTGATGTGCTAGGAATTTGGAGGCAATGCACACCTCTGGGGGGTCAGAGGGACGCAGAGTGAGCAAGACAGAGGCTCCCTTACTTTCTGGAACTCCCTTGTCCCAGGCTGTCAGCTCCAACCCAAACTCCCATTCCATGCAGTTGTCAGAGGTTCTGCAGTCGATGCTGCGTGTGCCCTCGTAGGAGGCAGATGGTGAGGGTAAGTGGACATCCAGGCCCACCTGGGACCTCGTGGCTCCAAACCCTGGGGGTTCTCAGAAGTTCCAACTTGTCTTCTTAAACCATAGGCTCTAGCCCCAGAGAGGAGTCCAGTGAATAGGACTTCCTCCATCTTGTTGCAATCCCAGGGATGTCTTAGGGACCTCACAGTTGGCCTCCTGTGCTGTGGTCCAGTGGGCCTGGTCCTCAAACCATCCCTGCACACGTGGCCCAGCTGGAATAGCAAGGCCCTCTCTGGCTGGGCCTCGAAGCAGACCTGCTGGCCTCAGCCTGCCACCTCTCACTTCTCACTCCCGCTCCATCCTTCTCCCATAACGGCTGCCCTGGACAAAGCTCGAGAGAGCTCTGGGAAGCCTGGTCCTGACCAGGTCCTCTGGCTGGGCTGTTTGCCAAATGTCCTGAGCTACATTCCCTCACCCCTGTGTCACCCTGGTGTCAGCAAAACAACCCAGTGTGAGAACTCCCATGGGACTGGTAGAAATGTAGGGGTCACTATGACTTGGATTCATACCCCAGGGACTGACCGTACAATCATGGATAAGAAAGTTAACTGCCCTGAGATTTAGTTTTCCCATTTGCAAAGTGGGGCTGATAATACCCCTCTTAGGTTTATGAAGAGTCTCCAATGAGATGAAGGCTAAAGGCATCTACTTTGGCATCTAAAGGCAACTTAGCCTGTCTCTGTGTGTCAGGCCCAGAGTCAGGAGCACAGTAGGTACTTAATTGATACTTGGGTGGCCCAAGCCTCTAGTCTGAGCAGCCTCCACTGGGAAGCAATCAGGCAAGGGAAACCACCACAAATGCCTTGAAAGTCTAACCCTTAGCCAGCATTTCACAAGTAGGTTACAGTTTGGCTCAAGTTCAGAATGGCTAGCCCAAGCAGGTTGCAGGGCTTTCAGGCTGGGCCACTGGGGTGGATCATGTGTGTGCCAGGTGGGGTCTGGCAGGGCAGAAGATAGGTGAGCAAGACTGCAGCCCACAGAACACACAGTACCAGTCAGGGATTTCTGACCAGTGCTGGGGCCCAGGCTTCAAAGGTTGGGACATTTACTGTGCTCTGCACTTCCTGTGGCTATTTTTATCTAATCCTCAACGAACCTATTGTACAGATTAGGATGCCAAGGATCAACCAAAGTCAGAAACTCATCTGGTAGTACCTTAGGTGGCAGAGAAGTATCCAGAACTCAAGCTGGCCATTTCTTCTTCTACTCAATGCTGACCCAGACCACCAAGTATTTTCTTAACACCTTAATAAAAACTGGGCTCTGAGGCCAAACCTAGAACAATCAGGGTCTAGGAAACAATGTGTGTCCCTCCCTATAACACCTCCCTCCCTTTGTATGGAGAGGAACCACACCCACACCTTTTATTATTTTGCAGAAGTATATCATTAAAGTGCCCAGTTGCATGCGGTAGGCAATCAAGGTCTCTGCTCCCCCAAGGCACACAGGTTGGTAGGGTAGCAGGAGCAAGAGAACCATCAGGGGGTCTGACTGGTGAAAAGGGAATCAGAGAAGGGCACCGGAGAGGAGGCAGTGTCCAGGGAGGGAGGGCTGAGATCGGAACCAGCCAGCTCTGGGTTCCAATGGGCACATCCTTCTCAGCATGTTGAAATTCCCATGGCCCAGGCTTTACGCACCAAGCTGGGCACCAGCCTGGGCTGCTCACCAAACCTATCCTCTAATGCACACGTGGTCTCATCGGGAATCAGCCCAGGGGCCCCGGGACACCCAGGCCGCACAGCTTTCCTGGTCCCATTTGCCCGCCAGCAATCGCCGCCACCAGCAGTGACTCTGGAACTGGAAATCCCAGGTGGTTCCGGGATCCGCAGCGTGGAGACAAAACGTTCTCAGGACCGTTCCCTAGCAACCCAAGCTGCTCACAGCCCGCAGGTCCGCAGATGACGCCCTTCCATCCATTTGCACCGAGGCGTCCCGTTTTAGGTGCTCCGGGACCCTTCCTAATGTCCCTTCAATGATCCACGAAGCCATTTGCTTAGAAAATCTCCTTCCCTCCCTCCTCCCGCCCCCGCCCTTACGCCGGCGTTTAGTGCAGTGAACCCTCTGCGGCAGGCGCAGCGAGCGGAACCCTGGGTGGCTTGTCGAACAAAGCCCTCGTTCCACGGTGGCGGCGGCGGTGTGGGGTGACTTCCCTTGCGGTGATGCTGCCCGCCGTGGGCTGTGCCGGGAGGGGGCGGGATGGATGGGATCCAGAGGACAAGAAGCAAAACAAGCCCAGCGCCAGGCAGAGGGGGAGGCGGGGAGGAGGGGAGGCGAGGGGAAGGAGGGAGAGGAGGAGGAGGGAGGGGAGGAGGGGGAGGAGGAGGAGGAGAGGCCACTTCATTTATTTATTATGATGCCAGTTGTAGTGTCGGTCTCATGTGTGGGGAGCAGACTGTATTTTATGTTTTAATCCTCCAAGCTGTGTGTGTGGGCTGGGGATAATTACATTGAAAAATGTGTCTAATATGCGGAAGGTTCTTTTTGTGGGGAACGGGAATGCTCCAGTGGAATATCTTCCTCATGGCAACCGATGCCTTTTCCATAAGCCGCTCAGAAGGTGCCAGTAATTGGGAGTGCTGCGGAAGCCTGCCCGCCCCCCCAGTTGGGCCAAGGCCTTCTCTCTTGTAGGGAGGCCTCGGGATCCAAGGAACAGGGCCTGCACCTTCCCCTCACCCCCACCTGCCCTCCAGCCTGGTGGGTGACAGGCAGGATACAAATGGGAGGCCTGATTGCTTTCTTGGCCACAGCCTAGGGGCCGGAGCTAGAGGATTTGGGGGGGGGGGATGACAAGCAGGCTGCTGAGAGACAGAGTGTTGCTGTGCGTGCTGTCTGTGAGCAGCATGCACACACACACATGCATGTGCATAATGGAGGGGCACAGGCATCCAGCCCCACCCTCACACACGCCCCCAGCCACACAGAGACACATGCACACACACGCTCGCACATCCACACATCCTGCACGCACACGGGCACATTCACACCCATTCATACACAAGTGCACATGTGCACACGCTTTCAGGCACAATGCACACGTGCACAACACATTTGCATGTTCACACTCACGTTTACTTCTAGAGACAGACACACACTCACGCACTTTCACATGTGTGTTCGTTTACTCTTTGTGCGTGAACACTCCTTTCCATTTTCTCTCACACGCACCTTTGTGCTTACATAGGCACACACACTAGGGCTCGTGTGATCTGACAATTGCAAAGTGGTATCAGAAATATTGCCAGTGACATTTTTACTTGGAATTAAAAATAATTGACATCTGCCTTCCTTAAAAGGCCACCAAAAAAAAAAAAAATCCACAGCCCCGCTCTCCTCAGTGTTTGTTTTTCGGGACACATGCCTTAGTGCCTGCACTGCTCACTTAATTCAAGCCACATGGCAAGTGTGCAAACTTTCCTTTGGCTCGTGGGGACTGCTGATTTGATGCCTGTTTACTCAGAAACTGCAGATCCAGTGGAAAAATACCCCAGCCTACTGTGATGCCAATTAGTCTCTTCCCGCGGTGGGCTGGGATCCCCACAGGAGATCCACAGGGCGGACAGCGCAGTCCTCGCAAAGCCCGGCGGTGATGAATAGGGCCTCTGGCTCCCTTGGGACCTGGCCAGTTATTTTGTAGGAAATTGAATTTCTTGGTGAGTTAGAAGATGTGCTAATGAGTGCTAATGTGGGGCTGGGAGGGCTGAGGGTGGGCTCTGGCCTGGGCATCTTCCGGGTCAGCTTCCACGGTACCTCTGTGATCCCTGGATGATCCTTTCCTCCTGCTCCTTCTTCTGGGTCCAGCACAATTCTACCCCACAACATGCTATTATCCACCCCCGCCCCCAGCACTGCCCTGGCTCCTTCCTAGGCCCTCCTGTCTCTCTCCTGCATCTGTGTTGACCAACGACCCTCCCTCCGTGTGACACACCCAAACTCTCCATGGGAAGAAGCCTCTGGGACAATGTGCAGCCTACAGAATTCGGCCAGAATTCCTCAGCCTGGGCTTGCAGGCCGTTCTCTGAGGTCAGCCCACCTGTCTGGCTTCAACTCTTCTTAGTTCTCCTCTCTGTACTTTGTTGGCCAGAGTAGCACTGGCTAATGTTCCCTGAGCTCATCTGGTCCTGCCTCTGGGCCAGCCTGCTGGTCTATTATAGAAGGTCCCCTACCCTCCGTCATCGCCTCCTGCAGGGAAAGGAGTGGTCAAACTGGAGGGCAGCTCTGCAAGGCCCAGGGTTCCTTGGCTTCCTGCAGCTGCCCTGAGTTGTCTCCAGCTGTGTTCCCCTTTGTCCATGCTGCGTCAGCCACCCTGTCCCTCTTCAGATGAGGCGGAGATGCCCCAAGGCAAGGCCTATGCAATGCCTTCTATGGCTGCCTGGAAAGTTCTCCACGCAGACACCTACCGACCCGATGGGTCATTTCTGAAACATCTCCTCTGTGAGTTTGTACTGGGCCACCCCCAAGTCCCTGGCTCTCTCTGTAGTCCTTAATGCCATGTGACCCCTATACATGTGCCTGAAAAGTGTGCTTTAGAAAGACACATACTAAGGCTGTTTGGTCACTGCTGTTTCTCCTGCACCCAACACAAGGCCACACAGTGGGGACACTGCTCCACAGTTGTTGAAAAATATTTGAGAATATCAATACCTAGCCTCCAGCTCTCACCTGACCCTCTCAGCCTGTCCCCAGGATGACCTATTGTGGATCCATCTCGGGCTGGCACAAAGAGCTAAACTTTTCTATTATTATTGTTTTCAATTGATACTTCCTAGTTGTACATGTGTATGGGGTGTAATGTGACGTTTCCATGTTTGTATACATTAGGGAATGATCAAATCGGGGTAATAGGGTCTCTATCACCTCATCCACTCACCATTCCTCTGTGGTTAGAGCCTTCAGAAACCTCTCTTCTAGCTATTTTGAAATATAAAACACATTACTGTTAACTCTGTTCACCCTACTGGACAATAAAACACTAGTGCTTCTTTCTCCCATCTATGAACTTCACTGTCTTCAAAGTCTAAGCATGTGTCGAGTTCTTGGTACGTGTTGTCTCAGAAGACACAGCCAGAGTTTAAAAATTGAGCATACATTGAGCATTTGTCATACATTTTAAAGTACTTCACAGGCACTCTCTGACCTGTTATTCACTAAAACACAAGGAATTAGGCAGTACTGTTATCCCCCATTGCCAGATGAGCACACTGAGACTCAGAGAGGTGAAGTGACTCATCTGGGTCACACAGGGGGTGGGGTAGTGATCAATTCCTAACAGGAGGAGAAGGATCAGGACCCTTCATGGGCCTGGGCTCCAGCAGCAAGGTAGCAAACGGGACCCTACCCTACTCACCTGCAGGGAGAGGGTGCAGGATCCCCAAGGATATAAGCTAGGGGAAAAGTGCACTCTTTCTAGGCCTGTTCCTGGAGCCCAGGGGCACAGGACGGTTTCGGCTCCCCAGCAGCCTCCAGAGCTCAGCCTGGATCTGGGGACGTTTCCACTCCGTGTCCTCCCAGACACTGTGGAGCAAACAAAGCCGAGGTGCTGCTACAGACACGGGGCGGCGGCTGGAAACAGGGCCGTCTGTACCTTTCAATGCTGTCGTCTCATTAATCTTGTACCTCTGCAGTCCTTCTGAAGAGCGCACTCACAGCGGCTCATTCATTACGCCTCTAATAACAGCGGCAGGCCCGAAAGCACCAGGCTGCGGAGGAGCTGGCCTCTGCAGCTGCAGAAAGCCAATACCTTTTAAAATACATTTACACAGCAATAAATAAAAGCGGTCTCAGTTTACCTCTTTATTAAACTCTATTTGTGCGTCGGAGTTAAGGGCCGCATTTGTGTCTTGCTATTCAAATTTATTCGTGCGCCTCTCCTAGGCTGGCCGCATTTATTCCATCAGGCAGTCACGGTGGCGGGAGTGTAAGGGGGCCTTTCATCACCAAACTGCCCTCATGAAGGGCTGCTCCAGGCTCCTGGGCTCAATTTGGCCACCATGAAGACCACCCCCATTATCCAGAGGGGAAAACGAAGGCAGAGAACCATCAAGACGTCATTAGTCTCACCCAGCAACCAGCAGATGGATGACCAGAGGCTGTAGGATCAATGCTCCCCAAACTCTGGTGCACAGAGATGGCCCCCTAAAGGTGTTGCCTCGTCTTACATGTAGTTCCGGTTCCCCATCCACACACTGGAGAGTCACAGGCCAGCCAGCCCAGGAAGTGCCCTGAGACAGCACGGAATCCCTTCAAACTGATTTTGACCTTGGACATTCACTCTCTCAGTACCCGATCTGTTTGGAGGAACCAGCATCCTGTGAATCAGTTTGCGGGCAGCTCAGGATGAGCAATCTGGAAGGGTTTTTTTTTTTTTTTTTTTTTCTATTTGAGGAGCTTATGATTCCACCAAGGACAATTTCTTGCCTCCCCAGGCGGTTCAGAGTTACATAAGATGCCTCCTGCCTGACCCTCAGGGGTCTCTCTTATTTGAGAACCCCAGAATCTCTGGGAAGAGACTCGAGGGGATGTGCAAGCAGCCGGGTTGGCAATACACCTGATCCTGAAGCTCGGGGGATGCCTCTGCCCTTCAGATCTGAGTGCAGATGTGGTGGGAAGAGGCCTCAGGGCCCAGGACACAGTCCTTTACTCAGGCTGGAGCAGGGTGCAGCAGAGTGCTGGCTGGTGGTGAGCAGAAGACCCAGGTTGGTGGGCTGGGACTCCCTGGGCAGGGGCGGAGGGTTTTGCAGCAGCAGAGTGGGCAGAGTGCCAGGAGGTTCACCTGAGGGTTCCAGAGTATATGGTCCTGGCGACCTGTGGAGATGAGGAGTGTCTTACCTCCCAGCAAGATCTAGCCACAAGGGAACTGCTCCCCAACTCACCTGGGGAGTTCTTACTCACCCGTGGTCACCACAGTGGCTTCTCTACATGGAGAATGAGGATGGAAGGAAATACCTCCAATGGAACAGCCGAGTGCCAAGGCAGCAGAATGATCCTCCCCGTTTCATGAATAGAAAAAGTAGACACAGAGAGGTGGTGTGCCTTGCCAGAGGCCACACAGCTACCCAGGATTCCAACTTTGGAATCCCTTCTGATTCATCACCTCTGCACTGGCTGTCCCTCCAGAAGAGGTGTCAGGAATTATCTGAGCACTAATGGCCTCCAGGAGCTTCTGAGGGATTCCTGCCTTAGGGAGTGAGGGTGCTCTGTGTGGGCAGACTGTGGAGGGGCCCCCAGGGTCCTACAACCAGTTCATACTTCCAAATGATGCTGAATATTGTGTTCCTTTCCCCCCAAGATTTTCTACTACACCCTGCCCTTATCCTTCCATTCTCCCACATCATATTCCCAAGAGGGATCTGCCCTGGGTATAGTGGAATGGAAAGTGGCAAGAGACCAGTAGTTGAGGATTCTAGCTCAGGATTTGTGGATTCTCTGGCTGCAAGATCTTGGGCAGGTCACTTCACCTCTCCAAGCCTGTTGAAGTCAAAGCATGAATCTAGGTCTCCTGTCTTACTCCAAGCCTGGAGCTGTGACTTCTTTGGAAGGAAGAGCTTTAGTGTTGGTCTCAGGCTGGCCTAGAGTCCTGGCTTGCTGATGGACAAGCAGTGTCTTTTCAGGGAAACTGCTTCACCTCTGTGGCTTTCCACACTGGAATAAGGCTGGAGAAATGCACACTTCACCCACAACACAGGGTCATTGTAAGGACTGAACACATAAGAAGCACCCAGCGCCCTCAAAGAGCAAGTGCACAAATAAATGCAGTGATCCAGCTCCCTTCTTTCCTTTTAGCTTCTGGGTATCTGGGCAGTGTGTTGGTCTGCTTTCTATCACTGTAACAAAATACCTGACATAATTAACTCATAAAGAGAAAAGGTTTGATTTGGCTCACAGTTTTAGAGGTTTCAGTTCATGATTGATTGGCCCTGTTGCTTTAGGCAGCACATCGTGGCAAACTGTTCACCCAAAGGCAAGGAAGCCAAAAAGAGGAAAGAGAGGACTGAGGCCCCGTAGTACCCTGAAGATGCATCCCCAATGACCTAATGTCTGTCTCCCACTAGATTCGTCTCTCAAGGATTCCCCATCACTCTGGGGACCAATCACTTATCACCTGGGCCTTTGGTGAGGGAGTCAGTTCTTTTTAAGTTCAGAGTCAAAGGAGCACAACCTGTCCACTGGCTGGTAGAACTGATGTGCCCAGGTCATGCCAATGGAGTGGCCCAGAGTGCTGGTCACCAGCTGTGTGGCAAGGGGCTGGGCTGTCCTGGACACTCTTCTCTCCCCACCACAGGAGCAGTAGATGGAGCCCAGTCCTCACCAAATGGCTCAACATTTATTCTCAATCTGCTTTTCCCTGTGGGTGGAGATCCAAGTACTGGATCTCCAGTTGTCCCTGCAGTTACAAGTGGCCATGGAATCAAGTTTTGGACAGTAAAACATATATATATAATTATTATTATTTTTAATGCCTTGATCTCTAGGATGGGTTTCTGGAAGGACTGGGAGTGAAGGCCATGCTGTCTGACTCAGTTGTGTGTATTGTGTGTGTGGGGTTGTGTGTGTGTATGTAGGTCAAAAACGATCAAATTGTGCCCTTGAAATAGCCTGATTTGTCAGATGTCAGTTACACCTCAAAGCTGTTTTTAAACTCTGGTGGGCGTGGTGGGAAAGATAGTCTTTCCTGACGAAACCAAAGATCTCTCCAGTCTTCATGAAACATGTCTTCCTTTTTTCTTCTCCTGCCTCAAATGCAGGTGAATGTCTGAAGCCCACATGGGCATCTAATAACAGAAATAGCAAATGAGTTAGAAAGACCAAGAGAGTCCTTGAGATGTGAATCCGAAACCCATCTAGAAGTCACCTTCTTGTTAGAGGAGGAAAATAAAAACCTGTTTGTTTACATCTCTGTGAGTGTCCCGGTTCCTTGCAGCCCAAAGCCTTCCTACCTGGACTGGGCATGTCCTCACTATGTGCTGAATAAACACAGGAAGGGTTGGGAAAAGCCATGAGTGGGAGGAAGGATGGGTCTCTATGGGCTGGAGTGACCAGGGTCTGGAATTAGAAATGATCTTGGAAAGGGGGGCAGGCTTTTGCTAGGAAGAGAAGGCACAGTTGGTGGGTCCCAGCAGGGAGAACCACAGGAGCCAAGGGCAGAGAGATAGGAATGAGCAAGGCATAGAAGTTCTGCCAGATCTACCCACCCTCCAGAGCAGAGGCAGGCTCCACACCCTCCCCCCATCTTGGCTAATAAGCCATCCCATATTTTCCTTTCCTCCCCATGTTATTTTTTTTACTAGTGGCAGAAAATTACAGCTGACAAGTGGCAATTGATCTCTTCACATTATTTTGAAGCAATTATATTGAAATGGGAAACAATGCTTCTAGGACAGAGCCCGATAACAGACTCGAACACAAAGCTCCCTCCAAGATAGATAGGGAAGGCCAATTTGCACTGCATAGAAACTGACCAAATTTCCTTCCCCTGAAATTACAGTTAATTATTGCCTGGCAATCTTTAAAGATAACTTCTGCTTCAACCCAAGGGACAGAGAACAGCCCCGAGTCCACAGTTGCCATCAAGAGGGGCTGGGAGCCTTGGGAGCCAATAGACAGCCCTCAAACCTCTATATACCAACCGGGGCTCTGTGGACCTAGCGTGGACACACAAAACCAGCTTCTGCATGAAGTAAGATAATTTCCCAAACTTAGGACCCTTAAAAAAGAAAAAAAAAACCCAGCTTTCCATAGGCCCCTAATAATGACTTAAATGATTGTATGAAATGTTAATAAAATGTTAATTAAACCTATACAAAGTCAGGAATAAACCTCTGCTTATGGCTTATTCATGATGGAAAACTAAAACATCATTGCAGATTTCAAAGCACGTGCATCAGTGATGTCCATTTAATAAAAAGGTGTCCTGCTGCCTTTTCTACAGCTGAATTTGCACCTGTGACCTGCATGTGATGACACTGGTGTAGCCAAAGTGAATTTTCCTTGCCCTATTCCCCTGGTGGTGGGATGCGACCATCTCCTCCACTTCTCTCTATTGGAGCCTTGCAGTGTCCAGTCACAGGGCATGCCACGGTGCCACTGGGGGGGTGAGGAAGGCTTGGATGGCTTTGCCCTTATTCATTAACCCACAGCAGTCAATATGGTGGCAGTGTGACTGCCAACCCAACAGGACATGTGATAGTGCAAAGGGCACTTTGGAGTAAGGCGTCATTTAAAGTCATGGTTCTCAACCTTGGTTGCATGCTAGAATCTCTTAGGGAGATGATAAGATGCTGTGCTCAGGCCACACCTCAGACTGGTTCATTCAGAACCTTTATAATGCTCCTGGGTAATCCAATGTGGTCAAGTCAAGAACCAATGATCTAACCAGCTTCTCAAACTTTAGCTTGCATGAGAAGCATGTGGAGGACTTTGAAAACCCACAGGGCCAGCCCCATCCCCAGAGTTCCTGTTCTGTGGGATCTCGGGTGGGTAGACTGAGCAGCCAGCGTTTCTCACAGGTTCCCAGGTGCTGCTGAGCTGCTGGTCAGGGGACTGTGTTTTGAGAATCAACCATTTCAATAACCTGAATAAGCTTCTATTCACTTGTTGCAGATTACCATAGAATTAAAAGGTTTACATGAGAATCTACGAATCTCAGAGAATGCTTCTGAGAACCTCAAACTTCAGTTTGAGAAATTCCCATGGAATAGACCCATGTTTGGATTTGGAGTCCAAACAAGCAGGACTTGGATCCCACCTCTACTCACGTACCACCTATGTGGTCTCTGGTAAGTCATTCACCTCTCCATACCCATCTGTGACTTGGTGGGATCATGGAGTCCATCTCAGAGAGCTCGCTGCACACAGTCAGGCTTGGTTAGGTGGTGAGAAGGTGTGGGTTTCAGTCCCAGCTCCCTGTTTGCAGGCTGTGCCTCTCAGCCAAGATGCTTATCAGTACTATAAAGATGAGCCAAAGGCTGAGAACGTCTGGTGACTTGTTCCGAGGCTCAAATACATGCAACCTCGCTTTCTAAACTGTAAAGCACCAGATGGCTTATTTTGTAAGTTGAAAGGTATTCTGAAGGTAGTAGAGACCCTTGTAGAAAAGTTTACAAAGGACCCAGCCTCCCTAATCGCATTCTTCTTTCCACATTTGGGGTGGGTCTTCCTAAAGGTAAACCCCACTCACCATTTGTCAAGAAACCCCTGAATCTGCAAAACTAAAAAAATGACCCAAAGCTCCAAAAACATCTGCTAGTGGATGGACCAAAGATCTCTCCAGTCTCCAGCATTTGCCCCAAGGGAAACAGCTGGAATGAGCCTCTCTTCTTTATCTGGCTCTCAGAAGATGCACAACTTTTAGTGGACGTTCCAGATGTCAGGGAGAAAGAAGATTTCTTTAAAATGAGAAAAAATAGAAGTTCAGCAAAGGAAGAGAAAGGAGACCTCTTGAACTTCAGAGGACAGGCTACTAGCCATCCCTTCTCAGTGACCCCACTCGGCCACATCCCTCAGCCAGCATGGGAACAACAGCAATTTTGATGCTGCTGTCCCCAAACCAGAAGCTCCTCGAAGGTGGCTCTGGTTCTTGGCACACTTGCCGCCTAGCCTGCATCTTGTGCCTGACACACAGCTGATGCTGCAGACCGCAGAATGAATGCTTAAATGACTGAAAGATAAAGGGTGCTGCAGACAAGCCGGCAGAGCACAGCGAACTCGCAGCTCAGATACATGCTGACGTTTCAACATCGGCGAGAGAGAGGAGGGGAAGGTATTTTACGAGGAAACCAAGAGGGAGCTAGGAAAATCCTGTAATTGAGTAACATGACAGCAGATGAATTTCAGTTTAAGGGAACAATTTAAAGTGTTCGCATGAGCTGATGAGTTTTGAATTAGTCGTAACCTTTGAGGGAGAAGGGAAAATTAAAATGAGAAAGAGAAAGAGAGATAGAAAAGATCTTGATGTTGCTTTAGACGAGTCTGAAGAAGGCAGAATGCAGTGGCCAGTGTTGCAATTAAGATGTTCAGCGGTGGCGCACACCTGTAATCCCAGCTGCTCTGGAGGCTGAGGCAGGAGGATCGAAAGTTCAAGGCCAGCTTCGGCAGCTGAGCAAGCCCCTAAGCAGCTTAGCAGGACTCTGTCTCCATATAAAAAATAAAAAAAAGTTGGGTAAACAATAACAACAACAAAATAGTTCAGTCTAAATGAGCAGGCAAGAAAGGAGAAGGGGATTATTTTAATATCTACAAGAGAAGTCTACCAAGAGGGAGGCTGGGATCATCCTCTTCCAGAAAGGAAGAAGGTCAAGCCCCAGGTTGTGAACAGCAATGCATTCAAAGACCCTTTTATGGAAAACTGAAAAACAGCAGCTGGGAACACAGGAAGGGAAGTACAAACCAGGAAATCCCATTTTCCTTATTTCATTTGTCAGAAGACAACAGTCACTCAGAATGCAGAATCCCCAAACCAAAGCCAGAAAGAAGGAAATCTCTTTGTCTGGGTGGTGTGTAATTAACCCTTGGAGCTACACAGCAATTTCATTTTACTGTGACTTCTCACTTAAGAAGATTCAAAAGTGAAAATTAAAGATGGGGTGTTCATGAGTGGTTATTCTCCCCAGGACGTAACTAGCAGGGGCCATCAATTCTCAAATCTGAAGGAGCCCACTGGGGCCAAGCAGAACATCTCAGCTCCTTGGAATGTCCAGCACATAGAATTAGATGCTTTTAAGGGAACAAGTCTGCTTTCTGAAGCTGTTGCCTTTGGTTATAGAGGGAAAGATGATATGAAAAATCAACTGTGAACTTATTCCTGCTTGTTCTCCAAGGCAAATAAAAGTTTCCTTTTTCTGGTTTATCCTGATCATGACCTTGACTCTCACAAAACATGCACACTTTATTAAGATATTCTCTCTCTCTTTTTCTTTCTCAGTTTGGGAAGCATTTCTTAAAATTGTTGGAAAAGCCATTTGAAGAAAAAAAAAAAGAAAGAAAGAAATCCTTAGCTCACAGGTGATCAATTACCCTGGGCAAAAACCCATTTGAAAGTCATCTCAAAAAAGCAGAGGAGCTGGCTTGAATGCTTAAACAGACATGACAGGCCAACTTGCAGGTGAAAGATCTGCTTTGGCTCCTAATATAAATAGCTGCGCTAGCACCACAGGCTGAGGATAACACACTCTCCACCTTGAATATGCTAAATGTCCTCATTATTCACCACACATGCAGACTGGCCAGGCCCTCTGTTTAAATGAGAGATGGGGCACAAGGCAGTTGACTAGAGTCAGTGACAAGCATGCTTCAGTTTAAACAGACTAGCTCACAGAACGTCCAATTCCCAAATAGGAGAAAGCAGGGACTGTATTGGAGTCCCATTTGATCACAGTGGTCATTGAGACCTCTTTTTCCCTGAGTGTGATACCACAGCGGGTTGTGACCTCAGGTTGCCTGCAGCCTTCATCAGACAGTGGCCTCTACTGGTAAGATTTAACATTGCAGCCCAGCTTGAGTAGACCTGGTCATTAAAGTAGACATGTTAAGGCAGGGTTTTATAGGGCATCAAAATGTTTCTGTGGAAATTCTTGGTTGAATATGAAGAGAAATGGAAAGACACCAATGGCCATGCTAAAACAACCCTCAAAAGAGAGGTATGCCAAGGACTGTGGAGTTCCAAAAGGGTGGCAACACATAAACAGGAGTCTGTAACACAACTATTCATGCCAGAGAGAGCAGATGTTGGCACAAACCCTTATTTAAAAAAAAAAAATTCTTTGCATCAGTATTTTGAGATATGCAACCTAACTTTGACACAGAAGCCAGTGAGAAAATGATTTATTTTGTTATCCTCTCATGACCAACTTAATATTTTTCTGTTGCATATGGCTGTCACACTAGGGGGTACCTTTGATTGTTAAGGTACAAAGAACAAGTCAAGAAAACAAAGGCTCACCTGTCAAGATGGTTCAAAACTGCAAGCCAGAAGGATGAGGTGTGGTGCACAGAAATGACGTATTAAGCAGGGAAGGTCTGGGAAAGCCATCACACCCATGTTTCTCACTGCTCGGGAGCAACTGAGGGTCATAGGACGGTGACACTTCTTCAAGGGCCTTTGAGCAGGATACCAACCTAGTCATGGATAGATGCAAGGCTACCAGTCCAGATCCTTAAAACTTGATAGGCTGACTCCTGGCTTTTCCAGTGACCTTTCCATTTAAAAAGCTCTCCTCTAATCCCTTCAAGAGATGATTTCATGTTGGAATATTCCCTCAATCCTGCACCAAAGTCTATTTCCCAAACTATCTGTTCCCCCAAGAATTGGCAGGGACTTTGATTCAGGAATTGGGGTTATGGTAACCTTATGCCCTTCTAGTGGCACTAACCCAGATAACTGAGTCAGTGTGTCAAGGTGGAAGGTTGAGCACATGAGAGCGGGAAGCCCCCCAGCCCACTCTGAGCCCTCTTCCAGCAGGAGTCCCCGTCCTGCTGCCCCACCCCCAGCCCCTCTTGTTAGAGAGAACTTCAGTGCCCTTCAGGAGACAATTAGAGTCATCTTAAGGAAAGCTGAATGCAAGGGAATGAGCCTCCATGGACTCAAGAGCTTCTTCCCTCCCAACATGCCTTATGTTCCTCATAATGGATCCTTTCTTTAAACATTACACCCCTCAATTAGCTCATAATTGCATTGTGCAATGCAAATCCAGGTTCCCTGGCACTGGACAAATCACAAGCTGTTGAAGAAGCTGGCGCAATTACCAAAACAATCCCAGGAACCCTGGGGGAAATGAGCATCCTCTGTCTGTCCTTCCACCCTGCCTTCCCAGTGCAGCCTGGGGTCACCCCCACCCCACCTGGCTTCGCTCAATAGTTTCTGCATTTGGAGCGTGTACCGTGTGCCAAGCAAGGTGCTCACGTACATCACACTTTACCATTTTAATTCCTCACCAGTGCATGAGGCAGATCTACATTTCTATAAAGACCTGTTTCTTCTGGAGGTTGTGGGTCTCACAGTGGAGGGTTTGGTGAGGTTCACTTTTGTGGTATAAATGGAAAAGAGGGTTTGTTTTAGCCAGTGACAAATGTCATGCCAAAGGATGGCTTAGAGCTGTGAAAAAGAACAGAGAGGGCACTTCAGAAGCCCTCAATGTGTTAATGACCAGGCAAATTACATATATAGAAACTACTTCTTTAAACCTCTAAGGTAGGGTTAAGAAATATATTCATAAGCATTACGATTGCACTTACCTCACATATTCAAATTCACGTATGCCGATTCGCCACTGTCTATCCTTTCATATGGTCCTTTGACATCACTTGGTTAATGCGTGTGCATACACGTGTGCATGCGGTCATATCTGTTTGTTCATAACGGTCATTTTGAACCCAGTAGTTCTTACCTTCCTTCTACCACCATTTATATATTTTCCATAAAACAAATTCTTCTCTAAAAGTTCATCCAGCTTTGAGGAGGTGTTTATCTTCAGACTCTGTGCATGTTTGAAATAAACTGAGGCGTCTTCTTTATCCTACTTCTTTCAGGAAATCACGTTGAGCTAAAGCTTTTAATTATTCACTCAATTCCTCATTCATCTATTCTCTCTTCAAAGGTTTATTTAGGCCCTATTATGTGCCCCCATTTTGAGCAAGGAGATAGTGTTGCTAAAGATAAATAGGGTGTGATCCCTATCCCTGCTTTCTAAGTAATTTGTGGTCTGCCAGAGGAGACAGAGGGCCCCTGTAGCTCAAACTGACTACTTGCACTTGGGGTTTAATAAAGGGAGCAGAGGACAAGGGCTTTGAAGCAGACAGGCTTGATTTCAAATCCCCACAGCACCACTCACTAATTTTATGGTTATTATGGAGCTCAGTTTCCTCATCTGCAAAATAGGAGTAAGTAATAGTACAAACTTATAGTGTTAGGAGCACTCTTGACAGAGCATTTTAGAATGAATTTATATTTTTCAAATATCAAGCATATATCAGTTTGAATTTTGACTTTTAAAAAATTAAGTTTATGTAGAACAGATCCTTGAAGGACACTCAGAGATTTATTCATCCTGCTCTCTGCCCAAGGACGATTCACTGATCTCATCTGACTCTTACTTTCTTCATTGGACAAAAGAAGAATAGAGAGCCCTTAAGATAGCTTTGATATTGAAAAGTCAAATATTTTTGAAGGTAACAAATTATAAACCTCCCTGGTAGTCTTCCCATTGGAAGGAAATAGGATTTGGTTCAGGCCCAATGGGGTGGATGGAGAATGGGTGGGTGTTACCCAGTAGTTTGTGAGTGATGTGACCAAGAGACAGTGGGGAGACAAGGTTAGGCAACGGGAAAGGTCGAAAGATCCCATATCCAACTTGGAAGGTGAGACAGACTTCAAATAAAAGAGTTGGTGGCAAAAGAGATTGAGAGATTATTCAGAACACTTGGAATGGAACCACTATTTGACCCAGTTGTTCTACTTCTCTGCATATATACAAAGGACTTAAGATCAATAGTGATGCAGCCACATCAATGTTTATGGCAGCTCAATTCACAATAGCCAAGCTATAGCACCAACCTAGGTGCCCTTCAACAGGTGAATGGATAAAGAAAATGTGGTTCATATACACAATGGAATATTATTTAGCCATAAGAAAAATGAAATTATGGTATTTGCTTGTAAATGGATGGAACTGGAGAGTATCACGCTAATTGAAATAAGGCAATCCCCCCCCAAAAAACCAAAGGCAGAATGTTCTTTCTGATACATGGATGCTGACTCACAATAGGCAGGGATTGGGTAGGGAGGAGAGGAGGTTCATCTGATCAAACAGGGAGGCGTGGGGGAAGGGAAGGGGTATGGGAATGGGAAAGACAGTAGAATGAATCAGACATAACTTTCCTTTGTTCATATATGAATATACAACCAGTGAAACTCCACATCATGTTCAACTATAAGAAAGGAATCCTCATTAGACTCAGTTATACTCTGTGTATATGTAATATGTCAAAATACACTCTACTGTCACACATATCTTTAAAAAACCAAGTAAAAAAATAAAAGCACCCAAAGAGGGAGAGAGAGAGAGAGAGATTAATGTGGGTTTCAGGTAGACGAGGCCATCTCTCCACATGGCAATTCCTTCATTCATTCCACTCATGAAATAAATATTTCTTTAGTGCCGACTGACTACTCTCCAGGCTGTGCTGGGTGTTGGCATACAACATGACTAAATAGGCCTGGTGCCTGTCCTCATAAGGTTTACAGTCTAATGGGAGAATCAGGGATGGGAATTAACCAGTGAGGCTGGGGGAAGAGCTGCCATGAGTGACGGGCACTGTGAGATGCCCTTCTGAATAAATGCTGCTGTTCCCTGCTCAGAGTGGGGGAGGGGAGACATTCCTTAAAAGGGCTGATCAAGACACAGAAGCAATCGCATTATGTCTTCATTTAAACATGGGTTTAGATGCAAATGTATGGGGAGTATCAAAAGATTTCCTGCTCCAAGGTTCTAGAAACTGCTGCTGTAATACCTGTGTCTTGTGGATGGACTCAGATTCGAGTCCAGATTCCTGCTTTTCCTAAATCAGCTCTTCCAGGACTTTAAAAGCCAGGAATTGTTCTTTCCAGCAGAAGCTGGACATGAGCCCTGGTTCGTCTTACATGGACTCTCTTCCTCATGTCCCCGCACCCTGCCCATGACCTTCCTGAGGACCCCTGCTTCTCTGCTCACAGAGAAAAGGGGGAAGGCAAAGAATGGAGGAAGTGAGAATCCTGAACTTCACTATTATTCTTAGGCCTTTCAAAATGTGCTAAATAGCAAAATAGTTCCACCAAATGTCAATAAGCATGATGTAGAGAGAAAAAGGGGTTCAGAACTCCATGAGTCTGGGAAATCGAGTTAACAATTTTTGCAGGCTTTTATTACAGGACTTATCTTGAGCCTTTGTTATCATGTTATGCTTTGTCAGTCTCTAAGATATCATTTGTAATATTTTCCAAACGTGTTTGATCATAAAACATGGTTTTCCTGGAATAGTTCTTGGGATGGATTGTTTCGGAATTTGTTTTGGTGTTTTTTTTTTTGTTTTTTTTTTTTTAAATGTAAGCTTAAAGTAAAGATTTAAAAATGGAATGAATTTCAGAGATGACTTTGTCCTCACCTCTGACGCTAGAAGAATCTAGATAAAAGCCAGTGATCTTAATCTACTCCTCTGGCCTGACAGTAAGTTTGTCTCTTCCACTGTGAATGCTGTGGATTATAGGAGAGAGAAGCACTGAAAAGGAATAAGGAGATCCCTGCACTTGTTGAGGATTCAATGCTGTATGAAAGGCATCTGGTGCTGAAGCAGTGTTCAGTAACTTATTAGCCTCCCCCTTCTCACCCCAAGGAATAAACATCAAACTTTATATAAATATTCTATATGCAAATATTCAAGGCTTTTTAAAATGTGAGGTTTTGTCCTCATTTCTAAGGGAACATATTAATCCAAGTGAGACACTGTGTTCAATCCTGCTGAACCGAGTTTCGGCAATGCTAGTTCTCCCAGGAAGTTGTTCTATTTTATAACCTGGTGTTAAACGTCATGAAATAAAACCACTCTGGAGTTTATCATCCTTTATAGGAAGGTAGGCTTCAAAATCAGAGCATTTCAAAGTTTGGGCTCCCTTACATTTTAGTCAAGCAGAAATAGACTCCATGGGACGGGGCTGGGCTGGGGGTGACTTGCTTTAAGTTACTGCCTGGGCTCAGCAGCCCCCGGGAGCTCCTCCCTGTCTACTGTGGACCCTTCCTCCCAGTTAACATCTCCTCTCTTCTTCTCTTGGAAACTTAACCCTATCGTGCCGAAGTGCTTGTTAGTAAATTCTCTGTGATTCTGCAAACCCAGGAAACTCCCAGGGATTTTGGCCTTCTTGTTGATTTGGTAAGATATTGATTGTTGCAAAGAAAAAAAAAAAAACCATCTAGCCTCAAAGTTGAATGTTTGGTGTCAAGCAGAGAACTCAGCCTGTGTTGAGCAAGGCTGGAGCTGGAGTCCACGCTGGGCACTGACACTGTCTCTCTGCAACCAGTCCAAAGGGAAGAGAAAATGCTCAAGTTCAAGAACAAGCCTCCTTTGTGGGGTGCACTTGGAGACCAGTTCCCCAGAAGCAGCCCTGTCCCCTATGGCAAATAAGTTGCTCAGAGTTTAAAAACAAAACCAAAGGCCAATTGAACATTTCTGAATGTACATTTTATGCACTGTCCGGGTCAATGATAAAACTTCATTCTCTGGTACTCACCCAGGTGACAGCCTGGGCAGCACTGTAGATGGGACAATAACAGGCTGGGGCCGAGGGTCTAGATTCTGATGTTTCGTCTTCCACTCACTGGAACAACCTTGGCTGGGCTACCTTGGACGAGAATGGTCTCTGCTGTTGATGCTGCATCCATCCTGTGGGCATGAGAGCTGCTTGCCTTTTTATAAAAATGACGTGGGAGGCAGGAATGGAAATTTCATCCTAGTATCTGTCTGCCCCTCCAGGGAAGAAGCCACACTTAGTGCTCCAAGAGGAGCCAGACACCCTTCACCCTCCAGGGTTCCCCTCCAACAAGTAAAAAGTCAAGGCCTCTGTGATTCACAGAGGTGAGGGCTGGCTTGTTTCTGGCCCACATCAGCAACTTAAATTTTGCAGACCTTGAACCCTTGAGCCCAGGAGGTTATGAAAGTGTCCTGTGAGGAACAATCTGGTCTGCTTGCATGGAGATCTGAGATCTACCCAGTAAGGAGGTTTCAAATGGATATCTAAAACTGATTTTAGAAAGGGGCCACCCTGGCAGCTAATGCTAAGTGGATGTGTCTCCCAAGTGATAGAGCCTGGGTTCTGCCTCCAAAAGGGACCTGAGGGTTTTAGGCAGCGGTCAGGGGACACTGGGCTATGTTATTAGCACAGGGGATGCTGAGGAGGGTCTCCAGTGCATGAGAGGGTCCTGAGAAGGCCCTGACTTCCTCACTTCTGTGCTTGCACCTTAGAAGCCAACCATAGTCTTCTCAGAGCACAAATGTTTCTATAGTCACCCAAAGACCACTTCTAGAAGGTTCTATAAAATTCTAAATCCAGGGAAGACCTTCATCTGAGGCAGCAGAGCAGGCTTGGGATGGGTCATAGAAAGATGAGGACACTGAGGCAGGAGGACTTGTGAGAGGACACACAATGAATTAGCAGCAGGGCTGGTTCTGAAACCCAACCTCCTGGTGGGGGCAACCCCCGGGGAGGCTCATCCCTGCACTGAGCTCCCTGAGCACCCACCAGCAGGGGGAGCTCTGTCTCAGGGCAGCGCTCAGCATCTCCTGGCAGGAGGCACATCTTCCCCTGTTGAGGAAGTGACTTGAAAGAGCCATCCCTAAAGGCCCAGGCTGGCAGGCGAGGCCGCGCTGTCATGTATCTCTGCTCTGCAACAACTCCCACCCATCCACCCACTGCTAGCTCCTCCTGGGTCCTTGGGACCTCTGAAAATGATTCCATCCAATAGGAGGGTATGAGTTCCTCCCAAAACATGTACATAAGTTTGGTCGTCTTAGTTGGGACAATGACCTGTTCTAATACCTCTCAGGGACTGCGCTGGCAGAGTGGCTCCCAGTAGGGAGGGGTGGAACCGGAGTGCAGGTGGGTGGGCTTTTTAACCAGAGAAATGTGTCTATTGACCTTTGCAGACATTTATTGAGCACCTACTAAGTGCCAGAGGATGGACAGTCATGATCCCAGATATCTAATCGGGCACACGGAGTCCAACTTTCCTTCTGAATGTCAGCTGCCCAATCCTGGGCTTTGTGCTGCTTCTCTTTCTTCCTCACTCTTTTTTCTTTCTTCCTTAAGCCACCAACAAAACTCTGACCTCTCCCCGCACACACAATCACACAATGCAGGCAGTCACTCATGCATTAACAACCACTGGGCCCCAAAGGTCGTTTCTATGACAACCCCGGGGTCCTTAATGACCCTGGCAGGCCAATGATTTTGTTTTGTTTGAGAGTGAAGGAATAATAAGTCAGGCCGGCTTGCTCAGGCGCTGGCCCCTCTCCCCCTCGCCCCCTCCTCTCTGCACTGATATACTGTTCATTATCTGCTGTTGCATCAGCCCCAGAGACGGGGCGGCAGCCAGCTCTGAAAGACAAGAGCCTGGCTGCAGACAAAGAGCTGCAAAGGACCAGAGTGTGCCCTGCATCCAGGGCCGCCTGGGCTTCATCAATGCCTTCGCGGGTAGGGAAGTGCGAGCAAGGACCCTGAGGTCCCCAGCTCCTGGGGTCCTGTGGCACCTAGATGAACCCCAAATCACTATGCAGCTCTTTAGAAAAGCATCATGTGACGAGCCCTGTTGGGGGACCTCCCTACCCAGGATGTGTGCCCGACTGGCAGCCAGGCAGTGCGGCTCCCGAAGGCAAGACCTATCATTTTAATGATGGGATGAACAAGCAATTAATGTGAGCCCACCAGCCTCCATATGGATCATCAGTAACTGGGGAGGCCGGGCCGATGGCGCAGACAAAGGCAGGAGCAGGGCGGCCCAGCTGATCCCCGTCCTGGCCTCCGGTGGAGCCCTGCCCTTTCCGTTCTCCAGTTTGGTTCTCTGGTTCTACGCGGAGAAATGTCCTGGGGAGGAAGCTTTCATTGTCTTCTGATCTTGGGGCCAACGGGCCTCTAGCTTGTCACATTAATTTTCAAACGTGGCGTTTGGCAGCCTGGGATTTTACTAGCAGACACTTGGAATTATTTTTGTTGTGTGTGCACGGCTAAAATCCCCTAGAATAAGTCATTATCCTAAAAAAAAAAAAAAAAAAAAAATCAGCTCCTACTGGCTGCCTGGTGGCCCAATCAGCAGATTCATTCTCCATGCTTTCCCTGAAGTAATTAGCGTTTTCATTTTTCCCAACCTGCCTATTAGATAAACTCCAGGATCCCCTTCGGTTGAAGCACATTTTTGTGAGTTGACTCGCCTCAGCCTCTCCCCAGGAAACAAAAGGAGAAATCTGGAGACAGGCACAAAGAAACGCATGATCTAAGCTGATGTTCTCCTGTGTGGACTACTTATTAGTCACCAAGAAAGGGCAGTGGGCTGTGGCCAGGGAAGCCAGGGTAGGGTGCTGAGGGTGGGCGCAGGCCTGTGCTCTGGACCCCGCCGTGATACCCGGCAAGGGTGCAGAGACATGCAGACAACAGCACCCTTCATCCAAGGCTCCTCTAGTATCATATGTCCTTTGTCCAATGAGGCCGACTGTTGATCAGGGATGGTAAACTTGGGGTCACACAGGTCCGCAGCAGCATTGGAGAGGAGGTGAAGTCGGGGTGGGGGGATATCTCCCCTGTATGAAACAGGCAGCTGCAGTTCTAGAAGGTTTCCAGGGAAGACATTCTGCTGGTCAAAGAAAATATATTTGCATAAAGCCAGTGGTTCCAGGGCCAGCAGTAGGTACCCTGTGCTCTATACTTTGGTGACTTTAAGTCAGTTGGGTGACCAGGCACACTGATGCTACCAGGGAGCTCCTGGAAATGAAGACCCTTGGGCCTGCAGTGTCTCCTAGATGCTCCTCCTAGACAGACCCACTGGATCTCCTGCATCATAAACTGGATGATCCCTGTGAACAGTAAGGAAGTGATGGGGTACATCTCCGAAGTCTTTGAAGTTGGCTGGAACATTCCCTAGCATTTTCCCTGTGCAGGTTGCTCTTTGAACCTTCTTACACACCTTCGTTAGGACGTCTCAGGGTAGAACAAAAGTCCATTCAGAACATAAAAAAGGATCTGAGGCTTCTCTGGTCCAAATCTCTCCCTCAAGCAGAGAAAGAATGAAGTTGTCCAGGGCAGATGAATTGCTGTTTTTTTTTTTCTCTTCTCCAGGGCTGAGGCTGCTCAATCTCATAATTAATGCATTTTTTCCATTCTCATTTTCTAGAATTTATTCTAGCTTTTGACATAATTGACCACTGTTCTTCTCTGAAATTCCCACCTCCAGAGGTCCCTAATCTGGCACCACCCTGGTATGTATCCCCATCTTTCTGTAGCCTTCCAACTTTCTTTGCATTTCTTTCTTCTCCTCTTAACATTCTAGATGTGGCAGGGACTGTCCCCAGGGCTATGTCTTCTGCTATCTTCACTCCAGAGTTCCTCAAAGCACTTGGACCTTCAAATCCGCTTCTTAACTTCTACGTCTCTGAGAGACATAGAAGGTGTTTTCCAACTGCTTGGTGCCACTTCAGGGTCAAACGATCTGAAAGAACACTGTCACCCTTGTCCCAAAGCTCATTCTACTTCTGGTTACATACTTACTGTTAGTGACCTCCTCACTTGGGCAGTGCTTGGAAGAGTAGAGAGGCTAACTTTGGTGTGGGATGTTCAACCCTGAAGGTGGGACTGCTTTTAAGTAAATGATCTAGACATGGACAAGTCAGCAGAAAGATGTTATGGGGTGCAGGGTTGTAATGAACGTCTATTTCCCACTCTCGCCCATAATCAACAATTGCAAAATCTGGCTGCTCTGACCTCCTAGATCTCTCTTGCCACCACACCACCTCTGGTAGCTCCAACCATGAGTGACCCCATTAACATTTGTTCACCTGCACTGCAGGAAGCCTCTCTGAGAAGCTCCAGGTATCTGCCCAAGGCATGAGACTCAAGGAAACACCTTTATCAAAAACTGGCCATGTGCCGTATGCCTCCTAGAGGAATCCCAGAATCCCCATGGTGGCTTTGAAAGCTCTTCATACCATGATCCCTGTGTGTCCCACACTCTTCCACATCATGCACGCTAGGCTCCAGGTGAATGAAAGTTGTGTGTTTTCCTACTGCTGACCAGCCAATAATGCTCCCTTCAGCTGGAAGGCTCTTCCATGATCAATTTTACCTGAATCTAGGTGCTTCCGGGTGTTTAAGGCTCAGCCAGGGCCACCGCCTTCTGCAACTCAGTTCTGGCCTTCCTGGTCAGCAGACGCCTCTGAGTTCAGGTCTTCTCTGAACTTCCCCCAGTGGCACTGAGTGGGTGTTGTAGGTGAGTGAGGGCTCTCTCCCTGGTCACCTTCTTACTCTGTCTTCACGTGACCTCTCCTTGGCACATGCTGGGTTTGGGGGTCATGCAGGGGCTCTCTGGTGCATCTTATAAGGACACTAATCCTGTAGGATTGGGGCCCCATTCTTGTGTCCTCATCTACTCTTAATTACTTCCTTAGAGACCCCATCTCCAAATACAGCACACTGGAGGTTAGGGCTTCAACATATGAGTTTGGCAGAGGCTCGGGGCCCCTGAACACACTCGCCATTAGAGGTCGCTCACTGTGGCTGTTAATGTGCACATCTTATTCTTCTTTCAAAGTCCTAAGTTTTTCAAGGATGGAGCCTGTGTCTTGTCTATTTAATGGTACCACCTGTGTAAGAGATGCTTAGTAAATATTCATTGGATGATCATACACGAGGTCTCCTTCCTCCTCTGAGTCATCAGAACCCTGTGAATCACCTCAGTGGCTGTGACCTTTTACGTCAGTACCTGGGCCCTCCTGCTACCCTCCTTCATCTGCTCTTCTCCATCCACCTGGGATACAGGAAGGAGCTCATCCATGCTTCTTAGAAACTCTTGCTGAGGCCCCCAAGTGACCTGGGTAGCTGCCTTTGGCTTGGCGAGGACCTCATCTGACTACTGCCCGTATGCAGCAGCACAGTCATGCTGTAGCTGCCTGTTTGCCTTCTCAGGACCCCTCTAGTGAGAAATCCTCTTCTTGCTTCTCCTGCTCTGGGTGCCAGGAACTCAACTGCAATTGCCTGTTTGCTTGCAGTCTCCCTAAGCGAGTCACCTGAAGGCAGATACTGGGGCTTTTTATTCCCATGTACCTAACACCTGGCATGTTGTTTGACAACTAATAATATTGCAATTAAATATTTGTTGAAAAAAAAGAATGAATAAAAACAGGAACTTTAAAAAAAAATTTCCTATCATTCCTCTAACCTGCCTGAAATTGCCTTTTAAAAGAAAATTTCTTGTAACGTTTCAGGCAATTACTTTACATGACTGTTCACAGGATAGTCTCATTTCAGGCTCTGTGACAATGGGGGAAAAGATTAGTATACAGAGAAGATGAAAGAAGGGAAATTGGAGATCTACATTAAATTTGAAAAGAAAATTCCCCAAGAACAGTGGTGTCTTGACATTCATGAGAAATATGTTTAAAAAAACCATCCCAAAGACTCAGCTGCAGTTATTGTGGTACCGCTTGTAGTTTCCATCCAGGGGGACGTGGGAAAGAAGGATGTGAAGCCATCGGACCCAAAACCAACTCTGATGACAGGAAGAAGAGAGGATGATATGAACGTGCATGGGGCCAGGTCGCTGCTGAGCGCTATATGCATACTCTCATTTAATGTTCTCAGCAATTACAAAAGGTCAGAATTATCATTTCCATTTTACAGTTGAGGAAAGTTGAGACCCAAAGTGGGCAAGTCACTTATTCAAGAACCTGTGTACGTAGCTAGGATGACCAACATCCTGGTTTGCCCAGGAAGTGGGGCTTTCTGTTCTAAAATGGGGGAAATCATCATATAAGTGACAGAGGATGTGTTTGAAGCCAGTGATGTATGCCAGAAGCTATTGAACACTACTGAACATCTGTTTGGCAAAGACTGGCTACAGTGTTCACCAACTAAGGGAAAATTTTTGAAGTGGTCAGTTCAATAGAGTTATCTAGCATTGTAAGGGGAACAAGTTCACATTCTACAACCATAGATCCCCGAGAGCTGGGAACACTGTCTCATTTCTGTTCCTTCATGGTATGCTCCCTACATCAGACCTTATACAGGGAAGGTATTCAGGAAGAGCTTGGTCCAGGTGAAATCTTTTCCCTCCACCCAAAATGAGAATCCAACCCATCATTCATTGATAACTTGGCTCTTCACGTGCTAATACTCCATTTCAGTTGTTCTTCTCCCTTGTCTCTTCCTTCCCCCATGCATACCCACAAACTGCTAGCTTTCTCCTCATTATTCTTCATGGTTCCCAACTTGTCATTGCACTGGGGGATATGTGTCTCCAAATGCCATTATTCATTTGGTTTGCTCCCCCCACCCCATTTTTTTTTCCTTAAATATATTTTTTTTAGTTGTAGATGGACACAGTACCTTTATTTATTATTTTTATGTGGCGCTGAGGATTGAACTCAGGGCCTCGCACATGCTAGGCGAGCGCTCTACCACTGAGCCACAACCTCAGCCTGGCTCTTTCCCTTTTAATACTGTCCCATGTAACTCCAGTCAAAGTTGCCCATTTGCCTGTCCAGGTCCATCTGATGGGGAATCATTTATTTGCTGTGCCCACTCTGGAAACTTAGCCACAATTGCCAATTCACATGCAGTTATAAGCATGACAATATTTTTATGCTTTCCTTCATTGGGGACTTGGTGAAGGATTAGTGAATATGGCAGGGGCCTTTTTCTCTTACAACATCTGCTTCCCCTTCTCCCTTAGGAATGAATTGTTTCCCAGTGGGCATGGCTGCCCTCCCTCAAGACCACATTTCCCAACCTGCCTTGCTCCATCATGTGACTCAGTCCTGGCCAATGAGAGGAGGGTGGAAATACCTGGCCTAGAATACATTCCAGGCCTTTCCTAAGGGGACCTGGTGTGCACCCTTCACCCCTTCTTGTCCATCATTTTCTTTCCCTGAGGACATGAATGCCACTTTGGACTCCAAGGTCAAGGGTTTCACTGCAGGGATGGCAAGATGGTGCTCTAGGAGCTTCCTGGGTCCAGACCCCATGAGGGATTCCATACTGGCCCTTTATCTGTCTGCTCAGACTTTTAATAAAAAAATAAATAAGATTATATTGTGTTGGAGCAACTGTTGGGTTGTCACGTAGTCACAGTTCTAAGCCTAAATAAAATGGGAAGAATGATCGCTGCTGTTGCGTTGTGTGACATATGCGTTACTTTGTGTCACTCTTGCCCAGACACCACCGCTCAGCTCGCTTTAGCAGCGTAGAGACAGGAAACTGCGGGATGGCCGTGGGGCTGCCTGCTTGTCGGCCTTGGTTTGGCATCATCTCTCGTCAGCCGGCCCCTGGCTGGCCCACTGTCCCTGCTGCTCAGAGTTGGCATGGACTTTTGTCCTGACTACAGATGGAGTCCTCTCTGTGATCACTCCCCGTTGCCAGAGTGTGGAGATTCTCACCCGTTCTCTGACTCCTACTCTGGCTTCCCCATTCACTAGACCAAGGAGACGGAACTCTCCTGAGCGAGCGTTGCTCTCCCTGGGCCCCTCTCGGTGCCTGTGCCTGTGCTCTCTTGTCCTGCTTTACAGGAGGAGGAAAGATTTTGTGTCTCCTGACATGAACGAGTGTCCACAGGTGCTGCGGGAAGACTCCTGCCCTCCATCCCCCAAATCAGAGTGGGCTGGAGGTTCTGTTCCAAGTCCATCTAAGTGACAAAGTTCCAGATGGCAGCAGCCTGGCCTAGTGCAGCACTGGCCCCCAGCAAAGCCAGCTGCAGGAGCCCTGGCCGGGGTCCTGGGCAGCATCTCTTCCCTCACTTCTCTCTTGGGCACATGCTGTCTCTTACCCTTCATAATATAAAGCTTATATTAGCTTTAGCCAGCAGTTTGTTATATAAAATGTTCCACATGACAGCTCAGCTTTGCCCTGATTCTCCCATTTCCTGTCACCCCTTAAAGATCTTTCTTAATGTCCTTGCTCTGTAATCCATTAATTTCTATTTTATGAGTAGAGGCTTCCCTTGGTATTTCTGTGCTACTCATATTTTTTTTCTTCCTTATTTCTTATTCTTTGCACCCTCATTTTCCTTCTTTTTGACACCATTTCTCAGTGAAACTCTTCTCTATATTTGAGCTGAACCTCTTGTTTTCAGTGAGGTCTGTTGTCCCAACACTTCATCCTCCACACAAAGGGGAAACCAAGCGCTAGGATGGCCTCTTGTCTTGGTCAGCTGTGCATCACTGTGACAAAATACCTGAGACAAACAACTTGGAGAAAAGGTTGATGGTGGCTCATGGTTTCAGAGGTGTCAGTGCCTGGTCTCTTGGCCTTGTTGCTTTGGGCCTGTGGCAGCGCCGGACAACATGGAGGAGCACATGGTGGAGGAGGCCTGTTCACTTTGTGGCAGCTGGAAAGGGAAAAAGAGAAAGACGGTGGAGGAACGGGGTTGGAGTCCATAATTCCCTTCCAGGGCACGCCCCCAATGACCTCACTGCCTCCCACCAGGCCCCGCCTCCTGAATGTTCCTCTACCTCCCAACAGTACCACATGCTGGTGACCAAGTATCCAACACAAGGCCTTGGGAGACATTTAAGATTCAAGCCACAACCATCTGCTAGAAACAAAACAACCCCTCAATGTCAACTGTATCTCCAAAAGGTGCTAAATAACTGGGTCGATAAGGAAAGCAATGAATAAATGCCTGTGTTTATATTCTTTCAATTATTTTGTTTTTTCTTGGAGGCTTCTCTAATCTGTCCAGTTTCCCCACCCTCCATAAAAATAAAGATTCTACTCACAGAACTAGAGTTGAGGCGCAGATCTGGCCTTTTGTGAAACTGAGAAAAGGGGGCTGCTTGCCTCTGCCATTAAAACCATATGTGTCTGGTGGTCCCTGGGTTCCAGCTCAGTGGTGGAGCATGCACTGAGCATTCATGAGGTCCTGGGTTCCATCCCCAGCACCAAAAAAAAAAAAGAAAAGAAAAATATGTCTTGACAAACTCGTGGCTACAGACAAGTATTTCTCCTGTGTTTCTCAATCTCCTGGCCTCTAGCCATGGTTAGAAACAGGAAAGTGAGAGAGGCCTTCAGCAGGGGGTCATTGTAACACTAGAAGTCAGCAGTACATGTGCAGAAGGCTCCTGTAAGCAACAGCCTGGGGTGACTTCACATCAATGTCCAAAGCGAGGGAGCTCCCTGTGGTCTTGGTCTTGGTGAAGGCCTTCTGGGGTCGGGATCCAGGCAGGAGCTGGGTGTGGCCAACCTCCCACGGGGGCACAGTAGGCCAGGTGCTGCAACCCAGCCAGATGTGAAGGGGTGAAGGAGAGGCAGGCCTGGTCAGCACCCCTGGCGGTGGAGATGGTGTCATAAGTGGGCGTGGAGGGTGAGCAGGGTGCTTGAAGAGGAGAGGGAAGGTGCACCATGCAGCAGTGACTGTCCAACAGTGGCCTCTGGGGAGGCACGTGGCAGTGGCTGGAGAGGGAATGGGGTGCAGAGGGGAGGGGCCTTCCGGGGGCCGTTGTGCCTCCTCTATGTACCCACGGGTCCCATGCTGGAGCCCTTCCCACTGGGCCACACTGTCTGGGCCACTCAAGGCTACGTGGGATTTCTTTTCTTGTCACTGGTGTTTGACCAGGAGACTGCACCAACAGAGAGCGGCAGCAAGCTTGGGAGGCAGAAGGAACTCTCCATGGAAGGGAGAGGGCTCACCAAGGGCACAGTGTGGAAGGCTCCCAACTGGGATTCGTGTCCAGGGACCTGTGGTCCCAGTACCCCTGGGGACATCCAGGGATAGGATGGGTCCATTCAATGGGTCTGCCATTGACTTGCTTGGTGGATTTGGGTGGGTCAAGGAAACACAGACCCTCGACTTCCTCATGGGTGAAGCTGGGATAGCAGGAAGGACTTGGGAGCAAAGGCCAGCTATGGCCGTGCTTTGGAACGCTGCTGGTGGCAGGGCCTGGCCTCCTGGCCATCCCTCAGCCCACACCCAGGCAGACATGGAGAATAGCCCCGGTGCTGATTCCAGCGAGCTGACAGGCAGCACGTGCCTGGTGAATGACTTAGAGGAGGCTCTGCAGAGGCCACCCGAATGCACGCGTCAGTGAGTTACCAACAAGCCAAGCCAAGAACGCCCATCACTGGAGTTCCCCAAAGATGGCACTGAGTGGCACGGCGGCCCCTAGAGAGGCCCACCAGAGTCTGTGACTGTGACCTCCTTGGGAAAAGGGTCTCTGCAGATGTAATGAAGGCAAGGATCTCAAGATGAGATCGTTCCAGCTTGTCCAGCTGGGCTCTTGATTCAATGGCAAATGTCCTTATCAGGGAAAAGAAAGGGGGAAGACAAAGGCACAGAGAAGAAGCGCATGTTGAAGATGGAGGCAGAGAGGGGAGTTAGAAGCCACAGCGAAGATTGCCAGCAGCCAGCAGAAGCAAGGGAGGCAGCAAATGGATTCCTCGGGCCCCCAGGAGAAGCTGACCCGGCTAGCACCTTGACTTCAGACTTAGGGCCTGCAGAACTCTACGAGAATACATTTCTGTTATTGTAAGCCCATTACTTAGTGGTGATGTTTATTACAGCAGCATCCAGAAACTAATACAGATACCACGGCAGGCAGTCGAGATGTACTTTGCAGAAAGCAGGGAGCCATGGAAGGCATTTGAGCTCCAGGCTGACAGAAGCGTATCCTGAGAGCATATGTGGGAGGGACTGCTGGAGGATCGGAATGAGCTGGAAATCAGAGGCTCAAAGCCTCCTGTCAGACCCATGAACTCTGATGACCTCCAGCCTGACCCTTCCTCATCTCTCCAGGCCTGATCTGCAGGTTTTCATGCCAAAGCTGAAAAAATAGCACAAGAATTGCAGAGGCAGGTGGAAAGGGGTTGGGGAAGGCTTTTCTTTTCCTTTCTCCTCTCTGCCTGTATTGCTAAAGCCACGTCACTGGCAGCAAGCCCAGCTCTCAGGGAACAGGTATGCAGGAGGCCCTGTGACTGGTGAACTGAGGGGACCAGACCTGGATGAGACCCAGGCCCAGCAAGAGGAGGATCCTGCAGCCCCGTCACCTCCGGGTCCACTGTGTCTTTCTCAGGCATTGGGAATGCCCTGCAGACAAGTCTACTTCTCCCCCCACCACCCTCCCATGTTTTTTTTTTTTTTTCCTAGAGCCTTCTCTCTCTTGTCTTCTTTACTGATTTGGCCTATCTCAGGACAAAGCCCTTATGAGTTGGTGGCCCTGCTCAGAGCAGCATGGATCTATGCAAGAGAGCACCAAGCTGCATTCTAGAGAGTGCTCAGGATGGTCCGGGAGACCCACAAGAGCCAGGCCTTTCTGTCCCTTGGATGCTTATCTGAATATTTTTTTCTCTCTCTCTGTTATTCTGTTAAATGCATCCTTGACATACAGCAGTGATTCTCAACCAGGGGGGATTCTGTTCCTGAAGGGACTATTGGCAACATCCGGAAAGATGCTTAGTGGCCACTATTTGGAGTTTGCTGCTGGTAAAGGCCAGAGATGGAGCTGGGCATCCTACAGGAGTGCAGGATGCCCCCACCACATAGAATCCCCAGCTCCATGTCCACAGCACAGCAGCTGAGGAACCTTGACCCCCAGTGAGACCTCCTGAACAGAGGGGAGACAGAGCAGGTGACTCCAGATAGCAGAGGAGAGGTTTCTGCCCTGGGACACACAGCTACTGTGAAAAACAAAACACAGAGCCCTGGAAGTTCAGCGGAAGTGACAGCTAAGGGTAGAAGAAGCCTGGGTTGTTTGTAAACATGACAGAGGAGGAATCAATTATGGCCAGTGCTATAATTATGATTTTCCCCTCCGGAAATTTGTATGTTAAAACTTAATCACCATGTGATGCTGTGAGACGTGGGGCCTTCAATAGGTGATTAAGTCGGGAGGGCAGATTCCCCGTGAATGAGATTAATGACCACATAAAAAAGGCCAAGGAGGCCATCCAGCCTTCGTCCCCTTGTGTCTTCTTCCATACTGTGAGGACATAGCATTGGATCTCTTTGGAAGACACAGCAGCAGGTCCCCATCTTGAAGCAGAGAGCTCACTAGACACCCCACCTGCTGGAGCCTGGATCTGCACTTGCCGACCTTTACAGCTGTACACAATGTGTTTTTGTTCTTTATAATTTTCCCAGTCTGTGGTATTTTGTTATAGCAGCAAGAACGGACTAAGACAATCAGTGTCTATGGATGAAGCATCTTCCAGAAATAATCTATTATGTGCATAGTACTTAATAGTGTTTACAAAGTGCTTTTTAAAATCGGATCCAAAACATCAAAAACACTTTTGAACCCAGATAGTCACATCCACAACAAAACCCCTAAGCTCTGGCATGTAAAAGTTTAGTTGAATTTAGCTAGAATATAACTCAGATAAATGCCATATATACTTGAGAATTTTATGCATTTGTAGATGACAGAAATGATGACATAAAAATCATTCTGTTTACTTGAAAAACTTTTACTTATTTATTACTTTCGTTAGCAAGCAGCAGAGGATATTAATGGAGATGTTACGTGATGCATACAAGAGAAACAAAAGAAAAGACTCAAAATTCCAATATCTAGAGAGAAATGCTCTTGACACCTTGGTGGATACAACCTATATCTTTACTGTACAGAAGTAGTTATCAGGTTGCACATACTTTATTGAGACTTCATATATCCATATTCACATGTTTATTTGTATGTGCATATTATATATATCTGTATGTATTCATACACACACACACACACACACACTGTAAATATCTTCACACCTGACTAAGGATTCCGACACATAGCGTGAGTGAGTTTTGATTGGCTGTGCTGTTCTGCTTTGTGACCATTTTTATTGAAGTCCGTGGTGTGGTGAACATCAGTCATTGTCTCAGGTAATGTAAATTTGAGTAACTCCCTGAATTTGAAGCAGGTTTTGGGTGGTGTTTTGCTGTTTGGTTTTGTCCTTTGGAAACACATCCCAAGTCTGACTGCATCCCAAATACCTCCTATGTCCTGCTCTGTCACTGGATGGAATGTGACAGATACGCTGTAGGATGTTTATCTTCATCTCTGGCTTTTACCCCCTAGATTCCAGGCTCAGTGGAGGTGATGGTGGATTTTATGTGTCAGCCTGGCTGGACCCTGATATGTGCACATACATTATTTTGGATGTTTCTGTGAGGGTGCTGTTGCATGGCATCATTACATTTAAACGGGTGGGCTTTGAATGAACCAGATTATCTTTTGTATGGTGAGTGGGCCTCGTCTAATCAGTCAAAGGTCTGGATAGAACAAAAGACTGACCTCTTCTGAATGAGAGGGGATTTTACTAGCAGACTTCTTTCCTGCAGCATCCCACCCTTCCTGGTCCTTCTAGAGACTGCCTTTGGACTTGAACTACAACCCTCACCTCAGGCTCCAGCCTGCTGGCCTCCTCCACCAGATTTGGATTTGCAACCACACTTGTTGATTTCTCAAAATAAATTCCTTTCTACATTTACACACCTGCTATGGGCTGTTTCTCTGGGAAGCCCTGCCTGAGACCCTGGGCACTGTCCTTCCTGTTGGTCTTGTCTCTCTCTACTGCGTCCAGACTCTGAGGAGCAGCGTATCTACCAGAAGGACCGGGCCTGTGCTCCTGGTTGTGATTCCAAAAGGACAGCCCTTCTTTGGCAATGGTAGTCGTGGAAAGCTGGTATCCACAGCCCTGGGTGTGGTCACTCTCTCCCGCACTGGCAGTCTGGCTTAAGATCCACATGCACGCCGCCCACAGCGGGAGGGTCTTCTGTTTTCCAGGAAGATGAACAGGCTCAAGAGGCGAGTGGCGTAAGAGAGATCACGGGTGCCAATGCCCACATGCCCACTCCTCGTGCTGGGGTCTGCCTCCCCCTCTAAGCCCAGTGGTGTCTTTCAGAGAGATCCTTGACTCCACAGACGGGAGTCCAGGCTGAGATGGACCAGAAACTTGGCCATGTGAGGCCAGTTGGAGGGACGGGGGCTATTTGGCTTGGAGAAGAGGAACAGAGGACTGTGGTAGGTGTCTCCTCCGTCGTCGTCTTTGTGGAAGAGGGCCTGGGTATGCATTCGCTGGAGGCAGAGCCAGGGTCAGAGGGTGGAGGCCGCGCAGAGGCCGACTTCAAATCAGAGCTGCTCAGAGCAGGCGGTGAGCTTCCTTCCACAGGAGGATGGGACAGTGACAGCTGCAGGGAGAAGACTTTAGTCTGTGTGGACAGGAACGTCTTCCACGTCCCTTTCTGTCCTGAATGCTGTGACATCTCCGAGATAGCCCTGGTGCAGCAGAAGCCACCCCTCCCTGCCTGCACTGGACAAGGGATGGTGAAACAGCCACCGTAGAAAGGCCTGGGATTACCTGGGACCTGTTCCTAAGACGGGCAGGTTCATTTGGGCCAGGCAGCCACCAGGAACGCTGGTGCCGGGCCACTGGGACACGTGCCCCGCCCCCACCCTCAGGCAGGGAGAGCAGCTTCTGTAAACAGCTCCCCTGTGCCTGGCCACCCGTGGCCCTCCAGGCGCTAGGAGTCTGTATGTGGTTCCAGTGCTGCTGTGCTCTGGCCAAATGGCCACGTAGTTGATAACGAGGCCATGAACATCAGGATGGCGCTGAGAAAACCTCTTCCCAAAACTAGTGCCAGCTTCACGCCCAAGCTGCAGTTAGGCCTGAGAGGCTCCTTCTCCCCCAGTTCAGGAGCATGTGGCTCCAAATCAGAGGTCTAAACTGACCTGAGAGATCCTGGCCCAGGCATCTATTCCCAAGACCCAGGAGCTCCTGAGAACTTTGAGCCGCTGCTGCCTGCTGCACAGTGACTTGCAGATGTCCCTGTCCTGGGAATACTGGCAGGCAGGAGTGTCCAGAAGGAGCACTGGCTTCATTCAGTCTCAGTTTTCTGTTGCTATAACAAAATATCTGAGACTGGGTAATTTAAAATTACTAGAGGTTTGCTAGAGACTGGGAAATCCAAGAGTACGGCACTGCCTTGGACAAGGCCCTCATGCTTCATTGTGACATGGTGGAGGGCATCGCACGGTGAGAGAGAGAGCAGGTGTGCCGGCTCATCTCTCTTCATTTTCTTAAGCCACAAAGGCCTTCAAGGGGCCCCACCCTCCTGACTTTACCCAAACCTAATTATCTCCCAAAAGCCCAACCCCCAAATACCTCCACGTGAGCATGTGGATTGAGGGTTTTATTTCCAACATATGAGTTCCAAGGGGCGCACCCAAATCATCAAAGCAACTTCATTGTTTCCAAGTGCCTCGCGGGACACAGGGATCTGGATGTCAGGAAGGCAGGGACTTGGGGTCACAGCAGCAGGCATGATAATGGCTTGGGGTTCTTGTCCAGGGCAAGTTCAGGATTGATGTTCCGTGACTACTGGAAGAGGTCCCTGTCCTCAGGGGGCGTCAGGGTGGTGACAGCCCCGTGTTGCTGGCCTCTGACCGGCTCACCTTGGCCAGCGCGGTGCCCTCTGGGCCGACCCAGTTGCTGGGACTGCAGGAAGACAGAGGGCTGGGCTCTTTAACAGGGTCAGAGATGGAGAAGGCAAGCAGGGTGCTAGATGGAAGAAACAAAACCTGGGGGGACGCGCGAGCACGCTCCCCACCTGTGAACAGCGGCCAGGAGGAAATGGGGTGTATGTAATTCCATGGGTCCCTCCCTGAGGGCCAATGGGTGGAAGTTAAAAGACAGGGAGCGACTTCTTATAAAGAAGTTGAGCAGTTGTGTTTCTAAATGTGACAGGAGCTGCCTTGGGAAAGAGGGAGCACCCGTCCCTGGAGTGGAGGCAGACTGGGTGGTGTGTTGGGCTGGGGATGCCCGAGGTATTGCCCCGATCACGGCCGACACTCATCTGGACATGAGACTCTGGATTGTACGGACCTTTCCAAGTGTCGGTATTGGCTAACTGTGACCCCAGAAAGACCGAGGGACAATAAAAATCTGATCAGCACGTAACAAAGCTCTGACTTAGCTCATGCATCTGCAGCGTGGCTGGGAGTCGTTCTGTGCCACATGATCCTCCCTCTCCTCCTGGGACCAGTGGGCTAGCCTGGGTATGTATGGTCACCTCATTGTGAAGGCAGGGGGACAAGGATGCAAGCAGAAGAACACAAGGAAGGCCCAGGCCAGGCATCTGTCCCCTGGGCCTGCTGCCCAAAGCAAGTCACATGGCTGAACCCAAAGAGACAAGGACATATGCTCCACCTGTGGGTACAGGGTGGAGCGGAGAACTGGGGCCAACAGAGGGGTCCACCACGGTCATCATGACAGTTTTGCTGCACTGGTTGAGACGGCCACCCAGCTTGGGCTCCTCGTGCCCCTTTAGTCAACAGGAGATAACGGAGTTGCCTGTAGGCGGGGTGGTGATCTGGAGCACTGGGGAAGAAGCGGTTTTGCTACTCCACAGCAGAAGTAAGGAAGGTTGTATCTGGAATTCTGGGCATTCCTAGGGTGTCTCTTAGTGTGATCAAAGTCAATGGAAAAATACAACAACCCAATTTGAGCAGGATTTCTCATGGCCCAGGCCCTTTAGGTAGGAATGAAGATCCACCTCACAGGCAAGGAGCCTCGGCCAGCTGAAGTGCTTGCTCAAGGGCAAAGGGGACATGGAAGGAGTACACGAAGCAGCTAGTTATAAATTCCAACTATAACCGGGTGAACAACTGCAGAAGTAGGTATTATAAAGTTACCAGTTGCCTTTATTTTGTTGCGAATATGCTCTTGTAGGTGTAGTTAAATATTTTCTGTTTTCTTCTCTTACTTGTTGTCTTCTCATTTAGCATAAGATGCTTTCATAAAAGGTGAGTCTATGTCACTATGTTTAACTTACAGTGTATCCAAAGAGAAGAGTGACAGTCCCCCAAACATATTGCACAGTCTTCTGCCGCAAGTTAATGTTTGCAACTGTGTTAGTCAGCTTCGCATAACTGTGACCAAAATACTGGAGAAGAACAACTTGGAGGAGGGAAAGTTTATTTGGGGTTCATGGTTTGAGAAGCTCAGCCCATGGTTGGCTGACACCGTTGCTCTGGACCCAAGGTGGGGCAGAACGTGATGGCAGAGGGGTGTGGCGGAGGCAGCTGCTGAGCTCCTGGTAGCTGGAAAGCAGAGACACAGGAGGAAGCCAGGGACAAGACCTAGTCCAGGTCACACCCACAGTGACTCACTTCTTCCAGGTATGTCCCACCTACCTACAGTCGCCCCCCCATAGTCCTTTCAAATTATTAATCTATCAAATGGGTGAATCACTGAGGAAGTTACAGCTCTCAAGATCTAATCATTCCATCTGAGAACTCCCTCATCGCTTAACATATGAGACATGAAAAATCCAAACCATAACAGCAGCTGGGCGCAGGACATTTGCATTGCATTATACAGAAGGACCGGCTTGCTTTTTCCTTTCCTTGGGGACTAAGGGCAGTTTCAAGAGATGGGTTTGGATGCCACATTGTCAAGGGGTGGGCTGTTTGGGGTGATGGCTGGTTTTCTGTGCCAACGTAGCCAGGCTAGCATCCCCCGTTGTCTAGTCCAGGAGTCGTGGTGAACGGGTTCTTGCATGTGGTTAAAGTGAGTGGACTTCAGGGAAGGGGATTGTCCTGGACAGTCCGGGTGGGTCTCCTTGAATCAGTTCAGTGGCCTTCAGAACAGAGCTGAGGCTCCCCAGAAGGTGAGCTTCCGTCTGTGAGCTACAGCTTCCTCCTGTGCCTGACATCTCCAGCCAGCCTTCCTGACAGCCTGCCCTCCAGAGGGGGGACGTCTCTGGCCAGCCCCCAGAACAGAGTTAGCCACTTCTCTGTGATGCATTTCTTAATATGTTTTTTTTTAATTGGTTTTATTTCTTTGCATGAGTTTTACTGATGCAGAATATATGGAGCTCAGTCAATGGAAGCAGCAAGGGAATAGCATAAAATATTATGGGATAGGTCACAGACCAGAAGTGCAGGCAGAGGAAGGGCACTTGGCCCAGTGAAGCCAGGACAGTGGGTGAGAGTTGACTGAGGGGTGTGAGGCTTTAGGACGGGAATGCCGGGCTGAGGGGTTAAAGCTCAACGTGTGGGTCATGAAGGCCATTAAGGCTCCACGGCGAGACAAACAGATAAAAATCTAGAGCTCAAAAAGATTCATGTGACTCCTTGGCCCTGATGGGCTGGAACCAGGAGAAACGGAAAGCAGGGAAAAGCCCTTTCACTGGTTCTGTTCTGGAAGGAGGGCGAAATGCCAGCTAGGAGTTGAACCGAGACCCACTCACAAGAAGCAATTTGTGCATCTGTGGTGAAGGGTGGTGGGAATGGAGATGGGACAGGCGGGGGAAACTGACACTGTCCATGGGAGATGAGATCATTCCCCCACTCTTTGCAGCCCTCCCTGTGTTAGAATCGTGCATTCCCACAGTTCATCCTGCTAGAGGTGGAGTATGTTTCTCTCGTCCATTGACATTGGGATGACTTTCTGTGGCCAACGGAGATAAGGCAGAAGTGATAACAGGCTGACTCTGAGTCCAGACCTCAAATAACATCTATTTCTACTCATTCTTGTGCTTTTTGATTTCCTTGAGGAAGAGCTTCCAACCAATAGCTGCTGCCCACTGAGCCTGAGTCCTGGATTGAATTGAGCTTCTTGGAGTCCTACCTTCAGCCAGGTTCTGCTAACCTTCATCTCAGGGTAAGCCTGTTCAATCAAGGCTAGCATCTCCCATTGTCTAGTCCAGAAGTCTCTGTGAATGGGTTCTTGGATGTGGTTAAAGTGAGTTGACTTCAGGGAAGTCAACTTCTGGCTTGGACCAGCCAATTCTCACATCAATTGCAGATGCATAAACTTAAGAATATCCCCTTGTTATTGAAGGCCCTGAGTTCTGGGGTGCTTTGTTACATGGCACTATTGTGGCAATTGCTGCCTAATACACTTTATCCTTCGTATTAAGATTGCATAGCTGCCTCCAGCAAGGTGGTGTGTTCTCCCACGTCTCTGATGGTTCCTTTTAACTCAAGAATTCCTGGATCCAGAGGAAGAATCTGCCCAGCTACAGACCAGTTCT